>NC_136264.1:147033969-147396469 GCF_964187855.1 Myxine glutinosa
GTTATGCGAGCGAGCATCCATCGTGGTCAATGGAAGGGACTGAGTGAGACAATGAGGGGGGAAATGAAAATCAAGACAGCATGAGAGATTGCATACGAGAGGGGCAGACAGATGTGGAATAAATCAGTGAAAGTTACCTTGCAGCGTGGAAGGCATGCCTGAACAGAGTAAGACTCTGGTTGCTGATACTTGTCCAAGACCAACACAAACTGCTGGTACTGGGCCCGAGTCTCTGAATCTACGCGTAGCAGTAGGTTAATTGGACATCCCCTGTCAAGTGGCTCCCGTGGTCCAGCTGGACAATGTGACAAAGTGCTGAAGTTGCAGAAAAACTTTGCAGTCAAGGAATGAGGGTTGAATCCTGACCCAGCCCTGGACCTTGGTCTTCCACTTGTGGAACCATTAACGAACGTCAGCTTGGAAATACGGTTTCGGACTGGTGAGGCGTTGCGTCCTCCAAGAACATTAGTCCAACTTGGATCACTCCTTTCCTTCGGCCAGGGAGAGTGGAAATCGAATTCCCGGGAGCTATTTGGGCTTCTCCTTTTACTCTCCTGATCCCCTTGTCCATGGCAGTGTCCAGCCAGCTTTCCCTCAGCACTGCACCATAAATGATGGGACAAAAGGACGGTGAAGAATAGCAGGTTGGCCAAACACCTCCTCCAACGCTGGGTTCTCTCAGACTCAGCACAAGGCTTCTCAGAGACCGCAGCAGGTCCAGGAGATCTGGACCTAGTCCAGTCGAGTCCCATCTGGGTCCAGCCAGAGTCTGGCGTTTCACCGTGGTCATCCAGAAATCCGGGGACCCGCTGGGGAGAGATCATGATCCCCAGCTGGACCCAATGCAAATCTCTTGAGCTTGATGGGACATTGGAGATGGAGACAGATAAAGATGGTGAGACAGACAGAGAAATGAAGTAAAGACAGACAAAGGAAGAGGGAGGGAGATCTCCACAGGCCAGTGTGTGTGCGTGTGTGTGAAGGAGAGAGAGAGAGAGAGAGAGAGAGAGAGAGAGAGAGAGAGAGAGAGAGAAGGAGAGAGAGAGAAGGGGAGAGAGAGAAGGGGAGAGAGAGAAGGGGAGAGAGAAAAGGGGAGAGTGAGAGAGAAAATGGGAGAGGGAGAGAGAAAAGGGGAGGAAAGGGAGAGAGACAGAGAAAGAGACAGAGAAAGAGAACGAGAAAGAGAACGATAAAGAGAACGAGAAAGAGAACGAGAAAGAGAACGAGAAAGAGAACAAGAAAGAGAAAGAGAACGAGAAAGTGACAGAGAAAGTGACAGAGAAAGTGACAGAGAAAGTGACAGAGAAAGTGACAGAGAAAGTGACAGAGAAAGTGACAGAGAAAGTGACAGAGAAAGTGACAGAGAAAGTGACAGAGAAAGTGACAGAGAAAGTGACAGAGAAAGTGACAGAGAAAGTGACAGAGAAAGTGACAGAGAAAGTGACAGAGAAAGTGACAGAGAAAGTGACAGAGAAAGTGACAGAGAAAGTTACAGAGAAAGTTACAGAGAAAGTTACAGAGAAAGTTACAGAGAAAGTTACAGAGAAAGTTACAGAGAAAGTGACAGAGAAAGTGACAGAGAAAGTGACAGAGAAAGTGACAGAGAAAGTGACAGAGAAAGTGACAGAGAAAGTGACAGAGAAAGTGACAGAGAAAGTGACAGAGAAAGTGACAGAGAAAGTGACAGAGAAAGTGACAGAGAAAGTGACAGAGAAAGTGACAGAGAAAGTTACAGAGAGAAGGGGAAAAAAGAAAAGTGAAGAGAGAGAAGGGGAGAAAGAGAGAGAAGGGGAAAGAGAGAGAGGGAGAGAGAGGGAGAGAGAGAGAGGGAGAAGGGGAGAAAGAGAGAGAGGGGGAAAGAGAGAGAGGGAGAAGGGGAAAGAGAGAGAGAGAAAGAGAGAGAAGGGGAAAGCGAGAGAGGGAGAGAGAGAGAGGGAGAAGGGGAGAAAAAGAGAGAAGGGGAAAGAGAGAGAGGGAGAAGGGGAAAGAGCGAGAGGGAGAGAGAGAGAGGGAGAAGGGAAGAAAGAGAGAGAAGGGGAAAGAGAGAGAGGGAGAAGGGGAAAGAGAGAGAGGGAGAAGGGGAAAGAGAGAGAGGGAGAAGGGGAAAGAGAGAGAGGGAGAAGGGGAGAAATAAGGAGAGTGGGAGAGTGAAGGAGAGAGTGAAGGAGAGAGAGGAGAGAGAAGGATAGAAATAAGGAGAGTGAGAGAAGAGAGCAAGAGAGAAGGAGAGAAATAAAGAGAGTGAACGAGAAGGAGAGAGAGAGAGAAAATCAATGACAAACAAAAGACAGTTGGAAAGACAGAAACGAAAGATAAGAAGACCGTGATGGAGATAACTAGGCCAAACAGAAACCCCGTCTTCCTTCCTTCCGCTCCGGGATTTCAAACACCTTCCTCTGTATCCTGAAGCCCACTCTCACCCCGGGGGAGAGTGAGGGAGTGCGTACCCGGGGTTTAAACCGCAACATCTCAGTACCGCCTTGTCCGCAGCTCCATCTTGCGTGTCCAGACGTCAGCGTTCTCCTCCCTCCCCCCCCCCCTTCCCAAACAATCTTTCTCCCCCTCCCTCACAAATTCCCTCTGTCTCTCTTCCTCTACCTCCCCTTTCCTTTTTCTTCCTCTTCCTCTTCCGTCCCCTTCCTGGCTCTCTACGTCTGTCTTTCCCCCTCTTCCTCTTCGTGGAATTTCTTCTTTTCTTTTCTTTTTCCTTTCCCGACCCCGGCGTGACGTTCAGAGCCTCCCCGACCCCGGCATGACCTTCAGAGCCTTTCAGTACCACGAGCGAGCTGGACAGCGATACTACTGTCGTTCAGTTTTCATTCAGATCTTTGTTTCATTCTCTGCACTGTCCGCGATTGTCAATATCTCATGTACCTCGTGAAATGCACGCTGTGTACAGTGACCGATGTCGATATAATATATACGCACACGCTGATAGTATGATTCTTATAAATAGGTTGTATTCAAATAAAATCGTCTCTGTCAATATATTGTATGTACAGCCTACCTACGGTATATTAAAGCGCGGCGTTACGTGCGCTGCTTGTGAGCAAGGAGGAAGCGGACAAGCGGTAACAAATAAACGTCTTTATTGTAAGAGCTCACTGTAACACTGTACCGCTCCGCTCCGGGCTGGGCGCCCGGTGTATATCATGAGGCCACGCCTACCCCTCGGGCGTGGCCACCGCCCACTTGGTGCGCGGAATGATGTCACCACGCCAGTGGGCTTTTGTGTCCGCCACACGCGCCCCCCCAGAATTCCCGCGCACCTGGAGGGCCAGTTTGCGGGGCAGACGAATGACCCGGCCGAAGCGCCCCCTGGCGATCGGCGGCATCCGGGGTGCAGGGATGCCAGGTGGGATGCCCCTGGCTGCCCCTGGGATGGGTGCAGGACCGGGGGGCGGCGTGGCTGGGCGGTGCCGGGGGTCCGCCCGCAGGAGGGCGGCCCCGACGTGGGGTCGGGCCACTGGCGGTGGATGGTCCACATCGAGGTGGGCCGGCTTGAGGCGGTCTACCGAAACGCGGTCAGGAGTACCGCCGATGTCCAGGGTGAAGTGCTTCGCCCCGGTCTCCAGCACGCGGAAAGGCCCGTCGTACGGGGGCCGCAGTGGTGTCCGATGGGCATCGTGGTGGACGAAGACGTACTCCGCCGTGCGAAGCTCCGGGGCGACGTGCGTCGGTGGGTGCCCGTGGCATGCCGTTGGCACCGGGGCGAACCTCTGAGCGGTCTCTTGCAGAGCGGAGCGCTGCTGTGCCGCGGACCATGGTGCCGTGGAGTCGGGGAGGAACTCGCCCGGCACCCGCAGCGGTTGCCCGAAGACCAACTCCGACGCGGATGCGCGCAGGTCCTCCTTGGGCGCCGTCCGGAGGCCCAGCAGGACCCAGGGGAGCCTGTCGACCCAGCCGCCGTCGCGGAGGGTGGCCCGGAGCGCGGCCTTCAATGAGCGGTGAAATCGCTCACACAGGCCGTTAGCCTGGGGGTGGTAGGCCGTGGTTCGGTGCAGCCGGACCCCGAGCCCCTGCGCAACCGCCCCCCAGAGCTCCGAGGTGAACTGGGGGCCGCGGTCGGATGAGATATCTGAGGGGGCGCCAAACCGGGCGACCCAGGTGGCGATGAAAGCCTGCGCGACATCGGCCGCCGTTGTCGACGCCAAGGGCATGGCCTCCGGCCACCGGGTGGTGCGGTCCACCATGGTGAGGACGTAGGTGAAACCCCGCGAGGGGGGCAGAGGTCCCACCAGGTCCACGTGGACGTGGTCAAACCGGCGTTCCGGCACCGTGAACGGGGCCAACGGGGCCTGGGTGTGCCGGTGCACCTTGGCGCGCTGGCACGCGAGGCACGTCCTGGCCCAGCCGCGGACGGCCTTCCGGAGGCCATGCCAGACGAACTTGTCGGCGATCAGCCTTTGGGAGGCCCTCGCGCCCGGGTGGGACAGGCCGTGGATGGCGTCAAACACCTGGCGCTGCCAGCCCGCGGGCACGATGGGGCGAGGACGCCCGAGGGAGACGTCGCACAAGAGGGCCGTGCCCGCGCCGTCGAACGGCACCTCGGTGACGCGGAGGCCCGTGACGGCGGTCCGCAAGGCCTGGACGTCGGGGTCAGCGGCCTGGTCCGCTGCCATCCGGGCATAGTCGATGCCGAGGTGGACTGCGTGGGCGATGGCCCGGGAAAGGCAATCCGCCACCGGGTTGTCCTTCCCCGCGACGTGCTGGATGTCCGTCGTGTACTCGGACACGGCCGAGAGGTGACGCTGCTGCCGGGCCGACCACGGCTCTGTGACCTTGCCCATCGCGAAGATCAGCGGCTTGTGGTCGACGAAGGCAGTGAACGCACGGCCCTCGAGCAGATGGCGGAAGTGCCTGACCGCCAAGTGAAGTCCGAGCAACTCGCGGTCAAAGGTACTGTAACGGCGTTCGGGCGGGCGAAGCTGCCGGCTAAAGAACGCCAGCGGTTGCCAAGCTCCACGCACCCATTGCTCGTGCGCCGCGCCCACCGCGTAGTCCGAGGCATCGGTGGTGAGGGCGATCGGTGCATCGGGCGCCGGGTGCGCGAGCATGGTGGCGTTAGCCAAGGCGAGCTTCGCGCCCGTGAACGCCGTGTCCATCTGCTCGGTCCAGGTAACGTCGCCTTTGCCCGGCTTACCTCGGAGAGCTTCGTGCAGGGGGCGCAGGAGCTGGGCGATACGGGGCAGGAACCGATGGTAAAAGTTCACCATGCCCAGGAACTCCTGCAGCCCTCTGATCGTGCGGGGGCGCGGAAACCCCTTCACCGCCTCCACCTTGGCCGGCAGGGGGACGGCTCCGTGCCTGGTGACACGGTGCCCCAGAAAATCGATTGTGGCGGCGCCGAACCGGCACTTTGCGGGGTTCACAATCAGGCCATGCTGGCCCAGGCGTTCGAAGAGCGTGCGGAGGTGGCGTAGGTGCTCTTCGCGGGACGCGCTGGCGACGAGGATATCGTCCAGGTAGACGTAGACAAAATCCAAGTCGCGCAGGACGCTGTCCATCAGTCGCTGGAACGCCTGAGCCGCATTCTTCAGACCGAAGGGCATGCGCAGGAACTCGAAGAGTCCGAATGGCGTGATGACCGCCGTCTTCGGGACGTCCTCCGGCCTGACGGGGACCTGATGGTAGCCGCGTATGAGGTCCACCTTCGAGAAGAAGGACCTGCCCGCCAAACGGGCGGAAAAGTCCTGAATGTGGGGGACGGGGTAGCGGTCGGGAGTCGTGGCGTCATTGAGACGGCGATAGTCCCCGCACGGTCGCCATCCCCCGCCGGGCTTCGGCATGATGTGCAGCGGCGACGCCCAAGCGCTCTCTGAGCGCCGAACGATGCCGAGTCGCTCCAGGGTAGCGAACCCCGCTTTTGCCACCGCCAGCTTCGTCGGCTCGAGGCGGCGTGCCCGGGCGTAGACCGGTGGCCCGACGGTGGGGATGTGATGGGCCACCCCGTGCTTGATGGCCCCCGCCGAGAAGGTGGGCCGCGTGAGGGCCGGGAAGCCGGCGAGGAGGCGGGTGAATGCGTCCACTGCCGGAAGCGTGCAGACCAACGTGGCCGGAACCGAACCGTTCGGCAAGCCGCTTGGCAAGCCGCTCGTTGAGCTGGGCAACGCACAAGCGAGCGAGCTGAACGTCTCGGCCTGGACAAGACGTCTGCGCTTGACGTCGACCAGGAGCCCATTAGTGCACAGGAAGTCCGCGCCAAGCAGTGCCATGGGCACGTCGGCGGTGACGAACGTCCATCGGAAAACCTGCCCTCCAAACCGCAGAGAGAGGCAGCGTTTTCCGTACGTACGGATGGGCGTCCCGTTCGCGGCAAGCAGCGCGGGGCCCCCACCCGCGGCGTGCTTGTCTGACGAGCCGGCGGGAATGACACTCACCTGCGCTCCCGTGTCGCACAGGTAACGGCGCCCGGAGAAGGTGTCCGTTATGAACAGCAGGCTGCTCGAACGGCCGGCGCTCATCGCCACTATTGAGCGCCGGCCCGGGCGTTTCCCGCCCCATTGAAGGAGCACAGCGGATGACACCGCCGAGCTTCGTGGCCGAACTTGGCGTGGAACCAGCACCAGGTGGTGGAGCTGGAGGAGCGCGGCTGGCTCCGCCAGGCCGGTGGAGTTGGCGGGTTTCCCCGCGGTGGCGGTTTTCGCCGCGGCGGTGGGCGGGGCGTGGCGGCGTTCACGAGGTGCGTATCAGCATGCTGCGTATGCTGTAGAAGCTGATGCTGTGGAACATGCTGCTGAACATCAGCCTCGAGGGCCATGACGGCCACGCCGACGCTCGCCCGCGTGTCCGAAGCGGCGAAGTACCTGTCCGCCTCGGCTGCCAATGCTCGGGGTTCCGTTAGCTCGGTCCCGGCCAACGCGAGGCGAACCTGCGCTGGAAGTTGGCGCCGGAAAAGCGCCCGGAATAGCGAACCGGGGGCTTCGTCGCCCAACAGTGACAGCATATGGTCCATTCGGACCGACGGGCGCGTCTCACCGAGCTCGGGGAGATCCAGGAGGCGGTCGGCCCGTGCGTCGTCTGTGAGGCCGAACGTGGCTAGGAGTAGCCGCTTGAGTGCCTCGTACTTGTGGCCGGCCGGTGGGTGGCGAAGGACGGACACAACTCGAGCGGCCGTGCCGGGCCCGAGGGAGGCGACGACGTGGCAATAGCGCGTGTCATCGCCGGTGAGGCGCCGAAGCTGAAATTGGGCTTCGGCCTGGACGAACCAGACTTCGGCCTGAGCCTCCCAAAATTCCGGAAGTTTGACGAAGTCGGCCATGGCGATGGCGTCGCGTGTGGAAGGATCGCTCCGGCAGATCCAACGTCGAGGGTCACCAGTAAAGCGCGGCGTTACGCGCGCTGCTTGTGAGCAAGGAGGAAGCGGACAAGCGGTAACATATAAACGTCTTTATTGTAAGAGCTCACTGTAACACTGTACCGCTCCGGGCTGGGCGCCCGGTGTATATCATGAGGCCACGCCTACCCCTCGGGCGTGGCCACCGCCCACTTGGTGCGCGGAATTGATGTCACCACGCCAGTGGGCTTTTGTGTCCGCCACAATATCATACATACAATATGATTGATTACATACACATCATACATGATTGATTACATATCATATATATATATATACACAACAAGATTGATTACATATCACACATACAACATCGATCAATCATTGCATCATATACATACATGATTGATTACATATTATAGGCATACAACATCGGTCAATAATTGCGTCATATACATACATGATTGATTACATATTTAATATGCATACAACATTGATCAATCATTGCGTCATATACATACAAGATTGATTACATATCATATACATACAAGAAGATTGATTATATATCATAGATAAAACATGAATCAATCACTGTCATATACATATATGATTGATTATATATCATAAGTACAACATCAATCAATCATTGTGTCATATACATACAACATGATTCATTACATATCAGATACATACAACATGAATGATTACATATACATACACCATCAATTATAGCATCATACACATACAACATTGATCAATCATAGTATCATATACATACATGATTGATTACATATCATATACATACAACATGATTGATTACATATACATAGAACATCAATCAATTACAGCATCATACACATACAACATCAATCAATCATAATATCATATACATACATGATTGAGTACATGTCACACAAACAGCATCAATGGATTATAGCATCATACACATACAACATCGATCAACCTTAGTATCATATATACATACATGATTGATTACATATACATACAACATGAATAATTACATAAACATACAACAGCGATCAATTATAGCACCATACACATACAACATCGATCAATCATAGTATTATATATATATATATATATATATATATATATATATATATATATATATATATATGTATATATATACACATGATTGATTACATATACATACAACATGATTGATTACCCATGATATAAATACAACCTGATTTATTACATATGACATACATTTTTTACCTCTTGCTCCAAACCACTGCCCTGGTGCTGCAAAAGTCCAAATTCCTCGCCCTGCTGGTGCATTCTGGCATCCACACAGGTCCGACAGCCTTCCAGGTCCTCTTCCAGGAAACATTTCCCCTCCTGTGCCCCCACTTTATCAATTCGTTCCCCCCAGTTCTTGTATTATTTCCTCAATTTTGCCTTCCAATTGTTCGTTCATCTCCCTCATTTCATTCCGTTGTTCACTCATTTGTTCATTCATTCCCTTCATTTCTCCCTTCAATCCATCAATTTTGTTTTCCATTCCCTTCATATTTCTCGCCATTCGTTCCCCACGCTCAATCTGAGCATTAATTTTGAACTCCAATCGTTCACCCATTTCCTTCATATTATTTTCCAATTGTTTGTTCATGCCCTTCATTTCTTTCATTTGTTCTTTCATTAGTTGTTTTAGCATGGCCTGGACTGGATACCCATCGGATCTGTTCCCTGCTTCTCAAACTCCGACATTACGGGGGAGGGAGTTTGAACGCTCGGGAGGGGGGAGGTTCCAGCCCTATCCTCGTAAAAATCTACCCCCGGCCCGCTTCCTTGCGCTTCGGAACCTTCTAGATGCTCCACCATTTCGCACACGTCCGCCATTACGTGACGAGGAGCTTCCCCGCGCGTGCTAAATTTACCTCAGAAAAAAAAAAATAGCAACGCGCTGCCCTGCGCTCTTTCCTAACACCAATCAACTAAAAATTGACACCCCGGTCACTACGATCACCACGCAATTTGCACTCAGCAAGTGTCGCACCCACACTACCTGAGACCAGTTTTTTTTTGTTTGTTTTTTCCAGAGGGATCAAATCCCACTCCTCGACAACAGTTGTCGTATCCCCAGGAGTTAACACCACAAGAGGATAAATGGCCAAAACGAGCTTTAACTCCAGGGCGTATTTCGAACTTGTCGAGATTTCTGGCGTGTGCGGAAAGGTTTGAGGCCTTATCTGATCAGGAACACACAGGGTTATACCGAACCCACAAAACAAAAACGAACCAAGACAGAAAGTAAAATTCAACAAATATAAATTTATTTACAGTAATGTTGTAGCGGCTGCCGCTGAGTTTTCACAATCGCCTTGCACCTATCAAGGACGCGGAGCGATCACCATGCCGGGCTCGTCCAGGACGCCCAGGCTCGCCCTCAACTTGCCAGGCCGCAGCCAGGACGCTGGGCCACGCCCCCTGGCGCCGGGCCTGGGCAAACCCCCTGGCGGAATAGATATATATTGCTGACTGATAAACAGTTTTTCAGAGTGCCTGAGTGTTTGATTTCATTAAAGCAACTCAGATGAATTCTAGCTTTTTGTCGCGTCCATTCTTCCGATCGACGTGGGAGCCCCGGCTCCTTCATTGGTGACCTATCGACATGGACACGGCAGTCGCCCTTAAACTGCCTACCTTCTGGGAGGCTCACGCGGCGGTTTGGTTCGCACAGGCGGAGTCCCTGTTCGCCCTGCGAGGCATCACGGCCGACGACACCCGCTTCCACCATGTGGTAGCTGCGCTCGGGTCGGTTACCGCGGCCCGCGCCCTGAGCCTCCTCGAAAGCCCGCCAGCCGCTGACAAATACGGCGCGATTAAGAAGCTGCTCCTCGATGCTTTCGCCCTCCCATCGGCGGAACGCGCACGGCGCCTGCTCGATCTGCCTGAGCTCGGCGACACGCGCCCTTCCGAGCGCATGGACTACATGCTTTCACTGCTCGGCGAGCACTCTCCGGCATTCCTGTTCCGGGAGCTGTTCTTCCGTCAGCTGCCTAACCCGGTACGCCTCGCCCTGGCAAGCACGACGATCACAGATCCCCGGGCCCTTGCCAGAGAAGCCGACAAGATCTCCGCCGCAGGACAGCGCATCGTAGCGGCGACATGGGACCCACCGCCGTCCGACGCAACACCCAGGGCGCCCGAGCACCCGGCACGGTCGACGGCCGAACTGCCGACGCCATTGGCGGCCGCTCTACCGAGCCGACCACCTCCGGCACGACGACCGAGGCCTCCACCTGACCAAGCGTGGTGTTACTATCATGCCAGGTTCGGACAGAAGGCCCGGACATGCCGACCCCCGTGCACCTTTGGCAGGCCGGGAAACGGCCGGGCCGGCGTTCATTACCAGCCATGAGCGCCGGCCACACGGGCAACTTACTGTTCATCACGGATAAAGCGTCCGGACGGCGCTTCCTGTGCGACACCGGCGCCCAACTGAGCGTCATACCCGCCTCTGACCAGGACAGGCAATCCGCGGTTTGCGGCCCCTCCTTAGTTGCGGCCAACGGATCGACTATCCGCACCTTCGGCCCGCGCAACGTCACCCTCTGCTTCGGCGGCCAACGCTTTGCTTGGACGTTTGTAACCGCCAACGTGCCCGTGGCTCTGCTAGGCGCCGACTTCCTCTGCGCACACGGACTGCTGGTGGACGTCCAACGGCGTCGTTTAATCAACGCTGAAACCTTCAGCTCCCTGGTATGCACATTGAGCAGCTCCGCGCCGACCGAGCTGGCATGCGCCGTCCCGGCGGCGAACGAGTTTGCTCGCCTGCTCACGGAGTTCCCGGCCCTCACGCGGCCGACGTTTTCGGCCGTCGCAGTACGGCATGGGATCGAGCACCACATACCAACCACGGGCCCGCCGGTCTACGCCAGGGCCCGCCGCCTCGACCCAGCCAAGCTCGCCGTAGCGAAGGCCGAATTCGACGCGTTGGAGCACCTCGGCATCGTGCGGCGCTCCGATAGCGCGTGGGCCTCGCCACTGCACATCGTGCCAAAGCCGGGGGGTGGATGGCGCCCGTGTGGCGACTACCGCCGTCTCAATGACGCTACCACCCCCGACAGGTACCCGATCCCGCATATCCAAGACTTCTCCGCCCGTCTGGCGGGACGGGTCATTTTTTCGAAAATTGACCTCATACGGGGATATCACCAGGTACCTGTCAGGGCGGCCGACGTCCCTAAAACGGCAGTCATCACGCCGTTCGGCTTATTCGAATTCTTGCGGATGCCGTTTGGTCTCAAGAACGCGGCTCAGGCGTTCCAGCGCTTGATGGACGGCGTGCTGCGTGACCTGCCGTTCCTTTTCGTTTACCTGGACGACATCCTCGTCGCCAGCACGTCCCGGGCCGAGCACCTCCTCCACCTCCGGACACTGTTCGAGCGCCTCAGCGAGCACGGCCTCATCGTCAACCCGGCCAAATGCCACTTCGGCACGACGGCCGTTGATTTTTTGGGCCATCACATCACCAAGAACGGGGCCGTGCCGCTGCCAACCAAGGTCGAGGCCATCACCACGTTCCCGCGTCCCCGCACCATAAAGGCCCTGCAGGAATTCCTGGGAATGGTGAATTTTTATCACCGCTTCGTGCCCCGCGCTGCTCAGCTCATGCGGCCCCTCTACGAAGCCCTCCGGGGCATGCCGGCCAAGCACGACATCGCCTGGTCCGCAGCAATGGATGCGGCCTTCCAAGGCTCAAAGCGGGCCCTCGCCGACGCAACACTGCTCGCTCACCCGGTGCTCAACGCTCCCATCGCCCTCACCACGGATGCCTCCGACTACGCGGTGGGCGCCGTACATGAGCAATGGGTGAACGGGGTTTGGCAGCCACTCGCTTTTTTCAGCCGGCAGCTCCGGCCGAACGAGCTCAAATACAGCACGTTTGACCGGGAGCTCCTCGGTCTACACCTGGCCGTCCGCCATTTCCGCCACCTCCTGGAGGGCCGACCTTTCACGGCGTTCGTCGACCACAAGCCGTTGGTTTACGCCATGGCCAAGGTCACGGAGCCATGGTCGGCCCGCCAACAGCGCCACCTCTCCGCCGTGTCGGAGTTTACCACGGACATCCGGCACGTCGCCGGCAAAAACAACGCCGTGGCCGACTGTCTTTCCCGGGCCAGCGCGAACGCGGTCCACCTGGGCGTGGATTTTGCGCTTATGGCGACGGACCAAACCACCGACACCACGGTGCAAGCCCTCCGGGCGGCGGACACGGGCCTCCGCCTGGCCGACATCCCCTGCGCGGACACTGTCCTGCTCTGCGACGTCTCCCAAGGCCAGCCTCGCCCCATCGTGCCCGTCGCCTGGCAACGCCGCATCTTCGCCTCCCTCCACGGCCTTTCCCACCCGGGCCGGAAAGCTTCCCAGAAGCTGGTGTCGGCGCGTTTCGTCTGGCTCGGCCTTCGTCGGGACGTCCGCGATTGGACCAGCGCCTGCACGGCCTGCCAACGGGCCAAGGTCCACCGACACACCCAGGCCCCGCTGGCACCTTTCACCGTGCCCGAACGACGTTTCGACCACGTCAACGTGGATCTGGTGGGCCCCCTCCCCCCGTCACGGGGGTTCACACACCTGCTCACCATGGTGGACAGGACCACCAGGTGGCCGGAGGCCGTTCCCCTCGTCTCCACCACCACCGCCGACGTGGCGCAGGCTTTCATCGCCACCTGGGTCGCCCGCTTCGGCGCACCGGCGGACATCTCGTCAGACCGCGGTCCACAGTTCACCTCCGAGCTGTGGGGCGCGGTCGCCCGCAACCTGGGGATCAAGCTCCACCGTACTACGGCCTACCACCCCCAAGCAAACGGGTTGTGCGAGCGATTCCACCGCTCCATGAAGGCCGCGCTCATGGCCGGCCTTCAAGACGTCGGGTGGGCCGACCGGCTGCCGTGGGTCCTTTTGGGCCTTCGCACGGCCCCCAAGGAGGACCTCCAGGCATCCACCGCCGAGCTTGTCTATGGCCAGGTGCTACGCGTCCCGGGCGAATTTGTGCCCGACGCTACCAGTCCCTGGTCCGCAGCTCACCAGCGCTCGGACCTCCAGGAGGCCGCCCGACGGTTTGCCCCCGTGCCAACATCCCACCACGGTGACCCCCAGTCCTACGTCCCCCCAGCACTCCGCACAGCGGAGTATGTTTTTGTGCGTCACGACGCACATCGGTGGCCACTCCAGCCGCCGTACGACGGGCCCTTCCGGGTGCTGCGACGGGACGACAAGTCGTTCGTCATCGACATCGGCGGCAGGTCGGACCGGATTGCTGTGGACCGCCTCAAGCCGGCGCACGTGGACGTCGACCACCCACCACGGGTGGCCCTTCCGCCGCGGCGAGGCCGTCCCCCGTCCACGGTGCCCCCCACTCGACCGCCCACCACCTCACCGGACCCCCTCCCACGACCCGCCAGGGGTCGCTTCGGCCGGGTCATCAGGACCCCCCTCAAATTGACCCTGCCGGTGCAAGTCGATTCTGGGGGGACGTGTGTAGCGGCTGCCGCTGAGTTTTCACAATCGCCTTGCACCTATCAAGGACGCGGAGCGATCACCATGCCGGGCTCGTCCAGGACGCCCAGGCTCGCCCTCAACTTGCCAGGCCGCAGCCAGGACGCTGGGCCACGCCCCCTGGCGCCGGGCCTGGGCAAACCCCCTGGCGGAATAGATATATATTGCTGACTGATAAACGGTTTTTCAGAGTGCCTGAGTGTTTGATTTCATTAAAGCAACTCAGATGAATTCTAGCTTTTTGTCGCGTCCATTCTTCCGATCGACGTGGGAGCCCCGGCTCCTTCAATGTAAAGGACAACGAAGGTAAGGTAAACTAAAATTCTTAAATGAGGGACCTTCCATCAGACTCGTATACAAACAGGGGGAAAAATAATGAAAATAAAATGGTGTTTATAGTGCCGGCACCTAGCGTTGTTGTTTAAGCGAAGGCGACGAATGAAGCCAGCAGCACAAAGTGGCCCGCAGCTGCGCACTGGAAAAAAATCGCCAGATGGCACGAATCTCCTCTTCGGGGTTGCCACTAACTGAGGTGTATATGTGTGGCCGGTCCCCTTTCACTTTTGTCTCCCTCCGACCGACGTGCCAAGGGTTCCTCAAACCGCCGCCGTATTCCTCCTCCTCACAGGCGCACACGTGACCAAAACCCCACCAGCACGACCCACGCCCGCCTTCCACCAAGGCACCGAGACAAAGAGATCGATGGGACAGCTTCTTCTTCCTCCGTTACTATCTAAGGCTTGATGAAAGGACGCAGCACAACCACAGACGTTTGCCAGCGCGACCAAGACAAAAGGAGAGGAAGATAGCGAGATGCAGTTGTCCACAACCAAACTCAGGACAAGAGAGAGAGAGAGAGAGAGAGAGAGAGAGAGAGATAGAGAGAGTGCGACTGCCTCCAACAAATGTCAGGACCAAGAGACCAAGATGGCGAGACAGCTTCTCTTTTCTTCAGCTCTCGAATGTTCCACGCTGACGTCACACACTGTCCAATAATCGAGCGCTACTCAATCATCCCATCGCGCCTCCACCAATCACGAACGCCGGGGCGTGGCCTCCTAGTTACGAGTCATGGGGGGGGGGGGTTGGCGAGCGGAGTCTCGTTCTCGTTTGGGAATGTTCGGCTGGGCAGGGTTCCTTTTCCGATTGGCATGTCCGGTCATACTGTCAGCGATTAGGGTTGTTGTAGTGGCGGCCCTTTTTGATGCAGTAACAACGAAGGGAAAAATCACAGGGCAATTACACACTGGGGTTTATCCTTAAGCCCTACCTAATTAGCATAGCTCCACCTCTCGTATGGAGACACATATACGATCTTATTCTATACAGATTCTCTACTTAGTTACATTGAGGTGGGCTTCTTCTTCTTCACGCCACACAGTCCATACTAAAACCTACACATTCCTAACTTTCCTATGAGATTAATCATCTACCCCATGAACGTAACAATATATACACACCATTAAAAGTAAAGAATGATCTTGGACAGAGACCTTTTATGGCATGGTCTTCATTGAGAGAATACTAATCCCCTCCCCATTCAAGCCTTCAAACCCCCTTGCTACCCATCACGGTCGCTTGTCCAACTCACAGTCCCACGAGATATGCGGATATGATATGTGACAATTAACCATCCGAAACCAATTATATTCTTCCTGATGCATATATACCACTGAGCTGTATATATAACTGGAGCCCACCTGCAGCACACGTTTGCAGGGCAAGCAGCCGCCATGTTGGAATACCCATCCTCGCTTGAATGTGAGAGGTACACTGTACAGGCATAGCTGAGAGTGTAATAAGCGCTTTACTTTATAGGGTTCCGTTGACAGATTGATTCACATTTGTTTTCCTCTTTTGGAGCATTGTAATGGAGCTACAAAGGTGACTGACAAAACTGAGTCCGATTTTAAGGTCACAAGTGTCAGGTCGAGTTGGTCTGCGAGAATAATTGAGCTTCAGTGCCTCAATAAAATGGAATGAAAGTGGGTGGGGGAGCAGTTAAACTAGAAACAAGTACAGATACATTCAAAGTACACCACCCCCATGCCAAATAATTAAATATCCTACAGCGCGGCTCCTAGAGACTGCATTGGGAGGGAGAGGTGCACAATAATTGATTGATTAATTGTATACTTAAAATCTATAAAAGATTATCACAAAAAATTTTCTTCATCAATTGGTTAATAGTGTTGCGGTTCTGAGAAATGTACATATTGATTAATAAAGGTTAAAGGTTTGCCCCCATAGTTAGTCCACATGCAACACGTAGGCCACCTTAGAACATTAGTTATGTCATAGTATGTGTAAAAGTAGGCCATTTCCATTAGTGATACCTGCGTTGTGTAAAATAAATAAGAGTAGGTCCCATTCATTTTGTGGCCCACCCTCCAAATCTACCTCGTTGGGCAGCATCCAGTCTGCGCCCCATTTTTACTATTGCCCTCGCATTAGGATGCTCAAACCAGCCAAATGCCACAAGGTAGGCCTGAAAAGGGGGAGGAGCGCGAGGTCGGGGTGTGGCCACGTCAAGCAGACGTCAAGGGCGGAGCCAGTAAGACCCAACGACTAACCAGGGCTCGGGTGGAATGGCGTGAGGGGCGTGGTCAAAGCGTGGCTGGCAGATTTGAGAGGGTTCGCTGGGCGGCGCTATATAAACGCGCAGACAAAGCCCTTCAAAAGGACTGATGAGTGAGGACTTACGCAAAAGCGCTCGTGCAAGAGGACTATTGGGAGAGGCGCTTTTGTCTAAAGGACTCGTTGAGGATTGCCTGTGTAAAGAACTCGCTGGGGAACTTTGACTGTGAAAGTTCTCGTTGAGAATTGGCTTTGAAGGACTATTGGAAGCGGCGCATTGCAGAGGACTTGTGGGAGAGGCGCTTCGGCATTGAACTGCATTGGGAGCGCAAATAGCGCCAGTACTTCTATTACGTACGCAGCTGAGCCGCGAAGTGACCACCTAGCCTAGCTTACCGTTTCCCCCCCGTAATTGTCTGGTCCGCGTCAACGACACGCGAGGAACGCGCCATTTGCTCAGCCCTCTTCGTCCTACCATCTTCTCCGCGGGGCGAGTCGGGGACCGGAGCGAGCTGTGGACGCCATTCCTTGGACCATCGCCCTGACCATCTACATCGCCGTGTGAGTGTCTGAGAGTGTGACTGAGTGTGAAACGGGCCCGTGTCCAGGGATAAGTAAGACTGTACTAAGGCTGCACTGTGTGTTCTTCTTCTTTACTGTACATAGTGTTAATAAACCAATCTGTTCTTCCTTTCTTCTTAATCCGACCGTATTAGTGATTTCTTCCATTGGGTAAGCGTGGCACGATTACAACCGCTCGGATCGGGTTTAGTACCTGTTAACAGCCCGGATCACGGCTTGCTATCGCTCGGCGTTTCCACTAAAACCATGGTTCGGGCGGGGTTATTTCCTTGCTTCCCGGGAGGCGCTGGTAATTAGGTAATAGGAATAATTCGGTCTACCACCCTATTCAGCGCTGACCGGAAGGAACGTAATAGCTCCGGATCACGTTGGCTAGATAAAAGACAAGGGGATTAATTCCCCCCTTGGTAAGGGGAAGGCCGATGTTTGAGATCCACAACAATAGCATAACAAAACCACTCGTGTTTCACCCGAAGATGTATCTTTTAGAAATTTAATTAAATAAGTCATTAATAAAAAATGAAATAATTAATTGATTAATCAATAAATAATTAATCGATTAAATGATTAATCAATAAATCAAATATATCCTTGATAGCCACATCACTTGGTCACTGTCATGTCCAAATATTAGCTTCCTCGCTCAAAAGGTGCCTGAGATATTGGCCAAATAAGAAAGAAAATAAATAAATGATTAATAATGAAAATGAATAAATAATAATCATTAAAAAATTAAATTATTAATCAATTCGGTCACAGAACACATAAACCACCACCATTTCATCAGAATCTGTAACTGAAAAAGAAAAAAAATTAGTAATTAATCAAATAATTCAATAATTAATCGATTAATTGATTAATCAATAAATCAAAAATATCCTTGATAGCCACATCACTTGGTCACATGTCCAAATATTAGCTTCCGAGCTCAAAAGGTGCCTGAGATATTGGCCAAATGAAAAAGAAAATAAATAAATGATTAATAATGAAAATAAATAAATAATAATCATTAAAAAATTAAATTATTAATCAATTCGGTCATAGAACACATAAACCACCACCGTTTCATCAGAATCTGTAACTTAAAAAAAAAAATTTAGTCATTAATCGAATAATTCAATAATTAATCGATTAATTGATTAATTGATTAATTCATAAATCAAAAATAGCCTTTGCAGCCAAATCACCTGGTCATTGGCATGTCCAAATATCAGCTTCCTAACTCAAAAGGTGCCTGAGTTAATGGTCAGAAGAGAAAGGACATTTGATTAATTAAATTAGTACTTAATTAATCGCTAATAATTAAATAACTCCTCAATTTATTGATTAATCGAAAAACAAATAATACCGTTTTTGACAAAGGACATGCTCACTATTGTGCCGACATTTCAGCTTCCTAGCTCAAAGGATGGCTGAGATATCGCGTGGACAAAAACAAACAAACAAGAAAGCAAGAAAACAAGAAAGAAAACAAGTACACATTCATTCAAAGTACACCGCCCCCATGCCAAATAATTAAATATCCTATAGCACAGCATTGCCGGGGCACCTCCGGCGCCCGGCAATACCGCAGTGCAGCTCATAGAGGCTGCATTGGGAGGGAGAGGTGTACACTAATTGATTGATTAATTGTATAATTAAAATCAATAAAAGATTATCACAAAATATTTTCTTAATCAATTGGCTAATACCATAACAAAACCACTAGTGCTTCATCCGAAGATGTATCTTTTAGAAATTTAATCAAATAAGTCATGAATAAAAAATTAAATAATTAATTGATTAATCAATAAGTAATTCATCGATTAATCAATAAATAATGAATCGATTAAATGATTAATCAATAAATCAAAAATATCCATTGATAGCCACATCACTTGGTCACTGTCATGTCCAAATATTAGCTTCCCAGCTCAAAAGGTGCCTGAGATATTGGCCAAATGAGAAAGAAAATAAATAAATGATTAATAATGAAAATAAATAAATAATAATCATTAAAAAATTAAATTATCAATCAATTCGGTCACAGAACACAAACCACCACCATTTCATCAGAATCTGTAAATGGGGAAAAAAAATAATTTTTAGTAATTAATCGAATAATTAAATAATTAATCGATTCATTGATTAGTTGATTAATAAAGAAATCAAAAATTTCCTTGATAGCCACATCACTTGGTCACTCATGTCCAAATATTAGCTTCCGAGCTCAAAAGGTGCCTGAGATATTGGCCAAATGAGAAAGAAAATAAATAAAAGATTAATTTCCAACTGAAGGAAATCTCAGTTCCTTCCACCAAGCTCGGAACAAGTGTGTGTCTACCCTCAGGAGTGCCAGGAAGCACTCACTATCTCTCCTCACTCAAGAATGAACTCTCAAACCTGTCTCCTTCCTCCAAATCCTGGTGGCGTCTGGTCAAATCCGTTTCTGGTGTTTGTTCCCCCTCCATCCCCTCCCTTACCTCAAATGGCCACACAGTTGACATCGCACGTGACAAAGCCGAATGCCTCAACTCTGTGTTTGCCTCAAAATCCTTAGTCCCAAACCCATCTCTCTCTGTTCCCACCTTTCCCAGTCGAACCAAACTGCTCCTGGACTCTGTGACCTTCTCTCCTGACAAGGTGGAGGAGTTTTTGTCAAACCTCGACTCTGATTCTGCAACTGGACCAGATGGCATCAGCCCACGGGTCCTAAAATCCTGCTCTGCTGCTCTATCTCACCCTCTCTCTGTTCTTTTCACCCTATCTTTTGCTCAAGGTCATCTGCCAGCATCCTGGAAATCAGCAAACATTACCGCTTTACACAAAAAAGGTGCAAAAACAGATCCTTGCAACTACAGACCAATCAGCCTGCTCCCAATTATCAGCAAAGTCATGGAATCCATCATTGCTTCGGATATGAAATCTTTCCTCTTCTCCAATGGCTTGATCTCTGATCATCAATTTGGTTTCAGACCAGGTCACTCTACTCTGGACATGCTGCTTCTGCTGTCTCAACAATGGATGGAGGTCCTCAATGCCAAACAGGAAATCAGAGCTGTCTCCCTTGACATATCACGTGCCTTCGATACGGTCTGGCACCCAGCTCTGCTCACCAAACTCTCCTCCTATGGTATCCATGGAAATCTCCATGCATGGCTTGCGGACTTCCTCTCTGGTCGTAGTCAACGTGTGGCCCTGAATGGATTTCTCTCATCTCCCCTTCCCATTCAGGCTGGAGTTCCCCAAGGCAGTGTGCTGGGCCCTGTGCTTTTTCTGGTCTTTATCAATGATCTCTCCGACTCTCTGGAAAATCCTCTGTATCTCTTTGCTGATGACTCCACTCTCTGCCGCTCCATTCCTCTTCCCTCAGATCGGCAGTCTGCAGCCTCCTCACTCTCTGAAGACCTGGACAAAATCACAGACTGGTCAAACATGTGGAACATGTCTTTCAATCCTGACAAATCTCACACTCTTACTATGTCTCTCCGAAAAGATCAACTGGACAACCCTCCCATCTACTTTCTCAACAATCCTCTCCAAGAAGTTCTGTCGCTCAAGCTTTTGGGTCTCACCATCTGCCATGATCTTTCTTGGGAAAACCACATTTCCAAGCTGGCCTCCAAAGCCAGTCGCCGACTGGGCATCCTCCGTCGTGCGAAGTCCTTCCTAGGCACACCTGAGCTCCTCACCACATACAAGGCTTTCATCCGCAGCTCAATGGAATACTGTTCTCCCCTATGGGCTGGTGCTCCTGCCTCACACCTGGCTCGGCTTCACGCTGTTGAATCCAAAGCTTTCAGAATCATTGGAATCTCCCGCGATGAAGCTATCTCTGAGGGCCTTTCACTCACTCACCGCAGGCAGGTAGGTGGTCTTTCTGTCTTCTAGCGACTCCTCTCCGGCCTTGCTCCCCCAGCTCTCTCTGTGCTCTGTCCCCCAAATATTCCTACAGGTCGCACAAGATCTGCCAGCCACCCTCTGATGGTTAAACTGCCGAAATCTCGGCTCTCTGCTCACCTTCACTCTTTCATTCCTCTTTTCTCCCGCCTCTGGAACAAACTCCCACACTCACTTCAATCACACTCCTCCCTCCAGGTCTTCAAAACAGCTGTTCACCACCATCTCTTATCTTCCCCCATCCAAAACCTTGATCTTTTCTACCCCCACTAATTCACCCCAGATCCACCTTGTTTGAAATTCCAACTTCTTTCCTGGAAGTCTTGGCAGTGTCGATATGTTTTATACCTCTCCCACCCCCCCCCCCCTTCCCATGCCTTCCCCCCAAAGCCCTCTCCCTCCCACAGTTCTCTCGATGTCTCCATGTCTCTCGGTCCCTGCTCTCAAATGTTGTGTTTGTGTCCTTCCCCCTCTCTCCCCATCTTGTCTACCGCTCCCGATGTTATTTGTTTTGTGTGTCTGTTTGTCTTTCTGTGTGATTAATGTTCGCTCTTTCACGAGCCTCGATATTGTATACAAAAAAAAATAAAATAAATAAAATAAAAATAAAAATAATAATAATAATAAAAAAATAATTAATAATAATCATTAAAAAATTAAATTATTAATCAATTCGGTCATATAACACATAAACCACCACCATTTCATCAGAATCTGCAACTTTCAAAAAAAAAAAACATTAGTCATTAATCAAATAATTAAATAATTAATTGATTAATTGATTAATTAATAAATCAAAAATAGTCTTTGCAGCCAAATCACCTGGTCATTGGCATGTCCAAATATCAGCTTCCTAACTCAAAAGGTGCCTGGGTTAATGGTCAGAAGAGAAAGGAAATTTGATTAATTAAATAAGTACTTAATTAATCGCTAATAATTAAATAACTTCAATTGATTGATTAATCAAAAAACAAAAAATACCGTTTTTGGCAAAGGAATTGCTCACTATTGTGCCGAAATTTCAGGTTCCTAGCTCAAAGGATGGCTGAGATATCGCCCGGACAAACAAACAAACAAGTACACATACATTCAAAGTACACCGCCCCCATGCCAAATAATTAAATATCCTACAGCGCGACATTGCCGGGGCGCCTCCGGCACCCGGCAATACCGCAGTGCAGCTCATAGAGGCTGCATTGGGAGGGAGAGGTGTACACTAATTGATTGATTAATTGTATAATTAAAATCAATAAAACATTATCACAAAATATTTTCTTAATCAATTGGCTAATAGCATAACTAAACCACTAGTGCTTCATCCGAAGATGTATCTTTAAGAAATTTAATGAAATAAGTCATTAATAAAAAATTAAATAATTAATTGATTAATCAATAATTAATCAATAAATAATTAATCGATTAAATGATTAATCAATAAATCAAAAATATCCTTGATAGCCACATCACTTGGTCACTGTCATGTCCAAATATTAGCTTCCCAGCTCAAAAGGTGCCTGAGATATTTGCCAAATGAGAAAGAAAATAATTAAATGATTAATAATGAAAATAAATAAATAATAATCATTAAAAAATTAAATTATTAATCAATTCGGTCACAGAACACATAAACCACCACCATTTCATCAGAATCTGCAACTTTAAAAAAAAAAAAAAATAGTCATTAATCAAATAATTAAATAATAATCGATTAATTGGTTAATTAATAAATCAAAAATAGCCTTTGCAGCCAAATCACCTGGTCATTGGCATGTCCAAATATCAGCTAACTCAAAAGGTGCCTGAGTTAATGGTCAGAAGAGAAAGGAAATTTGATTAAGTAAACAAGTACTTAATTAATCGCTAATAATTAAATAACTCCTCAATTAATTGATTAATCAAAAAACAAATACCGTTTTTGACAAAGGACTTGCTCACTATTGTGCCGAAATTTCAGCTTCCTAGCTCAAAGGATGGCTGAGATATCGCCCAGACAAACAAACAAGAAAGAAAGAAAGAAAGAAAGAAAACAAACAAACAAACAAAGAGTGAAAACTGAGTACTCCTTTTCAGCGTGCGTCACTGCCGAGCCCCCTTTGGTGCCCGGCAATGACGATTTGCAATGCCTGGAGATGGCATAGGAAAGGTGCGGTGTACAACAAGAAAAAGAAAGAAAGAAAGCAAGAAAACAAACAAGCAACCAGAGTGAAAACTGAGTACTCCCTTTCAGCGTGCGTCACTGCCGAGCCCCCTTTGGTGCCCGGCAATGACGATTTGCAATGCCTGGAGATGGCATCGGAAAGGTGCGGTGTACAACAACAACTCTTTTTTAAGCACTAGGGCATGCCCGTACGTGGGTGCCCGTTCCTTGCCAAAAAAAAAAAAAAACGCTACCCGTACGCTCTACCCCGCCCGTACGCCCGTACGCCCGTAAACAAAAAAAACAACGCTCTTCGCTTCCGCCCTTCGCTCTGACTGAATTGGGAGAAATAATGCGCATAAGAAATCGAGAAATTATTATTTTCTCCGGAAGAAATCGAATTACGAACCGTAATGGCGCACGCGCTCGGCTCGCTCTCACATCGGCCACGCCTACGCAACAACGCGTTCTGTGATTGGCTGCGGAAGTGAAGTCTTCACTGTCCGGAAGGTCGCAAATCTCGATTTCTGTGCACGAAGTTAGTGTGCACGAAGTGCGCACGGTGATCAGTGTGCACGAAGTTACGATGAATCGCAAATTAGTTTTAATTAGTTTTAAAACATAGTTTAACGGCAACATAGTTTGCCAACGTGAAATAAATGAATACGCTCTCAAATGTGCCGTCCGAGGCAGAGTCTGTTCGCCACGTTCGGCACATGTGATAGCTCGCTGCTCTCTGATTGGTTGAATCGTTTTTTGGACATAGCTCGGTAACTACTTGTCCGATTAATTTCAAACCTTGAAAAGGCACATCCTCGGGTCCCCAGCAATATACCTGGCAAGTTGCAAGTATATCGGACCCGTGGTTGTCGAGAAACAGCGGTCACAGACAAACAAACACACACACAGACATACACACACACACACACACAGAGATTACTGGAATTATAGATAGATTAAGGGAGAGGGCACGTGCACACACACAAACACACACAAAAACAATCACACAATCACACAAACACACACAAAAACATCACACACCCAAACATCACACACCCAAACATCACACACCCAAACATCACACACACACACACACACACAATCACACAAACACACAAACATCACACACAAACCCAAACACCATCACACACACCCAAACATCACACACACACACACACATCACACACAAACAAACATCACACACACAAACATCACACACCCACACATCATACAAACATCATACAAACATCACATCACACACATCATACAAACATCACATCACACACATCATACAAACATCACATCACACACATCATACAAACATCACATCCCACACATCACATAAAATAAACACACACACACACACACACACACACACACACACACACACACACACACACACACACACACACACACACACACACACACACACACACACACACACACACACACACACACACACACACACACACACACACACACACCTCAATATCACTGTGAAACACTGGTGATTCTAACAATAAACGTTCACATTGAAGGAGCAGCGCTCCTGCTTGAGACGGACGAAGTGACGGACAAGACACAAACTCGTCCGAGAAGATGTTTATTGTATAATCATCTCGGGAACTCTGAAAGCCCGTTTATCGGGTTCGCATATATATATCCAAACCAAAAAGCATACATCAGAACCAAAGCCCCGCCTCTCAGGCGAGGCACGCTTTGGTGGTCATGTGACCGACAGGTGCAAAGGATTATAACCTCGGCGCCGCGGTTTGGCCGCCGGTTACGTCACCGGCTTGGGCCAGGAGATTCTGTTGCTGGTCTCGAGCTTTGGGGGACCCATGGGTCGCTACAACATGATGAATTAAACACGTCAGTATAAACACAATCCAAATCGGAGACTCTGATCGAAATACTATATAGAGTTAAAACTTCACCGCGGAGAACCAAACAATAATACTAATGGAATAACAATATCGTTAAACATCTCAAAGTTCTCTTTAATATAAAATAAAGTTTCCTTACTTGTGAAAAATGATACTTTTGGTCACTTTGAACTCGCGGGAATGCCGGTGATTGAAGCCGACAGCAAATAACACCTTATTTTTTCACTGAAACCTGTGAGATGAACAGCCTCCCTGAGGTATTCCAAGATGGAGGTAATCTGGTGCCACTCGCATTGGCTTATCACCACAGCAGGATTCGTTCCAGTTATATATACCGCTCTGTGATATATATAATATAATATAATATCGTTAAAAGTAAATAATTGCCTCAGACACATTTTAAAACATTTCAAACGACATGGGTTTAATCTCTATATGAGAGAATGTCACATAGCTATTTGAGCGGTGTATAAGTAGACTGATATCTCGATCGTTGAGGACAACCTTCACAAGGCCGTAACACTAGCTATTGGCTAAAAATCCTTTTAATTGTCCCTTTGGTAGTTTTACAATGATGGGAACACGTATAGGGAGTTCCTAGCGATTGTGATTATGACAACTCCAAGACGTGGCTTGGGCTTCACATCGCAGTGACCACCAACATGGCGGCTGTAAGATTGAATCTGTCTTCAAGCATCCTCACCACCCAACCAGACATAACATCCTCCTCCCCCTTATTCCCGTTCTTCAAAGCAAAAGTGCAAATTGTGAAATTGCCATTACATATTTATTCATTACCTCATTGAAATAGTGGAATTTTTAAACTCTTTATGCCATTGGTGACGTCATGGAAAACAGGAAGTGAATGTCCGACAGGTCATGGTTTATTATGCTCGGTCATTTGTCTATCATGTAATTTTTACCCTGTGCTCGCGAAGCAAAAAGCATTTAAAAGATTTATTTTATCGGCAACCGTTGGATTTTCACCATAGTATCTGTCTAATCTACTCAAGTGGATTGTTTTCGTGATAATTATGACGGTGTGGGATTTGCGGATGACTAGAAGACGAGGCCATTTCTTAGGTGTTCAAAGCTCCTTCACGCCACAGAACTCCTTACGCGAACGGAACTCATACAGCTTTTTATAGCGCCAAAACCCTCTTCGGAGGGCGTGGCTTCAACAACCGCGCGCACGCCACGCCCACACAATCAAAAGCCCCACTGGCCCGTGCACGTGGATTATGTCCCAGTAAGGGAACAGCTACATGCGCCCCCCCCCACCCCCCCCAGAATGCATTCGCACGGGGGACGGCCCCACCGTGGGGTTGAGCCAACCGAGGGGGCTGGTCAAGGCCTCGGGTGAGGCTGCTGAGGTTCCTCGCGGGCCTCCTGAGGTTGCAGAGTAGGAGTAGTAGTTGCGCGAGTTGCAGTTTTCTACACGTGAGCTGTAGTTGTAGAGTTTTCGCGAGTTGTAGTTGTAGTATGTAGTTGCGCGAAGGTGACGAGCAGCCGTGCTGCCCGGATCAGTGTGCACGAAGGTGACGAGCAGCCGTGCTGCTCGGGTCAGTGCGCGCGAAGGTGAGGAGCAGCCATGCTGCTCGGGTCAGTGCGCGCGAAGGTGACTAGCAGCAGTGCTCGTTGGAGAAGGCTCACCACTATGGTCGCAGAGGAGGTGCTTGGCCGTAGTGCCCGCGAAGGCTACGAGCAGCAGCGCACGTTGGAGAAGGCACATCACTCTGGTCGCAGAGGAGGTGCTTGGCCGTAGTGTGCGTGAAGGCTACGAGCAGCAGTACTCGGCCTGTATGCGCGAAGGGTACGAACAGCAGTGTGCGCGAAGGTGATGAGCAGCAGTGCTGCCCGGGTCAGTGCGCGCGAAGGAGATGAGCAGCAGTGCCGCCAGCGTCTCGTGACTGTGTCCCTTCAGGGGATCCTGGAGCAGGCTCGCCCCTCTGGTCGCAGAGGAGGAGCCGAGCGCAGTGCGCGCGAACCAAACGGCCGCCCGTCGTTCCCAAAACTCCGGCAGTTCGATCGAAACTGCGCTTGCCATGTTCGTTTAAAGCCCCCAAATCCGTTCGGGAGCAGCCGGGGTCACCAGTGTAGGTGTCGCCATGCTCGTTGGAAGCCCCCGAGAACGTTCGATCGAAACTGCGCTTGCCATGTTCGTTTGGAGCCCCCAAATCCGTTCGGGAGCAGCCGGGGTCACCAGTGTGGGAGTTGCGGATGACGAGAAGACGAGGCCATTTCTTAGGTGTTCAAAGCTCCTTTATTCCACAGACCTTCTCACGCAAACGGAACTCATACAACTTTTTATAGCGCCAAAACCCTCTTCGGATGGCGTGGCTTCAACAACCGCGCGCATGCCATGCCCACACAATCAAAAGCCCCACTGGCCCATGCACGTGGATTATGTCCCAATAAGGTAACCGCTACAACGGTGCCGTCAACGGTCAAGTGGTATGGGCGCCATCATCTTGCTGTTAACGATTACGTCATTGGTGCCTTCATTAAGATGTCATAATTCGACAAGTACAACACTTAGTCCAATTTGTTTGAAATTTATTGAGTGTGATCAACACAATTATATTGGAGAATGTAAATTTATGACGTCATTGGTCATGTGGTCTAGTAGCCATATTGGATTAAATTGAGAAAAAACCTTATAAAACAGAAGAGGTGTCTCACACCAAATCGACTGCACGGGGTAAGTATTCCATGAACATCATATATACACAAAGAATTAAGTTAAGCACCCCCCCCCCCCCCGTTTTTTTACAACCTCGCACATTACAAGTTTGTTGTCGTCAAAACAGTGTAATATACCCATGATATTGCTATATTTTCTGGAGAAGTGATATTATGGTCACATAAAAACATAACAATCATGCCGTTTTCAATATTTTATTCTGAATAATTTAAGGTGAAAATTTTTGGGAATTTTAGGCATATTTGCACCTCAATTTAAGTATGGAGCTATAGGTCCATCACGGACAGTGTGGATGACGTTTATGTTTTCTAACGTACAGTCTGTTCTGAGAAGACCTCTAGCGATCTTTGCGTCAATAACGTGTGTAGGACCCACGTGATCGGATCACTGACTCAACCCTACGTCTCATAGACCCTGTGTATCTGCATTTCATCAATGGATAATTGCTAATGTCATACCAATCATTATTTGATCTCACATACCTTAGAATATATGCCAATGTATACATATACACAAAGAATATATATTAGGGGGTGCTTACCTTAATTCGTTGTGTAGGGGTGCTTAACTTAATTCTTTGTGTATAGTTTAATATGTGATTATATTGTTACTAGCGGGGTCACCCGTGGGAATCCCACGGGCATGGATGTGTGTGACATTTCGACATATTGAGTTATATGCTGCACATTCATTTTTACAAAATGGTTACTGGCAAGTCATCAGATCCAGAAATGGTGTGAATTTAGTTATTTCACATAATATGTGACCCCTCACTCCTCTCCACCTGACACTCTCCTGTCTCCACCTGACACTCTCCTGTCTCCACCTGACACTCTCCTCTCTCCACCTAGCACTCCTCTCCTCTCCAAACCCTCACATCCCTCTCCTTTCCAATCCCTCACCTCTCCAATCCCTCACACTCCTCTCCTCTCCAATCCTTCACACGCCTCTCCAATCGCGCCTCACACTCCTCTCCAATCGCGCCTCACACTCCTCTCCAATCGCGCCTCACACTCCTCTCCAATCGTGCCTCACACTCCTCTCCAATCGTGCCTCACACTCCCCTCCAATCACTCCTCTCCAATCGTGCCTCACACTCCTCTCCAATCACGCCTCACACTCCTCTCCAATCGTGCCTCACACTCCTCTCCAATCGCGCCTCACACTCCTCTCCAATCGCGCCTCACTCGCCTCTCCAATCGGCTTTCCCCGTCTCGTTTCTCTCCTTTTTATCCCGTCTCGTTCTTTTTCTTGCTCCAAATCGGCCCGTCGGAATCGGAAATCGGCCCGTCTCGCCCGTAGGCCCGTCGGAATCGGAAATCGGCCCGTCTTGCTTTTGTGCTTGTGCGTAAATAAATTGTGTTCATGACACCATTTCTGGTGTTGGGCTAGCGGCTAGGGTGCCGGCTTAGGATCCTGGGTTCGAATCTCGGTCGATCGCCGAATTAATGCCAGGGGGGTTGACTCAGCCTGTCATCCTTCCGAGGTCGGCTAATTGAGTACCAGTTCACTGGTAATTCCCTGTTTGTCGTTGAAGGCGGCAAAAAGGGTTGGCGTCAGGAAGGGCATCCGGCCGTAAAACATTGCTTCAAAAAGGGGACAAAAAAACAACAACTACCACGGTCCCCGAAAAGGCCAACCCCCGCTTTGCGGGGAAAAATGGCCTCTAAACGGTGGTTTTTACACCATTTCTGGATCTGATGACTTGCCAGTAACCATTTTGTAAAAATGAATGTGCAGCATCTAACTCAATATGTCGAAATGTCACACACATCCATGCCCGTGGGATTCCCACGGGTGACCCCGCAAGTTTGCATTGACGTTCGTCGATGGACTCGTTCGCCCGTCTCATTCGTTTTCTTGCTGCATCCTGTTCAAGTCTGCGTTCTTCATCGATCGTCTCATTCATTTTGGAAATAGAAGTTTCCACGCAGCGCATGAATTGTCACGATCCTCAAGAGGAATTTGTCTCGTAATCATCAAATGATAAATGGCAAGTAAATTATATTGTGGAAAATTAAAGATTTCAAATAAACCTATTTAAAGTGTATTCGCACATAACTAATTTTAAAAAACGAAGAAATATCTCTCGGTAATTTCCTGAAACATATTTTACTTCCGGCTAATAATGTTGAATTAAATAAAAACGAAGAAATATATGTCGGCATCATTGTTGACGTTTTTGTGACGACTGTCATCAAACGAAAAAGTAATATATCTTAACGGAAAAGCAAAAGCGAATTTTTAATATATATCGACACGTTGCCGTCGGTGTCATGTTGGGCGGTGTATGATACACCATGACGCGATTTTTAAAAATATATCTCTGCATTTTCCCGCGTGTGTGGAATGTTCTCAATTATTGCTGACACCGAGTCCAAAACCATCGATAAAAATGAAATCATATGGTGAGTTAGATTGGAGATAAAGGCGTGAGAGAGACTCAATGGCCTTGAAGTTGAAGTTACAGGCGTTTGAGAATTCATTTCGTTCTATAAACGGCAACTTTCATTGGATTTCCTTCCCGTTTTTTTTCAACCGAGTCGAAAACTATGTTAGCGACTGTGAAAAATGAAATGATATATCGAATTTTTAATATGTATCGACACGTTGCCGTCGGTGTCATGTTAGGCGGTGTATGATACACCATGACGCGATTTTAAAAAATATATCTGCATTTTCCCGCGTGTGTGGAATGTTCTCAATTATTGCTGACACCGACTCTAAAACCATCGATAAAAATGAAATCATATGGTGAGTTATATTGGAGATAAAGGCGTGAGAGAGACTCAATGGCCTTGAAGTTACAGGCATTTGAGAATTCATTTCGTTCTATAAACGGCAACTTTCATCGGATTTTCTTCTCGTTTTTTTTCAACCGAGTCTAAAACTATGTTAGCGACTGTGAAAAATGAAATGATATATCGAATTTATAATAGATATCGACACATTGCCGTCGGTGTCATGTTGGGCGGTGTATGATACACCATGACGCGATTTTAAAAAATATATCTCTGCATTTTCCCGCGTGTGTGGAATGTTTGTGGAAAATTAAAGATTTCAAATAAACCTATTTAAAGTGTATGCGCACATAACTAATAAAAAAAACGAAGAAATATCTCTCGGTAATTTCCTGAAACATATTTTACTTCCGGCTAATATGTTGAATGAAATAAAAACGAAGAAATATATGTCGGCATCATTGTTGACGTTTTTGTGACGACTATCATCAAACGAAATAGTAATATATCATAACGGAAAAGCAAAAGCGAATTTTTAATATATATCGACACATTGCCGGCGGTGTCATGTTGGGCGGTGTATGATACACCATGACGCGATTTTAAAAAATATATCTCTGCATTTTCCCGCGTGTGTGGATTGTTCTCAATTATTGCTGACACCGAGTCTAAAAGTAAAACCATCGATAAAAATGAAATCATATGGTGAGTTAGATTGGAGATAAAGGCGTGAGAGAGACTCAATGGCCTTGAAGTTACAGGCCTTTGAGAATTCATTTCGTTCTATAAACGGCAACTTTCATTGGATTTTCTTCCCGTTTTTTTTCAACCGAGTCTAAAACTATGTTAGCGACTGTGAAAAATGAAATGATTTATCGAATTTGATTTGAAATAAAACTGGGGGAGAGCAAGACACCACGGGCCTACAAAACAGGACTCAAAGCTATGCGAGTTAATAAAATGGTGGATATTTGTTTATAGCCACTCCCAGAATGGGTGGAGCTATGGGTGGAGCTACTCTGCAAACCGAGTAAGCCACACCCCGGACAGACACCCAACAGATAGACAGACAGACAGACAGACAGAATCATCTACGGCTATTATAATATAGATGGATCCGGGGGACGGCACTCCTGTCAGCAAGGGGGGGTTAATCCCCTTGTCCTGCTAAGCTGGCCATCCGACCGGTCCTGGGGGAATGACGTCACTTCCGGTCGATGGTAAGTAGGGTTGTAAGCCCAATTTTTCTTAATACCTAAGTACTACCACCGGCCGTAAGCGAGGAAATACTCCCACCCGGGCCGCAGCGTGATTGGATTGCGCCGAGCGAAGCGAGCTGCGACTCGGGCCGTTACCAAGAGACTAAACCCGATTATAAAGCAGTTGGCCAAATTGCGCCACAGGTATTCAATCAGGAAAAGACTAAAACGATCGGGGAAGAATGAAACCAAAAGGGGTAAGAAATAACAGGTATTTATTAATTATGTACAACAAACCAAAGGAAGAGAAACGAAAGTAATATACAGGATGAAGAAGAAGAAGATACACAGGGCAGCCTTAAACAGTCTTAATTATGGAACCCCAGACAACAAGGACAGACCACAGACTTACACGACAAAGGGAATTGCAGGCAGGAATCACTGGAGGAGGGAGAAGGGTCCGTGCAGGACATCAGGGCTGGAAGGTTCGGCAGGGTACAGCAAGGAGGTCCGCTCCAGCTCCACGCTCCGGGCTGGAAGCGAGCAGCCGGCGGCAGGTACACGTATTTGTTTCACACGGTAGGGCTGTTTGAAGCAGCGTGTCAGAGCTCCGCGCAGCTTCGTCTCTCTCTCTGCCTTCTTGGTTCCAACTCTCTTCCAACTCCACTCAACTCTCTCAACTTCTCGGTTCGGCTGGATCACTCCTCTCCCTCTCGTGCCTTCTCACCGACTCTCGTACCTTGTTCGTCCCACTCACTCAACTCTCTTCGGACCCTCTCACTCCAACTCCCTCACTCAACTCTCTTCGGACCCTCTCACTCCAACTCCCTCACTCAACTCCCTCACTCAACTGGCCAAACAGTCCCTTGCAGTTGTTTTTATTGCTCCCTCCCAAATCAAGCCGCCAGCTCCGAGAACACGCCTACCGGTTCGCTCACCGCGGTGCTGGTTGGTGGTTTGGGCTTACCGACCACGCCCCTGGCGGGTTGATGACAGGGCCACGCCTCTTCCTCGGCGTTCCGCCCCCTTTTTCCTGTCCTTGGCCTAGTGCGTAATGGAGTTCTGGCTGCTGGCAACGACGTACCACAATTTGGAGAGGGAGAGCAAATGGACGGAATGGGGCCTATCTTATTTGATTAATGCAACGTAGAGTCAAACTATTGGAAACACAGCCTTACCTGAAACATAATAATGAAATAACTACGAAGAGGGCCTATGGTTCGCTACGTGTTGTTCATGGACTAACTAGGGGTCGACCTTTGATCTTAACAATGAAATGGAGGTATTTTCAAAGAATTATTTACAAAGGGTATATTTACAACAATTTACAAAGTGCAGGGTTCTCAAAACCCAAAGATATTGTTGCGGTTTTGAGAACCCACACTCTTGTAAATAAATATGACATTAAAGCGCGGCGTTACGCGCGCTGCTTGTGAGCAAGGAGGAAGCGGACAACGCGGTAACTTGTAAGAGTCTTTATTCAAGAGCTCACTGTAACACTGAGCTGCTCAGGGCTGCGCGCCCCGTGTATATCGTGAGGCCACGCCTCTCTCCCGGGCGTGGCCCACCCCCACTTGGTGTGCGGGGTGATGTCACCACGTCAGTGCTTTCGTGTCCGCCACAACATCATTAAAGGGTTAAATGTTGAACCCCATAGGTAGGCCACAAGCAACACGTAGGCCACCATAGGACTTCAGTTATTTCATTAGTATGTGTTTCGATAAGGCCGTGTTTCCAATAGTTGAATCTGCGTTGTGTCAATCAAATAAGGAGTAGGCCCTTTCGTCCATTTTAACAGCCTCCCTCTCCAAGCCACGCTATTAAGCGTGCCCCTACAGTCTGTACCTCATGGCCGCTCCCAAGTGTTACGCGCCTCGGCCAGCAGCAGCTGCTTTAGCGCTCGCTCAATGCCGCCATAAGCCACGAGGGGAGGCCCGAGAAAGGGGGCGGAGTGCCAGGAAGAAGGTGTGGTCACGTCAACCCACCATCAGGGCGTGGCCGGTAAGCGATAACCAGCCAACCAGGGCTGAAGTGACATCGCCGACAGGCGTGGCTTTGGGGCTCGCAGAGTGATCGCTTGGTTGAGTTATAAAAGCGAACGCAAAGCCCTTTCACAGGACTTATGAGATATACGGTGCGCTTGATGAGAGAACTTACCGGAGGACTGATGCAGTGGCGCTGATTAAAGGAGGACCTTATTAAAGGAGGACTTATCGGGAGAGCGCACCTTTGTGAAGAGATATACGGCGTGCTTGATGAGAGAACTGTCCAAGACGGCGTCGTACGATTGGCGTTGTAAAGGACTGGTTGGAAACGTGCTGTGCGAAAGGACCTTGGAGAGAGGGGGTGTTTGGCATGAGTGTGCATTTATTACATACGCCATAGGACACCAGCTTCCCCCCACTATATAATTGTCCGGTCACGTTCCAACCACACGCGGAGCTGCCTGCCGGGTTTCGTCCACTGGATCGGAGCCTGGACCGGAGCGTGGACCGGAGCCGGGCTGGAGCCCGGACTCGCTGGTGACCATCAACCATCTACAATCCCCATGTGAGTGTGTATGTGAGACGGGCCCGTTTGTCCTGGGTATTAAGAATAAGACTGTTTAAGGCTGCCCTGTGTTCTTCTTCTTCCTCTTCCTATCCTGTACATTTCTTTCATTTCCTCTCCTCCTTCTTGTAAATTGTTAATAAACCAATCTTTGTTCTTCCTATTTTCATGGTTTCCTCTTTATCCGATCACATTAGTCTTTTCTCAATTAGGTAAACGTGGCACGATTAGAAACCGCTCAGAATCGGGTTTAGTCCTTGCTAACGGCCCGAATCGCAGCTCGCTTCGCTCGGCGTGTCCACTAACGCCGTGGTTCGGGTGGTAGTTATCTCCTTGCTTTACGGCCGGTGGTAGTACTTAGGTAATTGGACTAAGAGTCGACCAACAACCCTATTTACCACCGACCGGAAGGAACATTATAACTTTCAGGACTCGGGTCGGCCAGATAAAAGGACAAGGGGATTAAACCCCCCTTGATAAGGGGAGAGCCGACGTCCGAGATCCGCAACAATATGTAGCCTAATTGTGTTAATAAATTATCGTAAATTAATTATATTCTTCGTGAAGTATTTTATATACGCATCAAAGTTACAATTGTGGGTGGAGTCCGGACAGCTGTCCAATCAATCGGTGGGAAAGATTGTTACAGACACACATGAACAAGTGTATAAATTTATAGATTCTTGAGAAAAATGCCAGGAGCATAGAAAAGATCCCTTTATGTGGTACTAGCAGAAGTACCCAGCATTGCTGGGTGGGGAGGGGAGGGGAGGGGAGGGGGGAGGGGAGGAATGGGGAGAAGAGGGGGGGAGGGGAGAAGAGGGGGAGGGGGAGGGGGAGAGGTGGAGAAGAGGGGGAGGGGGAGGGGGAGAGGGGAGAAGAGGGGGGATGGGGAGGGGGAGGGGGAGGGGAGGGGAAGGGGGGGGAGGGGGAGGGGTAAGGGGGAGGGGGAGGGGAGGGGGAGGGGGGAGGGGGAGGGGGAGGGAGTGGAGGGGGAGGGGGAGGGGGGAGAGAGGAGGGGGAGGGGGGAGAGAGGAGGGGGAAGGGGAGGGGAGGAGGGAGGGGGGAGGGGGGAGGTTACATTACACCGATTTACATTGAAAACTGCTGAAATATGTACGCAACTTCAACTTAGCACAGTTTAGTAAATACTCGAGATAAATCCATGCGGTAAAAGATTGCTGAGAGTTGCTAAGACCTACGACTTAGAAATTCCACCTGGACACACTTCAGGGGGCACTTTCAAAGGGGAGATGTGCTTATTCTTTCTAAAAAATATTTTAGGTGTGGTATAGACACGATATTTGCATGCATCGGTTTCAAAAATCGAGCAAATATGGAAAAATTACTCTCGTGAAACCAGGATCCGTCTCGGTGGTAGCCATGAGTGTGTAGATGTCACATGATCAGTCATGAAGAGTGGTTAAGTCCAAAATATGACATACTATGGCATAAAAACGATTTGCCCGCAAAGCATTGCACCGCAACGGCGGTCACAGAGTGCCATGCACAGCGTGACGTAAGTAGTGCGCGCAGCACCCCTGGCGGAATTACCGGTCCCTATCATCGCACAAAATCGACAAAAATCGACACAAAACACGATCGCTTTTCGCTCTGAATTACGTGCAAACGTGTGACGGAAATCACCATCGCCCAGCATCGAATGCCAACCAAGATGGCGCCCGGTAACTGCATCTCCACCTATGTGGAGTGAATGGCAATGGTCACATCACGTGATCGCTCTGAGCGAATCAGTCTAGCGGCGGGGATGGAACATCACGTGATCGCTCTGAGTGAATCAGCGAGCTGTTCTGACACCGACTGAGATTAGCGGGTACTTCGCTGAAATGCGCTGAGGTAAATATGAATAATAAATATGGATCGTCAAATATTTTGAGTTCGGCCATGTTCGTCCCAGGCTCAATGGCCATGTCTATGCCAAATATCAAGCACGTGAGCCTCTCCGTTTCGGAGTCTATCGGTAACATTACACACACACACACACACACACACACACACACACACACACACACACACACACACACACACACACACACACACACACAAACTGTGTTTTATATATATAGATGTGCCATTTGGCAAACTATAGAAAAGAAGGGACATTACATAACTTGTAGAAAATGCCAATCAATAGAAAAGAAGGGGCATTCAAAAAAATATTGTGTGCATGCTGGACTACCCTTGTGTTCTTAAGAGGAACCAGGTAATGCTCCAGAAAAGTTCATATAAATGGGGCGCCCTACATCTGACAAATAAAATACATTTACTTCTTCATGCAGCTGTATCAGTCAAATTGGCGGCCCAAAATTGGGTCCTCTGACCGACCAACTTTCCAATGGAAGGCGCACCAATTAATGCCTCGTCCTGCATGTGTAACACCAGGGTGACAGTTTATAGCTGTGTCTGGATTCAAACCCAGGCTAGACAGCTCAAAGGCGGCGCAAGCGTCGTGGAAAATGTGCAGCCGTAACATTGTTAACGTTATTATGTAGGCCATTTGTTTCCATTGTGCCTTCTGTGCTTTTTGAACGAACGGTTTTTACTATAGTCAATAAATATGAAACAATGACTTTCCTTAATAGAAACCTTAATTTCCATTATACTTTCCCTCTATTATTCATACAGGGAACATGAAGAGAAAGGGGAAACGCCAATAGCAGGGCAGAGGGAGAAGATAGATGGAGACGGACAATAAGGCATTGCAGGTAATGATGAGGGTTATGGGAGAACGCAAGGAGTAGACAAGATGGATACATAACCAATATTTTGGGAGGGGTGGGGCTGGTTTAATGGGTGTAGAAAAGATAATGGCTTTGGATGGGGGATTATCTGAGGAGGTGGTGAACAGCTGCCTTGAAGACCGGGAAAGAAGAATGATATCGAAGAGAGCGTTGAAGGTGGTTCCATGGGTGGAAAAAGAGGAATAAACGAGTGAAGGTCAGCAGTGATTCTGGATTAAACAGTTTCACTCGGTGGAGTTTGCTGATGGACTGCATACGCAGATTATCTTGGGGGGCGAGGAGGCACAGTCAGACAGAACACAGAGAGGGCAGAGGGTGCAAGAGCAGAAATGACACAGAAGAAGACAGATACCACTGACCTATCGGTGATGGCGAAGCGATAGGCCCGGAGACTCGGCTTCATCATGAAACATTCCAATGATCTTGAAAGCCTTCGTTTTCACTACATCAAGTTGAGCAAGATGCGAGGATGGGGAGCCAGCCAGAGGGGAGAGCAGTACAGTACTCCATCAAGCTGCGGATGAAAGCCTTGTCGGTGGATAGGAATTCAGGTGTGCCGAGGAAGGACTTTGCATGAGAGAGGATGCTCAGTGGCATCTGGCTTTGGAGGTCAACTTTGAAATGTGGTTTGCCCAAGAGAGATCATGGCTGAGAGTGAGACCCAAGATTTTGAGTGACTGAACGTCTTTGAGACGGTTGTTGAGAAAGTAGATGGGAGGGTTGTCCAGTCGATCTTTTCGGAGAGACATAGTAAGAGTGTGAGATTTGTCAGGATTGAAAGACATGTTCCACTTGTTTGACCAGTCTGTGATTTTGTCCAGGTCTTCAGAGAGTGAGGAGGCAGCAGACTGCCGATCTGAGGGAAGAGGAATGGAGCGGCAGAGAGTGGAGTCATCAGCAAAGAGATAGAGAGGATTTTCGAGAGAGTCAGAGAGATCATTGATGAAGACCAGAAAAAGCACGGGGCCCAGAACACTGCCTTGGGGAACTCCAGCCTGAACAGGAAGAGGAGATGAGAGAAACCCATTCAGGGCCACACGTTGACGACGACTAGAGAGGAAGTCCGCCAGCCATGCGTGGAGATTTCCATGGATACCAAAGGAGGAGAGTTTGGTGAGCAGAGCGGGGTGCCAGACCGTGTCGAAGGCACGTGATATGTCGAGGGAGACAGCTCTAATTTCCTGTTTGGCATTGAGGACCTCCATCCATTGTTGAGACAGCAGAAGCAGCATGTCCAGAGTAGAGTGACCTGGTCTGAAACCAAATTGATGATCAGAGATCAAGCCATTGGAGAAGAGGAAAGATTTCATATCCGAAGCAATGATGGATTCCATGACTTTGCTGATAATTGGGAGAAGGCTGATTGGTCTGTAGTTGCTAGGATCTGTTTTTGCACCTTTTTTGTGCAAAGCAGTGATGTTGGCTGATTTCCAAGCAGATGGCAGTTGACCTTGAGCAAAGGAGAGGGTGAAGAGAACAGAGAGAGGGTGAGATAGAGCAGCAGAGCAGGATTTTAGGACCCGTGGGCTGATGCCGTCGGGTCCAGTTGCAGAATCAGAGTCGAGGGTTGACAGAAACTTTTCCACCTTGTCAGGAGGAAAGGACACGGAGTCCAGGAGCAGCAGGGTACGACTGGGTATGGTGGGTACAGAGAGGGATGGGTTTGGGACACAAGATTTAGAGGCAAACACAGAGTTGAGGCATTCAGCTTTTTCACGTGCGGAGTCAGCTGTGTAGCCGTTTGAGGTAAGGGAGGGGATGGAGGGGGAACAAACACCAGAAACGGATTTGACCAGACGCCACCAGGATTTGGAAGAGGGAGACAGATAAGAGAGTTCGGTCTTGAGAACGGAGAGATATTGTTTCCTGGCTCTCCTGAGGGTGGACACACACTTGTTTCGGGCTTTGTGAAAGGAAATGAGATTTCCTTCCGTTGGATTTGCTTTCCAGGAGACGAAGGCAAGTTGTTTCTGGGCAACAGCCTCACCACAAGATTCCGTGTACCATGGACGATACTTCCTACCCTGAAAGAACCAAACCAGACAGAGCGGAAGGAGCCAGACATGCTTGGCCACTGTTTGCCACCATACTACCCTGGCCTTTCCGAAAGGATTGTAAAGATAGTACGCAGCGCATGGTTCCGTGTAGCCTCCAAGCCTATATGCACCATCCGCAATATCATTTCAAAGCTGAAGGACACTATCAACTGGCGACAAATCAGGAGTAGTTTGCCATTCATCATGCAAAGACTGTGACCAATTCTACATTGGTTAAACTGGAACAAATTTGAACCAAAGGCTAGATGAACACGATAGAGCAGTTAGGCTGGGAAAAGTGACACAGTCAGCCATAGCACATCATTGCATGCATTCTGGCCACAAATTTGACTGACGGGACCCGTGTCCGAGACGCAATGTCCAACAAATGACACAGATTGATACTGGAAGCATGGCATTTGAAGAGCAGGTTTCTCTTCTTCAGGTCCGTAATGAAGCCATCCTCTGGACTTAGGAGGAAGATGGATGGCCTTGCCCTACTAAGGTTATTAGTAGTCAGATTAGCATGATCACTGCGAGTTTCTTTAAAGAACACTTACTGGGTCGGGAAGAAGACTTACAGTCGACATCAGGGGGGCTCATGATCACAGCCACGAATGGTCTGGAGATACCCCACCTTGGCTACCTTGACTTGGATGTAGAGATGATGGGAATGGTATTACTTGAATGTGGATTTTTGGTAATTAAAGAACCCCAATGTTTGAAGACCAATGTCCCCGGTCTAGTTGGCATGAACATCATCAGTAAGTGCCGTCAGTTGGTTCCAGCTGAGTTTGAATCTGACACCAATGTAGATTTGAGTCCAAACTGGAGAGAAGTGTTTCATCAGTCACAAAAGTGTGGGCTCGCTGAGAAGAGTACTACGGCTAGAGTTGCAGGCAAGGATGCTGTGCATGTACCGGCAGGGTCTATAGTGTCTGTTAAGGCAAGAGGACAGGAAACAGGAAAGGGGACAATAACAGGATGTTGTTGGAGCCAGGGAACACACCACTGGCAGGAGGTCTGTTAGGGACTCCAATGCTCAGGGAGAGTCGCAAACATTTGTTCCCAGAGCGGGTTGCCAGGCGTAGACAGCAATGACAACAGGTGGCTGAGCAGCACAATAAGCAGTTAGCAGGAGTTTGTGCAGAACGGAACCACATGCAGCGCACACTCAAAGCCACACAGATCTCCCTGCGGGAGTTGGAGCAGTGCATTGCATCCCAGCCGAGTGAACCAGAGGGACCATCTGATGTTGAGCTGAACCTGCAAACCTAGGTGCAGAAGCTACGACTGGAGAATGAAGAGGTCTTTGTTCAGTACCAGGCCCAGGTGCATGATAATCAACAGGTATCTCGACTTATCGACGAGCTGGAGCAGCGTATTGCTGTGCTTGAGACAGCTGCGGAGGAACAGGGTAGGCAAATCGACACACAAACGGGGTATTCAGATACAGGAAGATCTGTTTAGACTGTGCCTATCCCTGCCCCTCGTAGAAGCCAGAGGTCGACAGCCGGTGTTCATCGAAATCCCTTTCATGAACCACGCCAAAGTTGTAACACTGTTGGTTTAAATCCAGAGGTCGAGTCTGGGCGCTGGATTTTTCAGAGAGGCTGTGAAGGGAGTCGAAGATAGGTGTTAGTCACCGTGGGCATTGACTCTTAGCAGGGCGGAATGTAACCAGGTGGTGTTAAAGCACCGATAATTCCACACCAGAAGATACTGTTAATCCCGTGGGAGTTGATATGCTGCGGGATTTGGAGCGGAAGTACGTGAGCCGCGTGGGATTGTGGGGGCTTCATGTTCGAGAGGGAAGAGCATTGGCCAATGTTCGTGAAGCTGGTATACATGGGTGAGTGTGAGGCTAGTCCAACGGTAAATATGCTCGCATTTTCCATTGAAAAACATGTTGGAGTATAAAGTATCACTGTGTCGTGTTTGATTTACGGAATGTTGCGCATAATAGTCGAATGGTTTTGGATCCAAGAGCTGAGCACATGTGATAATGTTTCAGGGAGAGATCTCCAGAGGAGCGTAACGCTCGTTTTGTTATGAGATACGACACGTAGTTTTTGAGTAAATCCAAAATCCTCTCCTCCTGTAACGGCTTGATGTGCGAGCCGGGACAATGGTTTTGACTCGGGGAATTGTTTCTTTTGCTTTGTTTCAGGCCATTCGCCATTTTTTTTGTCTTTGCCATTTTTAACTTTTGTCATTTGCTATTCTTGGACATTTCTCAACTATTTTGTTTTGTAAAGTTACCACAGTGTGACGGTGACTTTGTTTTGCGAAGTGTTGATTAAAATTCCAAAGACTCAATTTTGTGACTCGACAGCAAAATTATTCCAGTGAGAACCCAGAGTAATTTGTATACCCGAGTGTACTGCGTAACACATTCATATTATGCTTTTATCATTGGCGTTGTTATTACTTTTGGTGTTTGAAATGGCCTTGGAGAAACGCATCGATTGGCTGTCTTAACACGGATATACACCTTAACACGGATTTCGCCCAAGGTGAAAAAACCCCTTGGGGAGTGCGGCAAATGAAATGGCTACACCTCCATCGTGTGACCTTTAGTCCTCCTGTCAAGTTTGCTTGAGATTGGATAAGTAACGACCGAATATATCGCGGTCCAAATCATGGGATCACCCGACTTCGCCGGCATTCCGCTGTATTGGCTGTGCGTGACGTCACAATTTTGCGACAGGAATCCGCCTTCTTGCCGCTCGTGCGCCGTGCTTATGAGACGGTCATATTCTTTATCTCATCTCTATCACCTGAGCTACAAAACGCAGCTCCAATTAACTCAGCAGCAAAAAATATAGGCCTGTAGCGGTTACCGGTAGCATGACACAATTACCCTGCACCGGCCGATGACGCAACCGGCGAGCGGTCACGTGTCCGGACTCGCCCGGGCGTGTTGAGACTTGCCTTTACCGGGCGAACGCTTGCCTTGCATACCACGCCCCGTTGAGAGGCGTGGTTTATCTATTTGCATACCACACCCCGCCTGAGAGGCGTGGCTTTTGTGTGTTGAGTTTCTGATATATATTGCCGCCCGTTCGATGGGCTGATTCGGTGCTTTGGAGTTCGTTTGAGTGAGCTGGGAATAAATAGCTCAGAGAAACCTAATTCCTGGCGTCGTCCATTTTGTCCGATTTTATCGTGCGAGCACATCTCCCACAATTGGTGACCCCTTTCTACGAACACGGCGATGGAGTCAGCTGTAGCTTTGAAGCTCCCGGGCTTTTGGGAATCTCACGCGGCCGTTTGGTTTGCTCAAGCGGATTCTCAATTCGCCCTGCGGAACATTACGGAGGACACGACGCGCTACCACCACGTGGTCTCCGCGCTCAACGCCTCCTCCGCTTCCCGGGTTCTGAGCTTCCTACAGCACCCGCCGGACGCTGACAAATACGGCGCGCTCAAAGACCTACTCCTCGGTGCGTTTGGACTCACGGAGACCGAATGCGACGTCAACTACTCGACCTCTCGGAGCTGGGCGAGGCCCGTCTGTCCGAAAGCATGGACCACATGCTTGATCGTCTCGGTAACCACAGCCCGGACTTCCTCTTCCGCGAGCTGTTCCTCCAACGGCTACCCAGGCAGGTACGGTTAGCTTTGGCTAATTCGCCCATCATGGACCCTCGCGCCCTGGCCAAGGAGGCCGATAAATTTTGCTCGGACAGGCGACACATCGGAGCGGCCGCCTGGGACCCTGGGCCAACCGAGGCAACGCCCGCGCCACGACCGGCGCCTCCACCGGCCGAGTCAGCGCCACTGGCGGCAGCAGCCACCGCGACGCCCCGTCGACCAAACCCGACGCGACCGCCGGAGCCTCCACCAGAGCGGACCATGTGCTATTACCATGCCAGGTTGGGGCAGAAGGCCAGAACGTGCCGCCCACCGTGCACTTTCGGCGGGTCGGGAAACGACCAGGCCGGCACTCGCTGCCTGCCATGCGCGTCGGCCATTCAGGCAGCCTTCTGTTTATCACGGACACGGAGTCCGGGCGGCGTTTTTTGTGTGACACCGGCGCTCAGCTGAGCGTGATACCCGCCTCGGTGGAGGACAAACAGGCCGCGCTTTGCGGCCCCGCTTTGGTCGCCGCAAACGGTTCCTCCATCCGCACCTTCGGTTCGCGCAGCGTCACATTCTGCTTCGGGGGCCAGCGCTTCAGGTGGGACTTCATCACGGCGAACGTGCCCATGGCCTTGCTGGGTGCAGATTTTCTTTGCGTGCATGGGCTTTTGGTCGACGCCAAACAGCGTCGGCTCATCAACGCGGAGACCTTCAGCTCGCTCGCTTGCTCATTGAGCGGCTCCGCACCACCACCACCCCCGACCGGTACCCGATACCACACATACAGGACTTTTCCACCCGTTTGGCGGGGCAGGTGATCTTCTCCAAGGTCGACCTCATTCGGGGCTACCACCAGGTACCTGTCCGGCTGGCCGACGTTCCGAAGACGGCTGTAATTACACCTTTTGGCCTCTTCGAGTTCCTCCGAATGCCGTTCGGCCTTAAGAACGCGGCCCAGGCCTTCCAGCGGCTGATGGACTGTGCGCTGCGCAATGTCACCTTTCTGTTCGTCTACCTGGATGACATTCTCATCGCCAGCACTTTCCGGGCGGAGCACCCCGTCCACCTGTGCACGCTTTTTGAGCGCCTCGGCCGGCACGGCCTCATCATCAACCCGGCGAAATGCCAGTTTGGCGTAACGGCCGTCGACTTCCTGGGGCACCGCATCACGAAGCACGGGGCCGTCCCGCTGCCTACCAAGGTGGAGGCAGTCACAAGTTTCCCGCGCCCTCGCTCCATCAAGGCCCTACAGGAATTTTTGGGGATGGTAAATTTCTACCACCGGTTCGTGCCTCGCGCCGCCCAACTCATGCGCCCCCTGTACGAAGCCCTCCGGGGCAAGCTGGTCAAGCACGTCGTCGCCTGGACCACAGAGCTGGACGCGGCATTCACGGGCGCTAAGCTGGCCCTCGCCAACGCGGCCATGCTGGCGCACCCGACGCTCGACGCACCCATCACCCTCACCACGGACGCTTCCGACTACGCGGTGGGCGCCGTGCATGAACAGTGGGTGAACGGAGCTTGGCAACCGCTGGCCTTCTTCAGCCGGCAGCTTCGCCCTGACGAGCGCAAGTATAGTGCTTTCGACTGCGAGCTCCTCAGCCTTTACCTGGCTGTTCGCCACTTCCGCCATCTTTTGGAGGGCCGCCCGTTCACGGTGTTTGTGGACCACAAACCCCTGGTCTTCACCATGGCCAAGGTTACGGAGCCGTGGTCGGCCCGCCAGCAGCGCCACCTCTCCGCCGTGTCCGAATTTACGACGGACATCTGGCACGTCGCGGGCAAGGACAACGCTGTGGCCGATTGCCTCTCCTGGTCCGGCGCGAACGCCGTCCACCTGGGTGTGGACTTCGCCCGCATGGCGGCCGACCAGACCGCCGACCCCACGGTGCAAGCCCTCCGGACAGCGGACACAGGCTTGCGGTTGGCCATCGTCCCCTTCGAGGACACAGGCACAGTTCTCCTGTGCGACGTCTCCCTGGGCCAACCTCGCCCCATCGTGCCCACCGGATGGCGGCGGCACATTTTTGACGCCCACCACGGCCTTTCCCACCCGGGCCGGAAAGCATCACAGAAGCTCGTGGCAGCGAAATTCGTCTGGCACGGGCTCCGTAAAGACGTCCGCGACTGGGCCAATGCCTGTGTCGCCTGCCAGCGCGCGAAGGTCCACCGGCACACCCAGGCCCCATTGGCACCATTCGACGTGCCCGCGCGGCGCTTCGACTACGTCAATGTGGACCTGGTGGGACCCCTTCCCTCCTCGCGGGGCTTCACCCACCTCCTCACAATGGTGGACAGGACCACCAGGTGGCCAGAGGCCATCCCGCTGGCATCAACAACATCCGCCGACGTGGCGCAGGCCTTCACTGGCACCTGGATTGCCCGTTTCGGCGCCCCCTCGGACATCTCCTCCGATAGAGGCGCGCAATTCACCTCCGAGCTTTGGGGCACGGTCGCCCAGGCCTTGGGGGTCAAGCTTCACTGCACCACGGCCTACCACCCCCAAGCCAACGGCTTGTGCGAGCGGTTCCACTGCTCGATGAAGGCCGCTCTCAGGGCCAGCCTCCAGGATGACGGTTGGGCCGACAGGCTCCCGTGGGTCCTATTGGGCCTCCGAACGGACCCTAAAGAGGACCTCCAGGCTTCCACCGCCGAGCTGGTCTATGGCCAGCCACTGCGCGTGCCGGGCGAATTCATCCCTGACGCCACCGGCCCCTGGTCCGCGGCTCGCCAACGCTCGGTCCTCCAGGAGGCCGCCAGGAGATTTGCCCCCGTGCCCACGTCCCACCACGGCTGCCCCCAACCCCACGTCCCCCCAGCACTTCACACTGCGGAGTACGTTTTTATCCGGCACGACGCACACCGGGGACCGCTCCGGCCGCCGTACGATGGACCTTTCCGGGTCCTAAAGAGGGACGACAAGTCGTTCACCATCGACATCGGCGGCAAGGCGGACCGCATCTCCGTGGACCGCCTCAAGCCGGCCCATTTGGACCTCGACCAACCTCCACGGTTGGCCCTTCCTCCACGTCGGGGCCGTCCCCCGTCAACCAGGCCCCCCGCCCGACCATCCACCGCCCCGCCACCTACCACCCCCACACGAATCGTCAGGGGTCGTTTCGGCCGGGTCATCAAGACCCCCCTCAAACTGACTCTCCCGGTGCATGTTAATTCTGGGGGGGGGGGGGGCGCGTGAGCGGTTACCGGTAGCATGACACAATTACCCTGCACCGGCCGATGACGCAACCGGCGAGCGGTCACGTGTCCGGACTCGCCCGGGCGTGTTGAGACTTGCCTTTACCGGGCGAACGCTTGCCTTGCATACCACGCCCCGTTGAGAGGCGTGGCTTATCTATTTGCATACCACGCCCCGCCTGAGAGGCGTGGCTTTTGTGTGTTGAGTTTCTGATATATATTGCCGCCCGTTCGATGGGCTGATTCGGTGCTTTGGAGTTCGTTTGAGTGAGCTGGGAATAAATAGCTCAGAGACACCTAATTCCTGGCGTCGTCAATTTTGTCCGATTTTATCGTGCGAGCACAGCTCCCACAGGCCTATCTATCATTAGAAGAAATTTTTTTTGTATGCAAGATTGATGCTCGTGTAAGAGCTAACAATCACAAAAAGACAAACTGACACATAAAACATATGATAAAGGGAGTGGGAGACAAGACGGGGAGAAAGAGGGAAGCACACAAGCACAACAACAGAGAACAGGGACAACGGAAGACCTGCGGGAGGGAGAGGGCCTGTAGTAAGGGAAACATATGAAAATCTGTTAACTAAATTGTTACCAAAAAATTTCTTCACCAATATGTTTGTAAAGGTGTGTAATAACATGTGTTAAAATGTTGAAGGTCAACTCCCGTGGGAAACCCAGAAAAAAAGCTGTTGAATTCGGGTACCAAAAAATTATTTTCGAGAATTTTTATTTTTTTAAATCGGCCCTTAAGTAACTTATGAGGGGTCAAATAAGGGTTTTTCATGATTCTGAGTTGATTGTTAACATTTATATTTCACCACAGACACTCCTTTGTGGAAAAAAAAATTCTAAATATATCTCATTTTCTACTTTGCAGGACATGGAGTCTAGCAATATGGATGAAGACGTTACTCCACCTGTGCTCAATTGCTTCATCTGTGCACGCTCGGATACACCAGCTGAAAGGCTCATACAGGCAACTCCAAAGGGATACTCAACGTTATTGAAACAAGCAAAAACTGTCGAAAATGTTACTGTTGTGGAACGTATGAAGGAGGCTCAAAGGGAAGGAAAACTGAGGTACCACCAGAAGTGTAAAAATGATCTGTACAACAACTTTGTTGCAACCACCAAGAAGTCAGCTCAAGCATCAAAGGCAGAGAAAGAGTCATCAAAGTTGAAGAGAAGACGCACTACTTGTGAGTTCAGTTCATCAACTGGCTGCAGTTCTAGAAGATCACAGTCAGTTGACCTCCTGTATAAGGATGTATGCATTCTTTGCAACCAACCAGCCCAGCTCTACAAAAATAATCCAGCACAAGCTAGAAAGAAATACAGAGTGCCAGATAATTTGACTGCAGATACACTGAAGGCAAGCTTGCTGAAGACAGCACGGAGTCGCGGGGATGACTGGGGCACTGAAGTCACTGGACGCCTGGAAGGGATCAACGACTTGGTAGCAGAAGAAACACTGTACCATTTGCGATGCAAACTTATGTTTGCGAGAGGTGACAGTTTGTCCAAGACTGATGAGGAAGGAAAAAGGAAGAGAGGACAGAGGAGTATTGATGAGGAGCGAGAGGCAGTTTTTATTGAATTCTGCGAATGGTTAGACTCAGAATTAGAGCATGGGGTAATGAACATGGACCAAGTCCATGAAAAGCTGCAGGAGTTTGATCAGTCACCAGAGAAGAGCCTTTCTTATTCAAAGCATTGGCTAAAGATAAAACTTCTAGAGAAATACGAAGACACCTTGTATTTCACAACACAGGAAAGAAGGGCAGATGTACTCTGTCTCAAAGATGGCACCGACAATATTCTGCGAGGGCATCATGCTAATCTTGACCATGGAGATGAGAAGACTCAGATCATAAAGACGGCACTCAAGTTCATATCCAATGATATTGCCTTGATTGATTTAGGTCCAAAGTCATACCCCACCACACACAGTATGACTGACATCGATAGTCAGCTGACACTTGTTCCTGCAAGCCTTCAGATGTTCTTGAGACTGATTGTCAAGACAGACGAAAGAGTTGCCGTTTGGGGGCAGAATTTTATTAAGGCCTGTCGACCTCGGTCTGGAGTATTGCCACACCAAATGGGGCTTGCCATACAACTTGAGCATCCATTTTGACCCAAATCTATTATCAACAAGTTCCACCGGGCATGTCTCTGAACCCCAGTGACTATGGATGGACAATAGGTGTGCACGGGTATGAGCCAGTATCAACACTGGACCCCACGGCTCCTGAGGAGCTATTGCAGTTCACGAGCTGTAATTGTCATGGAGATTGTAGCAACCGGCGATGCAGCTGCAAGAAGAATGGGGTCACGTGCATCTCGGCCTGTGGAGTCTGTAATGGCATTACATGCAGAAACTGCAGTCATGATGTTGTTGAGTCTGAAGAAGACATAGACAATGACTGTTGAAACTTCTGACATTGTGAATGAGAAATAACTCTTGAGTATTATATATTGTTGCGGAGATGAGGACTGTATTTTTTTGATTGTGTTGTATTGTGGTAAATTGGTGATGATTATTGTTTATTCTGCGCCCCCCTACCTCCGGAGCTGTGTAAAGGTGAAAGGGCATCCCATAATTAGTCCACAAGCATACACGTCAGCCAAATAATAGAATACCTCTGTTTGATAGTTATCTCTTATTATGTGTTTTTAGAGTAAGGCTGTGTCTCCCATTCATTGAAATACTCCATTGCACCAGTGAAAGAGATAGATTCCCTTCATTCCCACTCCCAACACTTCCATTCCCCCCTTTTCGTCAATTGCAATTCGCATTGCCAACTGCATGTTGGGCGGTTTTCCCTTCATCCGCCATTGACCACGAGGCAGGGTTGGGGAAGAAAGGCGGGTCCCCACCTCGTCAGAGAGGGGAGGAGTGAGCCAGCCCCACTCGACCAACCATGAACAAGGGGTTTGGCTTGAGAGGGCGGGGAGAGAACGTTTGGGGGAGGTTCGAAAAGGTTGAGGGGCGGGGCCTATATAACCCACGGCGGGGGTGTTCCCAAGAGAGATGCACTTTGAGTTGAGACAAGGAGGGACGAAAAAGAGCTGGGTCATCAGAGCAAGAGCGCGTAAGGAGGAGAGAACCCGTCACGCCAGACCCCCCCCCCCCCCCCCCCACCAGCGCATCGGCTCCACCAAGCAGCTCCGACCCGTGATCCCGCGCACACGACAGACCCGGTGGCATCAGCGGCCGTCGAGGTCCAGCCCGACGTCCCGTGCGGGATCAAGCTCCAGCCAGCTCCGTGCCCCCCCCCCCCCCCTCCAGCCACACACCTCCTTCCAGCAATCCACTCTGCAATTCCCCGCGTGAGTCAGTGTCTTTGTTTGTTCTGTCCTGGGAATAAGTTAAGTCTGTATAACTATAAGCTAGTATTTGCACTGTGTCACCTGCGTCTTATGTGTTGTAAATAAACCTTGATTGCTCCTTTTTGCTTGTGTAAATAATAAATCCCATTACTCGTCTGTACGTCTTCCCGTTTTATTCCTTTTCCTCTTTGCATTGCGTCGTTTTCGTCTTTTCCCTCATTGAGCAGCTGCGGTGCGATCCGGCCAACGTTTGGGCGGGATCGGGTTCTAATCGGGGAGTAACTGTTCGGACGCGGTAATACCAACCGCTTGGTAAAATAACATCTAAAACCGCGTCTGTAACAATATGTATGTGAAATAAAAGCTACTTTGTGTGTAAATGTAAAAGTGAAAATATTAATGTTAACAATCAACTCAGAATCATGAAAAACCCTTATTTGACCCCTCATAAGTTACTTAAGGGCCGATTTAAAAAAAAAAAAATTATCGAAAATAATTTTTCGGTACCCGAATTCAACAGCTTTTTTTCTGGGTTTCCCACGGGAGTTGAACTTCAACATTTTAACACATGTTATTACACACCTTTACAAACATATTGGTGAAGAAATCTTTTGGTAACAATTTAGTTAACAGATTTGTGAAATATCTCATAAAATGCCCTTACTACTGGGGGGAGGAGGCATGGGAAGGGGGGAGGAGGGGTTTGGGAAAGGTATAAAGCACATGGACACTGCGAGAACTTCCAGGAAAGAAAGAAGTCGGTATTTCCAAAAAAGTGGATCTGGGTGAATGAAAAAGAATGTGAAAAGTGGTGAAAATAAATGAAAAAGAATGAAAAAAAGTGGTGAATTAACAGGGGTAGAAAAGATCAAGATTTTGGATGGGGAAGATAAGAGATGGTGGTGAACAGCTGTTTTAAAGATCTGGAGGGAGGAGTGGGATTGGAGAGAGTGAGGGAGTTTGTTCCAGAGGCAGGAAAAAAGAGGAATGAAAGAGTGAAGGTGAGCAGAGAGTCTTGATTTTGGAAATTTAACCAATTTCAATGGTTGCTGGAAGACAGGGCAGCATGTACAATCATACTAACGTAATCATAAGACTTTAAACAAACAAACAAAAAAAAACGTGTTTATAAAACTTTAAAGCAGTGGTTCCCAAACTTTTTTGGTGGCGACCCTGAATACAATATTGTCCTTGCCTGGCAACCCTAAATGCTGCACATGCAGATTGACCTATCATTTTGATACGTTGTGTTTATTCATATAGTTTTATTGAATTAATTATCAACACATAATGATTTTCAATGAGTTTTTTATTGGACAAAATTAAAAACAAATTTACATGAAATGAGACTTTATTACACAAAGATTTTATCAGTGGTACTGCTTCATTTTGTGGTTAAGCTCCTCTAAGTTTGGTTTTATGTTGATGGACACAGCACAACAAAGTCCTGCTGAGGGTCCACGTGGTGCCTTGCTTTAGTCTTGATTACAATAAGACCTGAAAATCCTTGTTCACAGAGACACACGACACACAGTTTTCATGTGTCGGTTTGACCTTTTGTGTGATTAATGTTAGCTCTTTCACGAGCCTCGATCTTGTATACAAAAAAATTTTTTTTTTAAATTAAAGATGTCTTTTCCAGTGGTGGTACTTGACAAGACATTACAGAAAAGAAATTCTTCCAGAATGTCGTCTTCTCTGTACCTTACAAAAACCATAAATTGAGCATCATCTGCAATGTCGACTGATTCATCCGTTTGCAACGAAAAATTTCCTGCTTTTCTCAATGCCACAATCAGTTGAGCCGAAATACCATCTGAAATGAGATCAATTTGACGATTGTTGCTATTGTTAGAAAGTGGTACCGATTCAATCTTCTTGGCAACATCTGCTCGGCAAAGTTTTCGCCATTGCCACTGCTGCTGGTTTCACCTGCTCCGCTCCAATGTTATGGGGCTTTTTGCAATGCTAACTATTCTACTTTAACGTGAAAAAGTAAGTACACCCCATGTAAAGTTTAGACTTTTTCAACATATTTCAACATACAGCTATTTGATCTTCATTTCAACAATATTGATAGATAAAGGTGATAAAATATAACAAATATCATGAAACATTTACATTTTGTAGTCCATTGTATAATTTAAATAAACATAAATGCAAATTTCGCATGTGGAAAAAGTAAGTACACCCCTACATTTATCACTGCTTCAAATACCTAAAATTAGAATCAGGTGCACCAGCTCAGGTGCAAATGATTAGAACATTGTTAGAGAGGATCTTGGAGGAGCCTGTCTTATTTAAACCTCAGACATTTAGTTTGGTTTGCTCTTTGTTGTTGAAGTGTGCGGCGTCACCATGCCTCGATGAAAAGAGCTCTCTGAGGCCTTCAGAAAGAATGTTATAGATGCCTACGAGTCTAGGAAGGGATTTCAAAAGATCTCCAAACAATTTTAAATCAATCATTCGACTGTCCGGAAGATCATCTACAAGTGGAGAGGATTCCAAACAACTGCCAACTTGTTCAGGCCAGGCCGCCCCAGCAAGTTCAGCCCGAGAGCAGACTGCAAGATGCTGAAAGAAGTCTCTAAGAACCCCAGAATGTCATCATCGGACCAACAGGTAGCTCTTGCCACTGTCGATATCAAAGTGCACGGGTCTACCATAAGAAAGAGGCAGCACAAATTTGATCTACATGGGAGGTGTGCCAGGAGGAAACCTTTGCTGTCCAGAAAGAACATCAGGGCAAGACTAAAGTTTGCCAATGACCACCTCGGCAAAGACCAGCACTTCTGCAACAATGTGCTCTGGACAGATGAGTCAAAGGTAGAGATATTTGGCCACAGTACCAGAAGACATGTTTGGCGAAAACCAAACACAGCATTTGACCACAAGAACCTGATACCAACTGCAAAGCATGATGGTGGAAATATTATGGTTTGGGGCAGCTTTGCTGCATCAGGGCCTGGGCAGCTCACCATCATAGAATCCACTATGAATTCTTCATTGTACCAGAGGGTGCTTGAGGATAATGTGAGGCCATCTGTCGGAAAGTTGAAGCTCAACCGAAGGTGGACCTTGCAACATGACAATGACCCTAACCATACCAGTAAATCCACCAAGGAATGGCTGAAAAGAAAGAAATGGAGGGTTCTGGAATGGCCAAGTCAAAGCCCGGATCTAAATCCCATCGAGATGTTGCGGGGGGATTTGAAACGAGCTGTGCATGCAAGAAACCCCTCAAACATCGCACAGCTGAAAGAATTCTGCATGGAGGAGTGCGCAAAAATTTATCCCAGTCGATGTCAGAGACTGGTAGACAGTTATATGAAACGCCGACTTGAGGTTGTTTCCGCCAAAGGGGGCAATACCACCTATTAGAGCCAAGGGTGTACTTACTTTTTCCACATGCGAAATTTGCATTTATGTTTCTCTAAATTATACAATGGACTACAAAATGTAAATAATTCATGATATTTGTTATATTATATCACCTTTATCTATCAATATTGTTTAAATGAAGATCAAATAGCTGCATGTTGAAATATGTTGAAAAGGTCAAAACTTTACATGGGATGTACTTACTTTTTCACGTGACTGTATAGTGTATATAGTGTATAGTGTAAGAAATAGTAGAAACTCCACAGTACGAGCAGGGCGTCTCATTTGCATTGAATAAATAATCGTTAGATTAAATAAGACGCGGACGTAGCTTCAGGACGTCGATCTTTAATTGTCGACAAGCTTTCGACCAACAAAGGTCTTCTTCTGAGTCGGCCCCAAGTTCAACGGAAGTGGTATATATATATATATATATATATATATATATATATATATATATATATATATATATATATATATATATATATATATATATATATATATATACACACACATCAAATCCCCTTACCTTGATGTGGCAACAGTGCATAACCTATATGCATGATGTCAGTTTCACTTCACGACACATCACGGGTCAGTGTGTTCCTTCCGTTTACGGTAAATATATATATTATATATATTGTTGCGGATCCAGGGGTCAGCGCTCCCCTTACCAAGGGGGGGGGGGGTAATCCCCTTGTCCCTTGTCTTTTAAGCTGGCCGTTCCCCCAACCCTAGAAGTTATAACGCTCCTTCCGGTCGGGAGTAGCCAAGGTGATTGGTCAATAAAGTCCCAAATACCTGAGTGCTACCCCTGGCCGTGAAGCAGGAAGATAACTCCTGCTCGGACCGCGGACAAGATGGAAATTGCCGAGCGGTTTAGCAATCTGAAGCCCGAGCCGTTAGCAAAAAGACTAATCCGATTCTGAGCGGTTCTGAAATCGTGCCACCGGTACTCAATTGAGGAAAAGACGAAAGCGATCGAATAAGAGGAAACCAAAAGGTAGGAAGAACAAATATGATTTATTACTATACTAATAAAAGAGGAAACGAAAGAAGGGCATGTACAAGAAGAAGAGCAAAAGGACACAGTGCAAGCTTATACAGTCTTAATTAACACGCCCAGGACAATACAAACAGACTTACACGAAAGGGCAATGGCAGGGAGGAAGGTCCAAGCAGATGGGCCAACGTTGGCTCCGGCCCCGGTTCACGCTCCACTCCGGTCCATGCTCCACTCCGGTCCACGCTCCACTCCGGTCCACGCTCCGGTCCCACGGCGAAACCCGGCAGGCAGCGCAGTTGGTATTGTCGCGGTATTGTCGGCACGAGCGGACCTTACATGCGGGGGGGGGGGGGGGGGGGTTCATATATCGGGGAGGAATCGTGTCTCTGACGCTCACTCTTGTCTCACTCCCCTCTCTCGCTCTTGTCTCTGACTCACCGACTCTCTCACTCAACTTCTTGTCTGTAGACCAGCTCCCTCACTCTCTCTGTAAGTAGTCCCACGCGAGCGCTTATATCACGCGCTCGCGTATCAAGCCGCGGGCTTTTAGGACACCCCCACCGGTAAGCTCGCCTCGGCCCTGGTTGGTCGCGAGGGCTCACCGACCCCACCTTAACAGGGCTACGCCTCACTCTGATAACTCCTCCCCCTTTTTCTCCGCTCTGACCGCATGGCTAATGGCGTTTGAGCCAGGCAGCGAACGCTGCTGGCAAGCAAGGGAACACAATTTGGAGGGAGGCAAGCCGCAAAATGAACAGGATTGAGCAAGGGGCCTAGGTTATTTGATTAATGCAACGCAGAGTCAAACTATTGGAAACAGAGCCTTACCTGAAACACATACTAATGAAATAACTGAAGAAGTTCCTATGGTGTCCTACGTGTTATAATATGGACTAACTAGGGTGCGACCTTTGACCTTTAGAAGATGGGGATATTTACAGGGAATTATTTACAAGGCTTATTATTTTACAAAGTGAAGGTTCTAAAAACCGCAACACAGCACCCTCCCTTTCTCCAGGCCCTGCCCGGTCCGTTTCACAAGGGATATATTTTACCATTATATGTGACACTTATGTGTGATTACCCTCTACTTTTAACCTCACCATGAGTGCGACATGTTTAAAACTAGATATGTCCCGCCTGCTGCATTGCATTCTACCTAACTGACTCACGCCCACAGAATAACCGAATTCGGAATTAATTTTCAAACTACACATAAAGCCGGTGGGGAGCATTATTTACAAAGAACACTACTATTTTGATTATTTACAAACTGTCACCCAGGACCTGTCTTTTGGGGAAACAAAAGCAGAACTTTTGAAAAGGGGAAAGGTCATGCCATGCACTGCACTGATATACCATACCACAAGCACCAATCAACAAAATGCACCAAAAGCACCATAAAGCACCAATAAATGCACCAAGCATGAAAATGCACATTCAACACATTTCAAAATAATAAATGAGGTGTCTGATGTCTTCTCTGCTGGGCCGCTGGTTCTGGCTGCCTTCTTACTTGCTGCCTATTTAGCAAATAAAAAGGGCACAATCCGCGTCCACTTTCTTAATTACGGCCAGCAGGGCCAACCAAAGGTGGTCCACCTGCATGGCTTAGGTGCCACCTCAACCGTGGTCCGCAAGCAAGATGCTGGCAGCAAAGGTCCGCTCCCAGCAGAGACACCAGGCCACAGTACGTGTGGTCCATAAGTGGTGCTAGGCCACAGAACAGGTGGTCCATAAGGTGGTGCCAGTGTGGTCCATACGGTGCATCAGTGCAGGCCGGAGGCAGCGAAGGTACGGGCACACAACTGCGGGCACCTGCGCACTCCCACCGGGCCCAAAATAAACAAGTCCATGAGTGGGGGAAGGATGACAAGCAAAGCAGTGGGGCAAGATCGCAAGGGTACACATCACCACAAGGTAATGCAGGGTGAGGTGCGCAGGAGAGCGAGCCGAGAAAGCTCGTCCCTACCGTACGTCCCTCCCTGTCACCTAATCTACCCTTGCCCCTACCCCATATTTACACAATTTACAAATCCGTCTCTAACGTCCTGTCTCCCCCATTCCCCCTGGTTCCAAATTCATCATCAATCCCCCCTAAGGAGGAAGAGATGTAATATAAACAATGTCACCCCACGTCGTGATGCGTCTCACCATTCCAAACATCTGCACAAAACATGGTGTGGAGTTTTCTCACCTTGGCGAGTGGACATAGATGGTGCGAAGAGACTTTCAATCCTAACTACCTTCTAAATGACATTAACACACTTTACACTACCCGGGGTCTTTCCCTGCCAAACCATTGGCCATCTTTACTCTATGTGGTTCTAAGAACCAAACTCCCATTGAACATACTGTGGTGCTCACCAATTTGGGGTCTCACTCCCCCCGATTCTACTCCCTATGCCCTCGCACAATTTCAGGGCTGGGTCGTGTGGCTCTCCCAGCAGGTCCGCTCACCTGCACACCTCCGCCATGGTAGTTGCCTCCCGAGCTTACCTGCTCCTCACCCTAACCTACCTGGGGAAGGCCCTCTGGCTCCCTTACCCCACTACCGCCCTCTTTGGCGTCGGGCTACCTGGGTCCGTCCTCCGGATCCTCGGGCCCCATTGAACACTATCTGGCTCCCAGAGCCTACCTGCGGCCTCACCTGGCCGACAGACTAACAGTGGCGGAGTGCCCAACCAACCATTCTCACTAACAGGCCACACACCCAGCCAATTTCACTCCTCTAATGCACCCAACACAACACTTCTGTGCGACTACCCGCACCACAGATGCCAATATCCAACCACAATTTACCTACTCCCTCTACCTACTTTTAAACTACCCTCCCCAGGTATTTGTGAAGGGGGTCCATCCTTCCCACATTCACTTCTTTCGCACCATACACTCCACTCCACGTATTCCACACTCCCACTCCACACCATCCATTCCAGACCATTCATTCCAGACCATTTATTCCATACAACCATTCTCACTTGCCACCATGCAAGTCAATCACTCAATGCACAATCACATCTTTTCTCAATACTCTGCTCAAGACACTTTCTACACACACACACACACACACACACACACACACACACACACACACACACACACACACACACACACACACACACACACACACACACACACACACACACAGCATTCACGAGCATTGCCTCTCAATTCCTCATTTCATCCAAAACTTAAAGCTCATACACACACATACAGCATCATCTAAACTAACTACTGCCCTTCTAAGATTCGTGCTTCCCAGTCACCCCTTATACTATTGCACATCCCACGTCATTATCAACCACTCATCTTTCTACGTCCCCTCTACCGGTATCAATGTCGCTACTTAAATCTACAGTCCCCTATGGTCATCTCTAGGTCCCTAATGATTATCCAAGCCCTCCCTGGCTAGTTTGTACAGCCAATCCCCATAAAACTACTGCTCATGTACCCCATAACAAATATGGATGCGAGGGATGGTAGAGCTACCATCCCTCTACACCATATACCATTTGCCATCAATTTCACTATCCTTATCATCCGTCCACTACTCTGAGCCTCTCGGTACATCATTACATTATCAAAGCTCGGCTTCGCAAAGCCGAGCAATGAATTCGGGTGGTTTGGTCTCCTGCAGGTTGGGTCCGTCCGGCATTCGGATTCAGGGGAGGAGGTTTGGTCGGGCCAAGGCTCCAAGCACCATCCCGGCGCAAGGCCTTGCGCTCCCAAGCGCGATGGCCCAGCCTTGCCCGGCCGGAGCACCGCCACCACAAGGGGGCGCCGCTCTGCAGCCTCCTCCTTCCCCTCGAACCGGGCCGATCACTTTGCCTGGCAAAGCGCAGATTCAACCGTGCAGGGCGGGGCCCGGCGCGGATCGCGCACGGCGGTTCTTTTGAAACCGCCGCGGCTACGACACCCGCCGGTTCCCGCTGCACACAAAGCCCGGCACGGACCGAGAGCTCGCGTCGGCTATACATCGGGCTAGACACTAACCCGGTCAGCGTCGATGCTCGACTTGCATGCTCACACGCATACGCGACCCCTTTTGCACTCACATTCGCACACCAAGTCGTCCTCTCGCCTTCCATACACTTCATGCATTCCAGGCATTCCATCATTGCACTTTCTCCTCGTGCATTCTCTTCCCTACTCGCACCTACACACTCAGGCACACTCATAACGCTCACGCACTCCTTGCGTGCACTCTCCACCGTTACGTACTCCGTAACCACCACGGGCGTGCACTCCTCCGTTACATCCCCTGTAACACTCCCCATCACGCGCTCCACAACCAACTCACTCTCTGTAGCACAATCATTCCCACTATCACACTCTGTCGTGCTATCACTCTCTGTGTCGCATTCATCACACATCCACTCCGACGTGCGTTCGCTCTCGCACTTGGTATCACACTCTCTCTCCGGCGCCCTCTTCCTCCTCACATGCACGCCTACTCACACCACGCACAAGGGACCTTCCACAAACGCCCGGGTGCTGTCTCGATCCCAACCGCGCGAAAATTCTTTTTGCGCTAAACAATCTCCCGCAAAATCTCTTAGCCCCATATACAGCCCGACTCACCTTCGGGATTCTTCTTCCTCGCTCCAACACCTGCAAACTTTCATTGGGGTCAATAAGCACAGCATCATGATGCGAATACAGACTTTGGGCATATGCCATTCCTTTCTCCGATTCAATTTTGGGCATATGCCTTTTCACCCATAGCCTACTTCCTTGTGTAAATCTCAACTCAAAAAAAAAAAAAACAAAAAAAAAAAACATTTCTTTCTCTGTTCTCATTCGTTTATTCATTCTTATTCGTTCGTTCGTTCTTCGACCACGTGTTTCTCCCCCATTTCCATTTCCCCAGATAGTTTTCACTCATTAACCTTCAATGTTTACACTTTCCCCTCAAGTTATGTATTCCGTCATATTTTATAACACCTTTTTCTTCTTCTTCTTTAAAAGGCTGCTTTCGACTTGCTCACCAAATCAATTCATCCCAAAAAAAAAATCCATCTCCTATAGTGCCTTTTTTCTACATTCCCTAAACTCTCCTGCACTCCATCCTCCATCCAGCGTCCTTAAACGTATTTTTAACTCGAAGGTCACAAGAAACTCATTTTGCAATAAATGTTCGTTTCCCATAAATCGTACACTTTCAAAAATCCAATCTCACCCCTCCCCTCCAAATCTTCCCCATAACCCCTCCCCTCCAAATCTTCCCCATCACCCCTCCCCTCCAAATCTTCCCCATCACCCATCCCTTTCAAATCTCCCCCCTTGCCCCCTCCCTCCTAAACTACCCCCTCACCCCTCCCCGCCAAGACGCCCCCTCGCCCCTCCCCTCCTAGACTCCTGCCTCACCCCTCCCCTCCAAATCTCCCCCATATCCCATCCCTTTCAAATCCCTCCCCTTGTCCCTTCCCTCCCAAACTCCCCCCTCACCCCTCCCCTTCAAATCTCCCCACCCTCATTGCTTCTCAATTTCCCCCCTCTCACTCCCCCTCCTCAAAGCGTCCTCCCCGCTTCTTCCCCCTTCAAACTCTCACCTCCATCTCCCCCAACCTTCTGCCTCGCTCTTCCCCCTCCTCAAATAACACCTCATTGTGGCTCACCCAATCACCATCAAACCTTTTGTCCGCCCCATCCTTCCCTTTCTCCGAGCTATTCTGAAATCTCTGACACACCTTCAACAGCTCTCCCTACCTCTTCCACCTCTTCCACATCTTACCCTACCCCTCCTCCCCCCTGTTCTGTATCTGATGCTCCCCCTTCCTCTTCATTAACGGTATGGACCTCAAACATCCGGGGCCTTCGTTCAAACTTAACTGATCTCTCCATACAGGTTGCTTCTGTCAAACCAGACGTGATCTGCTTAACAGAAACTTTCCTCCTTTATGATGTCTCTGATTCCATAGTATCTCTCCCGGGCTACTCCCTCCTCCGGTATGATAGACCTGAGCCTCGTCCTGGAGGCGGGGTTGCTATCTTTATCAAAAACTCTCTTCCTCACTCGCCCTGCAGTGCACTCTCTCCACCTCACCCCCAGGAATACCTCTGGCTACGGCTTCCCCTTCGCTCCCACCTCTTGTTCATATGTGTGTTGTACCGTCCACCAAACAGTGATGACTCCATCTACATCTCGCTGTCTGATGATATGGACCAACTTCTATCTACTCATCCCAACTCTCTCTTCCTCATATGTGGTGATTTCAACTGTCATCATGCCAGTTGGCTGGGTGTGGGTACCTCTCTCACCAGCCATGGCTCCTCAGCAAAGGACTTCTGCGACTCACTGGGACTGACACAATCTGTCAATTTCCCGACCCGGATCTCAGTCAACGGAACATCTTCTCTTCTGGACTTGGTTATGACTAACTTCCCTGAAAATGTCTGCTGCTCTTCTTCTGCTCCGATCGGATCATCTGATCATGTCCTTGTTAAAGTGGACATCTCTCTGACCATCCTCAGGGAGCCTGCTCAGCGTCGACGAGTCTGGCATTTCACTCAGGCCAACTGGCACGGTCTTCAAGCAGCCATCAATCATCTGGACTGGTCTCCCATCTCTACCACCTCTGACATCAACTCATCCTGGGAATTCTTCCAAAGTAAATTGCTCTCTCTCATGCACAGATTTATCCCATCTCGTCTTCAGTTGTCATACCCTTCCTCCCGTCCATGGTACACGGAATCTTGTGGTGAGGCTGTTGCCCAGAAACAACTTGCCTTCGTCTCCTGGAAAGCAAATCCAACGGAAGGAAATCTCATTTCCTTTCACAAAGCCCGAAACAAGTGTGTGTCCACCCTCAGGAGAGCCAGGAAACAATATCTCTCCGTTCTCAAGACCGAACTCTCTTATCTGTCTCCCTCTTCCAAATCCTGGTGGCGTCTGGTCAAATCCGTTTCTGGTGTTTGTTCCCCCTCCATCCCCTCCCTTACCTCAAACGGCTACACAGCTGACTCCGCACGTGAAAAAGCTGAATGCCTCAACTCTGTGTTTGCCTCTAAATCTTGTGTCCCAAACCCATCCCTCTCTGTACCCACCATACCCAGTCGTACCCTGCTGCTCCTGGACTCCGTGTCCTTTCCTCCTGACAAGGTGGAAAAGTTTCTGTCAACCCTCGACTCTGATTCTGCAACTGGACCCGACGGCATCAGCCCACGGGTCCTAAAATCCTGCTCTGCTGCTCTATCTCACCCTCTCTCTGTTCTCTTCACCCTCTCTTTTGCTCAAGGTCAACTGCCATCTGCTTGGAAATCAGCCAACATCACCGCTTTGCACAAAAAAGGTGCAAAAACAGATCCTAGCAACTACAGACCAATCAGCCTTCTCCCAATTATCAGCAAAGTCATGGAATCCATCATTGCTTCTGATATGAAATCTTTCCTCTTCTCCAATGGCTTGATCTCTGATCATCAATTTGGTTTCAGACCAGGTCACTCTACTCTGGACATGCTGCTTCTGCTGTCTCAACAATGGATGGAGGTCCTCAATGCCAAACAGGAAATTAGAGCTGTCTCCCTCGACATATCACGTGCCTTCGACACGGTCTGGCACCCCGCTCTGCTCACCAAACTCTCCTCCTTTGGTATCCATGGAAATCTCCACGCATGGCTGGCGGACTTCCTCTCTAGTCGTCGTCAACGTGTGGCCCTGAATGGGTTTCTCTCATCTCCTCTTCCTGTTCAGGCTGGAGTTCCCCAAGGCAGTGTTCTGGGCCCCGTGCTTTTTCTGGTCTTCATCAATGATCTCTCTGACTCTCTCGAAAATCCTCTCTATCTCTTTGCTGATGACTCCACTCTCTGCCGCTCCATTCCTCTTCCCTCAGATCGGCAGTCTGCTGCCTCCTCACTCTCTGAAGACCTGGACAAAATCACAGACTGGTCAAACAAGTGGAACATGTCTTTCAATCCTGACAAATCTCACACTCTTACTATGTCTCTCCGAAAAGATCGACTGGACAACCCTCCCATCTACTTTCTCAACAATCCTCTCCAAGAAGTTCTGTCGCTCAAGATTTTGGGTCTCACTATCTGCCATGATCTTTCTTGGGAAAACCACATTTCCAAGCTGGCCTCCAAAGCCAGTCGCCGACTGGGCATCCTCCGTCGTGCGAAGTCCTTCCTCGGCACACCTGAGCTCCTCACCACATACAAGGCTTTCATCCGCAGCTCAATGGAATACTGTTCTCCCCTATGGGCCGGTGCTCCTGCCTCACACCTAGCTCGGCTTCACGCTGTTGAAACCAAAGCTTTCAGAATTATTGGAATCTCCCGCGATGAAGCTATCTCTGAGGGCCTTTCACTCACTCACCGCAGGCAGGTAGGTGGTCTTTCTGTCTTCTACCGACTCCTCTCCGGCCTTGCACCCCCAGCTCTCTCTGTGCTCTGTCCCCCAAATATTCCTACAGGTCGCACAAGATCTGCCAGCAACCCTCTGATGGTTAAACTGCCGAAATCTCGGCTCTCCGCTCACCTTCACTCTTTCATTCCTCTTTTCTCCCGCCTCTGGAACAAACTACCTCACTCCCTTCAATCCCACTCCTCCCTCCAGGTCTTTAAAACAGCTGTTCACCACCATCTCTTATCTTCCCCCATCCAAAACCTTGATCTTTTCTACCCCCGCTAATTCTCCCCAGATCCACCTTGTTTGAAATTCCAACTTCTTTCCTGGAAGTCCTGGCAGGGTCCATATGTTTTATACCTCTCCCACTGCCCCCTTCCCACGCCCCCCCCCCCCAAAGCCCTCGCCCTCTCTCAGATCTCTCGATGTCTCCATGTCTCTCGGTCCCTGCTCTCAAATGTTGTGTTTGTGTCCTTCCCCCTCTCTCCCCATCTTGTCTACCGCTCCCTATGTCATATGTTTTATGTGTCGGTTTGTCTTTCTGTGTGATTAATGTTCGCTCTTTCACGAGCCTCGAACTTGTATACAAAAAAAAAAAAAAAAAAAAAAAAAAAAAAATTCCTATTTCTGCCGTCTCTCCAATTTCAATTCCCACTATACCCATTTCATTTTCTTTTTCCTCGACGACCGCCTGCTCTAATAAAATTTTCTCTTCTACTTCGGCGGTCGCCAGCTTCCCCATACCCCGGGTCGCGATCTCTATACCCGCCCACGTGACTTCGCTTTGCTCACCTTCGCTCACCCCGCGCTTCTCAAGCCGCGTTACCTCGTCGCGTACTAATGCGACCTCCTCGCTCAACCTGCGGTTAACCTCCCTCTCACACTCCCTTGTCTCATACCAGGCTTGGTCCCTCGCCAACTCCTCATTAATTTATTGGGCTTGACCATTTATGTCTTCCAATTGGTCCCCTACTTTGCCCTCTAATCCTACCAATTGACCTCTAGGCCCCAAATTTGATTGCCCAATTGCTCCCCCATTCTGTTTTCCATTCCCTCACTATCGGTCCTCATTTCTCCCATTTCTTTCCTTAATCCCCCAATTTGGTTCTCTAGGCCCCCAATTTGGTCTCCCACATCATTCCTCAATTCATTTCTCAATCCCATATTCCCCATTTGTATGGCTGCATGAATCTGCGCCATGAAGTCCTGCACATTCATCCCCCCGATTTGCGCAGCGTGCGCGGCCCTCGTTGCCACGTGTGAGGCGCCGCCATTTTGTGTGCCTGCAACCCCTACTGCTGCATCCTCATTAATCTCCTCCTCCATTACTCCCACTTCCTCCCTGGGGTCCTGGGTTGACTCTAACTCCTCATTTTCCCCCACCGGCATCTGATCGCCTTGGGTATCCATGGCACGACTATAATTTGGATGTTAATACTAAATTTTGGCCGCTCGAAATTTTGACCAAATTTTTCTAGATATACAAAAATTGGGTTTGGGTCCCAAATCCCACCCCCGGACACCAATTGCTGTGGATCCGGGGGTTGGCACTCCCCTTACCAAGGGGGGGTTAATCCCCTTGTCTTTTAAGCTGGCCGTTCCCCCAACCCTAGAAGTTATAACGCTCCTTCCGGCAGGGGTAGCCAGGGTGATTGGTCAATAAAGTCCCAAATACCTGAGTGCTACCCCTGGCCGTGAGGCAGGGAGACAACTCCTGCTCGGACCGCGGACAAGATGGAAATTGCCGAGCGGATTAGCAATCCGAAGCCCAAGCCATTAGCAAAAAGACTAACCCGATTCTGAGCGGTTCTGAAATCGTGCCACCGGTACTCAATTGAGGAAAAGACGAAAGCGATCGAATAAGAGGAAACCAAAAGGTAGGAAGAACAAATATGATTTATTACAATACGAATAAAAGAGGAAACGAAAGAAGGGCATGTACAAGAAGAAGAGCAAAAGGACACAGGGCAAGCTTATACAGTCTTAATTAACACGCCCAGGAAAATACAAACAGACTTACACGAAAGGGGAATGGCAGGGAGGAAGGTCCAAGCAGATGGGCCAACGTTGGCTCCGGCCCCGGTTCACGCTCCACTCCGGTCCATGCTCCACTCCGGTCCATGCTCCACTCCGGTCCACGCTCCACTCCATTCCACGCTCCACTCCGGTCCACGCTCCACGCTCCGGTCTCGTGGCAAACCCCGGCAGGCAGTGCGGTTGGTATTGTCGCGGTATTGTCGGCGCGAGTGGAATCGTGTCTCTGACGCTCACTCTTGTCTCACTCCCCCTCTCTCGCTCTTGTCTCTGACTCACTGGCTCTTTCACTCAACTTCTTGTCTGCAGACCGGCTCCCTCACTCTCTCTGTAAGTAGTCGCACGCGAGCGCTTATATCACGCGCTCGCGTATCAAGCCGCGGCCGCGCGCGGGCTTTTCGGACACACCCACCGGTAAGCTCGCCTCGGCCCTGGTTGATCGCGAGGGCTCACCGACCCCGCCCTTAATAGGGCTATGCCTCGCTCCGATAACTCCTCCCCCTTTTTCTCCGCTCTGACCGCATGGTTAATGGCGTTTGAGCCAAGCAGCGAACGCTGCTGGCAAGCAAGGGAACACAATTTGGAGGGAGGCAAGCCGCAAAATGAACAGGACTGAGCAAGGGGCCTAGGTTATTTGATTAATGCAACGCAGAGTCAAACTATTGGAAACAGAGCCTTACCTGAAACACATACTAATGAAATAACTGAAGAAGTTCCTATGGTGTCCTACGTGTTGCAATATGGACTAACTAGGGTGCGACCTTTGACCTTTAGAAGATGGGGATATTTACAGGGAATTATTTACAAGGCTTATTATTTTACAAAGTGAAGGTTCTAAAAACCGCAATATATATATATATATATATATATATATATATATATATATATATATATATATATATATATATATATATATATATATATATATATTATATATACACTGGACGATATATATATATATATATATATATATATATATATATATATCTATATATATATATATATATATATATATATATATATATATATATTGGTTGAGCTTGGGGCCGACTCAGAAGAAGACCTTTGTTGGTCGAAAGCTTGTCGACAATTAAAGATCGACGTCCTGAAGCTACGTCCGCGTCTTATTTAATCTAACGATTATTTATTCAATGCAAATGAGACGCCCTGCTCATACTGTGGAGTTTCTACTATTTCTTACAGTTATATATATATATATATATATATATATATATATATATATATATATATATATATATATATATATGTCGGATTGAGACTTGGAACTTGGGACTCAGAAGACTCAGAGAAAAGGAGCAACGGATATATTTATTAGAACTCGATTACACAAGCTTGCGGACAGCAAGATGTCGCAGAGGGTTCACATGAAATGACCAACACTACAACAAGATGCTCTGAAATAATTCGATTTAAACTTGCTTTATATAAGGAATATCGGGTGTGGTTTTGGCTCACAAGATACAGAGACAGAATGGGCTCATTGGCCCTCCCACCATAGTCCCATCCTGTTGTTCAGTTAGTTAGAGGAAGCTCATCAAGGCCATTCATAGTTTAACTCAGATAAGGAGATGGTCAGCCATATGTGGCAACATGTTTACAACTTTCTGTATAGAAACCTTGGTTGGGAAAGTACAAAAGGAGGGGACAATCGTAAATGTGTCAGCCCACAGGATATTGGCAAAGTCTAGAGGGAGGCTGAGAGATAACAGTTGCCACCAAGGCCAGGGAAAGAGTACGAGAGATTGTGCCCACACAGGCCAAGAGCTCACAGGCACAGAACTCCTTATTAGGATATTACACATCCTCAATGCACAAGAAAGGACTAAGTATTATAAAGAGTACAGCAATCAGTCAAAACAAAACATATAATTGGTTATACTTGGTAATTGGTAAAGCAGCAAGGATATACAAAGGGGGAGGGGCATTACAGCTCCCTACATACCGCCCTTTTGGATCTAAGATACAAAGTTATCTACGAGCCAATCAAAGGCCTTTATTTCAAACCAAACAGAAACAAAACCAATCAGGAAAGTCATTCAACATATCACGCGAAGGCAGCCCAGTAAGCATGTCCCGTACCCAAAGCACCACACACACTCAGTAGGATGATTCGCGTCTGTATGTGAGTATACAAAGTATACAGTGTATAAGTCCGTAAAAGCAGGGTGATCAAATGGCATGAAAAATCCACCAAGAGAGGTGAGAGAGACAGTGTAAAGGGTTCACTAAACGTACCACGCGAATGCAGCCCAGTGAGCATGTCCCGTACCCAGTACCGCACATCGCACTCAGCAGGATGATCCGCGGGTGTGTGGGTGTAAGTGGGTGTAAGTGGGTGTATGATGTAAGTCAGGTGTAGATGGGTGTATGAGGTGAGACCATAGAGGCATGAAGATCGAATAGCGCGTCAAATCCACAACGAAGACCTCTGGTTCCACCGGGGTCCACACCCAGGAAGATCTCCCGACCCACCCTTGGAGCACAGAGGTGCGGCCAGGACTCCTCCCCAACTGGAGCTCGCCCAGGCTTCCCCAGGGAAATCCTTGTAGATCTTCAGCGCTCAATCGATATTCATGTTCATGAGGTCTCTTACATGCTGGTGATCTGGGGAAGACACAACATCGTCAGTATCAGGTGGCTCAAACCTATGGCCATAAAATAAAGCATAACGGTCCAAAGGAGGGAGAGCGACTTCCTTTGGGTCAAAGTCGAGATCGTCCGAGGCGATGCTGCTTGCATCGCTGCTATCCCTGGACGAATTCGTAAAACAATCAGATTCGGAACTCAGAGTATCTCCACGATCGAGTTCCTCTCCATCCGGGCTTGGGTTAGCAGCTGGGTCCAAATCCCGGACTGGGTCAGTGGCGTTTGACTCACTGTGAGCTTGTGAGACATAAAGGTGAGCTCGTGAAACATAAAGAGGCAAGGCCTGCATTGAGACATAAACATCAGTCGGGGACCCTTGCAAGTGGCCCACATCATCATTGGTAATGTGGAAGTGTAACTCAGTGTAACTTATTAATTGGCACTGGTAACTTATTAATTAACACTGGTAACGAAGCAGATACATTTTACCTGCAAACTCTGTGAAAGACGAGTTCATAAATGACTGTCAGGAATGTGCCCGAACATGATAATCTCTTGTCCACCTGGTCACAGCCCCAGGCTGGAGCACCCCTCGCAGCAGGAGGGGAGCGAGCTGATGCCAGGACTTGGTGCATGCATGACCTCGGGGCATTAGCGGAGAAAGGATTAAGATTCAGCGGACAGGGGATTAACTCCAGTTTTGTCCATATAAACCAGAGCAAACATTGAGTCGGGAGGACTTGTTACCAGGAGCTCTGACCAACGGGAGTGGCGGAGGAACATCGGCCGAACGAGAAGGACCATGCGAAAAGAGTTAACCTGGTCCATTGAATTATGCGGTATTATTTGGTAAATGGAATGAAGTGAATAACCAGTTAATAAACCAAGACCTTTTGTAAAACCTGTGTCCGGTCATTGGAGTCTTGAGTCTCAGCTACAAATTCTCCTACAATCTGGAGGCACCGCTGGAATTTCGAGTGGACGTCGTCAAGGTAAGCATGACGTCTTGGGGATCTGTCCATTATGAAATATGAATTCTGAAGATGGAGGATTTGGTGTGTGGGACTTGCGATTGTCCATAGGTAATACAAGGATGAAACGTGTTAAATGATTCTATTTATTCGTGTTTTCCTAAATGATTTCTGTAAATACGTATTTTTGCGCTGTCTAAATACAAATGCACAAGGTCGGCGCTGGTCATTAAAGGCCTTACTGTGACCTGGGAGCAAACGGAGCATGCGTGCACCTTGCGACCATTTGCTTCCAGGATGTGTAAGGCCGGTAAAGTAGTTTTTTATTTTTTTTTTGCACTTGTTCAAAGCACTCGACTTGCTCGGCGTGCGACAGGGAACCGGGAAAGGGAATTATATTTATATATATATATTTTTACCTCATTCCAATTTATGGTATTGCGACAAAACGGCTTATATCTTTGGAACGACTGGTCGGATTTAGACAAATTAAAACTCGTTCGATCAACAAATAAATACATGACAGACAATCCCACCTCATGCCGGTCCAGAATTACTGTGAAAGATGGCGATTGGATAAAAATTGCATACCAACACTCCCTCACTGTCCCTCATTGTCCCTCATGTCCATTCCGGCACCCTGTCTCTTGCTCCCGCTCCTTCTCCCTCCCTTTACTTCCCATTGGCGGACGTTTTGCGAGAAGCAAAGCGTTTTGCAGGAAGCTTCCAGGAAACAAAACCAGTGCTGTTGTTTTTTTTTTGACGAAATTTGCCAGATAAATAGCATGGGTGACACGGACAAAATGATTGGATTTTGGTGAAGACCCAGGTGCGAATCCGGCTACGAGAATTGTTTAAAGTGATTCTTCACCATAAAGAGATCGGGTGAAAAGCGATATACATGATATTTAACATAATATACTTATTAATGTTATTATTTTAATATTATTCATATATTAAAAAAAGTTATGGATGAGTGAATGAACCTGGTGGATGAGTTGGGGAGGTGACAAAAACACGCCGATTCCATTTTTGGTTCAGGTCCGAATCCAGATCTGGCCTATCAGTGGGATACAAAACATAAACTGTTCACCAAGGCGGAGATATGCTCTCTACTGAGCGTCGTTCTAGTTGTGTGTGTGTCGGTCTGTCTGAATGCGACCGCTGTTTCTCGACAAACTACCGGTCCGATATACTTGAAACTTGCCAGGTATATTGCTGGAGACCCGAGGATGTGCCTTTTCAAGGTTTGAAATTAATCGGACAAGTGGGTCCCAAGGTATGGTCACCGTACTCGCAAGCCGTTCGCTTTGGCTCTGCGAATGGACCAAACCATTTCATGTAAATAGAGGGGGGGGGGGGGTTCTGTGGTCGTTCGCTTTGGCTTTGCGAATGGACCAAACCATTTCATGTAAATAGAGGGGGGGTTCTGTGGTCGTTACTGCCACGTGGTTTCAAAGTTTTTGTTGTTGTTTGCACGCATGTTTTTTTTGCAAGCACGTACGGGCAAGCACGTACGTGCGGGCACGCCCTAGTATATATAAATAGAGGTAATATTGAGTTATGGAATTAATTGCTTTCAACAATGCAAAGGGTGACAAGATATGGGATTTTAATGGGATTTTAATGGGATTTTAATGGGATATTGGTTTAGGAATGTTTAGAGGTCATTGCAATGTGATAATCCACAACGTTTCACTTTCGTTGTTGCAACGTTTTGCTCCAACGTTTTGTGAACATTTAAATGTTGGGTTTTGCTGACGTTTCCACAACGTCGCCACAACGTTTCACTTTCGTTGTTGCAACGTTTTGCTCCAACGTTTTGTGAACATTTAAATGTTGGGTTTTGCTGACGTTTCCACAACGTCGCCACAACGTTTCACTTTCGTTGTTGCAACGTTTTGCTCCAACGTTTTGTGAACATTTAAATGTTGGGTTTTGCTGACGTTTCCACAACGTCGCCACAACGTTTCACTTTCGTTGTTGCAACGTTTTGCTCCAACGTTTTGTGAACATTTAAATGTTGGGTTTTGCTGACGTTTCCACAACGTCGCCACAACGTTTCACTTTCGTTGTTGCAACGTTTTGCTCCAACGTTTTGTGAACATTTAAATGTTGGGTTTTGCTGACGTTTCCACAACGTCGCCACAACGTTTCACTTTCGTTGTTGCAACGTTTTGCTCCAACGTTTTGTGAACATTTAAATGTTGGATTTTGCTGACGTTTCCACAACGTCGCCACAACGTTTCACTTTCGTTGTTGCAACGTTTTGCTCCAACGTTTTGTGAACATTCAAATGTTGAGTTTTGCTAACGTTTCCACAACGTCGCTACAACGTTTTACTTTCGTTGTTGCAACGTTTTGCTCCAACGTTTTGGGAACATTCAAATGTTGGGTTGTGCTAACGTTTCCACAACGTCGCTACAACGTTTCACTTTCGTTGTTGCAACGTTTTGCTCCAACGTTTTGGGGACACTCAAATGTTAAATAAATCGGATAAGAATTCACGAGTTATTTAATTATGAGCGATTAATGAAGTACTTATTTAATTAATTACATTTCTTATTAAATTACAGTAATTACATTACAGTAATTACCTGAGGTAATTACAGTAATTACAGTTCCGGTAATTACAGTAATTACAGTAATCATCTATCTATAATTCCAGTAATCTCTGTGTGTTTGTTTGTTTGTTTGTCTGTGACCGCTGTTTCTCGACAACCACGGGTCCGATATACTTTAAACTTGCCAGGTATATTGCTGGGGACCCGAGGATGTGCCTTTTCAAGGTTTCATATTAATCGGACAATTACTTACCGAGCTATGTCCAAAAAACGATTCAACCAATCAGAGAGCAGCGAGCTATCGCGTGTGCCGAACGTGGCGAACACACTCTGCCTCGGATGGCACATTTGAGAGCGTATTCATTTATTTCACGTTTGCAAACTATGTTGGCGCTATGTTGGCGTTAAACTATGTTTTAAAACTAATAAAAACGAATTTGCGATTCATCGTAACTGCGATATACGACCTTCCTCCGGCAGCCAATCACCCATCAGCCAAAGACCTCACTTCCCGCAGCCAATCACGGAACACGTTGTTGCTTTGGACCAAACCATTTCATGTAAATAGAGGGGGGGGATATAATTTTAGATATAGATATAGTACGGGCATGCCCTAGTTACAGTAATTGCAGTAATCTTATTACAGTAATTACATTACATTAACTCAGGCACCTTTTGAGTAAGGAAGCTGATATTTGGACATGACACTGACCAAGTGATGTGGCTGTCAAGGAAAATATTGATTTATTGATTAATCATTTAATAAATTAACTCGTTGATTTATAAATGACTTATTTAATTAAAAGTCCTCAGAAATACATCTTCGGATGAAATACTTGCAGATTGGTTATGCTATGAGCCAATTGATTAAGGAAAATATTTTGTGATGGCCATATTGGCAATTTCGTGGCCATATTCGTGGCAACTCAGTTAGTGCCACTGCACCTTTAAAATGCATCCCTGCGTTCATTTTTCGATCGATTGAGTTGAAATTTTGAACAATCGGATCTGGACTGTCGTTGTTAACGACTCTAGCACGCACTCGTCCAATCAGGATGGAGCGGTATGGTCCCCGGATTATCACTGCCCGCAGTTTTAATTAGTTTTACTTTTTCTCTTGGTCATATAATTTTGAAGACATGCATGTCATGATAGAGGAAATGTTTGTTCTGTTAAACGGAATAAATGTTGTTTATTTGTATGGGTATGTATTTTTGTGTATTTTGGATATATTTTCACGACTAATTCCAGTTATCGTCCTGCAAAATGTCTGCTCGTTCTTTTTCCTTTGAGTCGTAAATTCCTGTTGAACTCTCATTAAAATGCGGAATTAAGTACGCTGTGTGATGATGGAGATCCTTGATGATGAATCAGGAATAGTGAATGAGCAAACAAATATCACGGATGGTACACCGGATAAGGAAAATGTAGATGAAACCCCTTTTGCTCAGGTGCTGTGCAGCGCTGCACAAAGATCCATATGAGCGGGGCCTGGGTGCTGTGTAATTAGTACACAAAGAACCAATTACTAGGGTGCTGAATAAACACAAAGATCCATTTTTTGGAGCTGGTTCTCCCGGTGCTGTGATTTATTCAAAGAACCAAATCTTGTAAGAATTAAGATATGATTTGTCGACATTATAAATACTTTAATATATGTAACGATTTTTGTAACGATCATCCTGCAAAAGGTCTGCTCGTTCTTTTTCCTTTGAGTCGTAAATTCCTGTTGAATTCTCATTAAAATGCGGAATTAAGTACGCTGTGTGATGATGGAGATCCTTGATGACGAATCAGGAATAGTGAATGAGCAAACAAAATAACGAATGCTGCGGCTGGAGCAGTGGAAGCGATTTTTGAATTGTTCAATGATTATTCGATATTGTTATGACTTATTGTCAATAGGTATACTAAGTGGCCATGAGGTAGCCTGTTGCTATGTACAGTTTTATTCTATTGTTGATTATACCACATAGCTGTGGTGATAAAGGAAATGTTCGTTTTAAATAGATGATTATGATAGGACCATGACTATAAAATCATGATGATTATTATGAATGATATCATAGGGTTCAAATGCAGAATGCTGCATGAACTTGGGAAAGAACTTTCAAGCCCTATGGGATAAATTGGGTGTTGCAAGCGATGGAGTTTCAAAATTTAGCATGATTGAAGGAATTTTACAGTCTTATTTCAGGAGTTTTACGAAATTTATATTGCCAAGAGATTTGGGTACTATTAAAAGAAAAATGATGAGATATTTTTCATCAAAGAACTTTAATATCTGCCATCCATTTTGGCTGTCTCACGAATGAAGGATGAGTTGCCTTTAGTGGTTGCAAAGAAAATTTGTGGAGACCAGGCAAAATGGGGAAATATGTCAGATATGACCCTAGGACAGGACGGTGATTCATCAATTAACATGAGGTACGAACCAGAGGTGACGGTCAATGGATGGACCTGTCCTGACATCATTGGGGAAAGGGCTTATGCAAGGAGTCATCCAAAATGATTAATTTGATTTATTGATGAATATTGATGAATTAATTGAAATTGAATAATTGATTGAATTGTTAATTGATTGAATCTAATTGATTGAATTTAATTGAATAAATTTAACTGAATAAATTGAACTGAATAAATTGAATTGAATATATTGATTGTTTGATTGATGAAAATGCGGTCTCAAGAAAGAAGCTTTGATATCTTTGCGAGATATTAACAATGTGGAGACAACCTGGGAAAATTGAGCAAGGTGGTGAGTTTATATACAGATATATATGTGCGGTTACCATTGTGTGATTTCCCCGTCAACAGAGCGGACACCTGAGGATTCACCCATTTCATACTGACCCTCCGGCTCATCTGCAAATACTGATCTGTGAGATTGGATTGTGCAAAAGCCACGGCTGAGGGAGATTCTCTGGAAATCACCGTGTGAACAGGTGGAGAGACCCTTCCTGGAGGTACGAGTGAAGCTTTAGAGGAACAAACTACAACACATCCAACGCTACTTTGATAAAAGGCAGAATGGGAAATGGAGCCTGCAAGAATACACAAGGACAACCAGAGATTCCACAAAAAGGTACTTGTACACATCATATGTACGACCGTTATGGTGCAGAAGCTATAAGGCAGGTCGAGAATTGGTATTTGTGGACAAAGGGACATGATGAGGAGTTTCCAAGAGATGGTACATTTGAGCGAAGTCGATTGGAAAGATTGGAACAAAGATTGAAAGCCAGGAAGAGACAGAATCTAACGGTAGACTGGCTTGCATTCCATCTTTGGGATGGTGAATCCAGACAACGGGAACAGCAAGAACGGATAACGGATCTAGAACTTAAAATAAAAAGGATACAGGATACAGTGGAGGAGACAAATGCACAACTGCCCTCGAAATTAGGAATGAAAGTGACGGTTGTCCCATCTGATTTCCAGTTGTCTCCCCAAAAAGGACGGTACAGAGAATTTTTTCATGTTTCAGGAGACAACGAGAGATTGCAGTGGCAACTCAGGGATGTAGAGATGCAGCCCAGCAATACAAATGCACAGGTGCACAGACCAGGAAACGACAGAAACCGGTGTTTCGAGTGTGGAAAGATGGGACATTGGAGAAGAAGATGTCCGTATGTCAACAGGAGGACAAGGTCATGGGGCAAACCAAGATCAAGGGTACCAGTGCGTACCGGTACCTCAGACAATGATTAGGCCTTCATTGCTGCAAATCCCAAATGATGATTGGCCTCAACAGATTCGATTACTGGACAAACATGAATAACTGTCGATGATTCTTGGGTCTGAAAAGTTTTCGGAGCAAGAATTATTCATTTTTTTCTTTTGCTTGTAAGCAAAATTAGTAATTAATTGATCACATGCCGAAATTGGATCTTTTATGTTGGGCACACAATTTTAAATTTACAAAGTTGGAACAATTGCTTTGCAAATTTTAAACCAAGGGACAAGGGTCACATGATGATCAGGTGGGAATTTCGGACTATTGTTTCGCATGATTGATAGGTCAGTGGTCGACTGACATGTAAATGGGTGTGTAGTCAAATTTGGATAAATTATTGTGGGAACTGAAAGGGTAATTTCAATGTGACATCATAGGGCAAGGCAAACTGTGGCAAGGCAAACTATTGGATGGGAAAATTAGATCTGGCTATAGAATAAATTTATTGACCCCTTGAAGTTAATTCTTCGAATCATCGTTTCACTGGCATTTTTGTTCAAATTGGAAATAGTTTGGTAGAGCTTTGGTTAAAACCTTTGGTTGCGGTATCTTGGAACGAAATGACAAACCATAGGATATTGATAAGAATAGGAAAAATATGGACCCAAAATAGAAAGTTGGATTCATGCCCCTCATTGCAAACAAGCACATGGGGCTAAGGTGGACGATCCCACAGAAAATGAGGCTGCACCTAGCAGCCCAGCAGAACATTCAGTGGCAGATAAATGATAGTTGTGATTTACAGTCATTTGAATTACATTTTAACACCCCTTGCATTGATAAACATTACATTTTCAACATGTGATATTCCTGCTTGGGATAGTGACATTTATTTGCCTACATGACATACAATTACCGGCTGATATTAATACAACATGAGTAAAAAAAAAATTGTATCACAACTACACTCATGACCAAGGGGATTGAGTTCAACCCCGGGAGATAGGGGGATCAGGGTAAGACAAATAATCTGATTTATGCTACATATTAAGGGATTTTTTATTTACCTGTTAGGAAGCTTACAAAGGTTAGGAAGTTTGGTATATAATGTTGAATGTCATGGACATATAATTATGTTAGAGGTGTGAACATATACAAGGGGTAGCTCACATGTTTTACAGATGGCTACAGGTGGGACAAAGGGAAAGACCTTATCAAGACAAGCCGACAAATCAGGGGAAAACAGAGACTTCTACTTCGGATAATCCTTGAAAATGGTGATATTCATCCTAGGAATGAGTTCTCTTGTAGTGGGGACTATGTGTTGCATACATTGTTTCGGGGTAATAAGAGAACAAAACGCAACATTGGTGGCCGACATACAGATATATGATTATGCGGGACGACATAAGCAAAAAAGAAGTTTAATGGAAGAAAGGGACACACCTTTAGAACCCGATGGATTGCACGGGATTAATACTTTTTTACATTTAGCCCACACAAGGGCTGATATAGCAAATGAAAGTAATTGTTGGATATGCACACAAATGCCGCATTCTAGTGAGAACGGAGTACCATTGGAGGCAGTTCCTTTTGGTTGGGATGAATTATGTAGTCGCTTCCCACAGAGGTTGGTAGCAACAATACGACCTGATTTACCAATGTCGATGATGCTAGGGGATGCTAGTTGGGAAAAAGGGGGATATCAATGTGAGGAATTTGAAGACAGTTATAGGCCTAAATATGACAATGAAGTTATGCCCCCTTACGTAACTATTCAACAACAAATAAAAGGGCTCCTATGTTTCATCCGACATCGAACCACAGAGAATAATAAGTTGATGGGAAACTCCACCTGCCACCATTATAGTTACGAGTTGGGCTATATGAGATTGCTTGTCCCAGTAAAGAACACTAGCTTAAAGATGATATCTTTGTATTGGGAAGGAACTTGGATGTCAGATACGACATGGACCTATAATAATACATATTTTATATGTGGACACAAGGCGTATGCGTATCTCCCACTGACATGGTCAGGATCATGTTTTCTTGGGTTTGTGCTTCCACACATGCACCTGTTAACAAAGTCACCAACGCATATCCTGCATTCTAGGCAGAAAAGAACTATTAGCATGGGGGAATGGATTGGAATGGTAATATTTCCATTTTATGGAACCTGGAAGGCAGGGCGAGAACTCAGGCACATGGCATTGGCTATGGAGAAGTTGGCAAATAAAACAGCAAGTGGATTGGAAAAACTTACAAGAGAGCTGGCAGCAACAAGAACGATGGCATTACAAAATCGTATGGCATTAGATATGCTGTTAGCAGAAAAAGGAGGTACATGTGCAGTCATTGGTACAGATTGCTGTACGTACATACCTGATGAGTCAGAAGAAATTTATAACATAGCCGATACAATCAGACAAGAGGGAGCAAGATACCACGATTATATAAAAGGGGGTGCCTTTGCATGGTTGGGAAACACATTTGGAGGGGTGGTAGCTAAGATACTCCAATATTTGTTTGTTGGTTTAGTAGTTATATTGGCAATTGTTTTAGTGGTGGCTTGCTTGAAAGCCTTAGTGACGGTGTGTTTGAATAAGGTATCCAACAACACGATGATAACGCATGAAGTGACAAATGAGGAAAGAAATGTGGAACCAGAAAAGGAAGACTTTTATGGCGACATAAATACTGAGATTAAAAGATTAAATCAAGTGATGTTGCAAATGAAACAGTAGAATTAAGATAATGGCATAACGACAATGTTATGAGTTGTGTCAATTACAATATCAGTGAACTCATATCACCACGAGTGACACACTGTTAGAGAAAAAAAAAAAAAAAAAGAGGGAAAAGAAAAAGTGGAGAGGAATTATGGTAATAATACATTATGTTTAATTTGTTGATTTGGGAAAATTGTTGTTGGGAATTAGGTATTCCCGTTTGTGATTGTAATCATATACAATTTATTTTCTTAGAGTAGTGCTAAAATACCTGCATGAGTTAATTTTTGAACTATATTAACCTGAAAGCAATTGTGGATGCTATTCTTAGTTTAGTAATAAAATACATACCTGATTGAATATTATTTGTGTGACGCATATAAATGAATATAACTTTTGTGTTAAGGAAAACAACAAATTGTTGAATGTGAAACTGTCGGAAGATATACATGATTATGCTGATTTCATGGTAAGATGTACCCTATCTGATTCAGTGTGTGCGGAAAGCAGATTCAGATGTGACTGAGCATAAGGATAAGACGAGATCACATTTTGGAGGGATTGCTAACGGAATTGGGAAGAAGTTCGAGAAAGAAAATTTGTGGCTAAAAAATGAAGTTAATCATGGCATACACCCTCTTTCTCAAAGAATGATGAAGACATTCTCCCGTGTAACTTGGAGATGAATGCTTACCTTCACCAAGGAAATTTATGTGACCATTTGCCTGGATCACACTGCAACATATGAAAGAAAGGCGATCACTTACTCTTGTTCGAAGGCTTCGAACATTCACCACATCAGAAGTTGCAGGACAACGACATTTTACCTGCAACCTCTGTGAAATGCGGGGACATATGTTATTACTTCACCAACGTCCGGGGAACCAGCATGGAGCTGCAAAAAACGGCTGTGCCCTTGTCACAACAGCTGTGCACGATTCTGCTGGTTGCTCCTGGTAAGGACCATGAATGACCTGAACACCATGGTCCCAACATCATTGTGGATGCATCCGGCATCCCTGTTCCACATCTTGCTGGCCAATCAACGTCACACCAATACTTGCTGCCCACTCACAATGAGGGAGGAGGCAAGTCGACTACAACTGGGTGAAGGCCTTGTTCAGGAATTACAGCAAAAAAGTGGCAAGAATGCTACAAGGAGAGCAGGGTCAGTCTATGACTCCGCAATGTTATCACAACAGCGAAATCCTACACGAAGTAGTGCAGGAGCTATGAAGACATTAGGAGAAAATGTTTCATACCAGGATTCAAACACAAGTGATCAGCCCTTCCTTTCAAACAAAGTCAACATTTGTGTGGAGGCAAACGTTTTTGCCAGATGGTGCAGATGCTTTACAAAACTTGAAAATGAAGTGAAATTGTTGTATCTTGGTGATGGTGAAGTGTTGTTTTGAAAATATATTTGTGATGCAAATGCAATAGATTGAACGATATGGAAGGAGTCAATGACCAACGAAATGTTTTGTGATTCTTGCAGGATGACGGTGTATGCCCAAAGGAATTTGATTACCAAAGTGATTGATTATTTACTTATACTTGTAATGATGTTTACTTGTAGTGATTGATTATTTACTTATACTTGTAATGATGTTTACTTGTAGTGATTGATTGTTTACTTATATTGATGTTTAGATTAATGGTTAATATAAACAAAAACAAAAAGATGAGGGAATTGTGGAAGTGTAACTCAGTGTAACTTATTAATTGGCACTGGTAACTTATTAATTAACACTGGTAACGAAGCAGATACATTTTACCTGCAAACTCTGTGAAAGACGAGTTCATAAATGACTGTCAGGAATGTGCCCGAACATGATAATCTCTTGTCCACCTGGTCACAGCCCCAGGCTGGAGCACCCCTCGCAGCAGGAGGGGAGCGAGCTGATGCCAGGACTTGGTGCATGCATGACCTCGGGGCATTAGCGGAGAAAGGATTAAGATTCAGCGGACAGGGGATTAACTCCAGTTTTGTCCATATAAACCAGAGCAAACATTGAGTCGGGAGGACTTGTTACCAGGAGCTCTGACCAACGGGAGTGGCGGAGGAACATCGGCCGAACGAGAAGGACCATGCGAAAAGAGTTAACCTGGTCCATTGAATTATGCGGTATTATTTGGTAAATGGAATGAAGTGAATAACCAGTTAATAAACCAAGACCTTTTGTAAAACCTGTGTCCGGTCATTGGAGTCTTGAGTCTCAGCTACAAATTCTCCTACAGTAACATCATCAGTAACATTATTCTCAGGTGGCGTAGGCCTGTGGCGTCGGCGGCCAGCAATAGTCATAGCCTTACACATCGAGAAGAAACGAGAGGAGTCCCTTAGGAACTCGTTGACGTCTGCATGCGACGTGTTGGGGCCCAGAGTAATCGGCCTCCTGGTAGCCTGAAATGCTTCGAGGTCTGCAAAAGTGTAATCAACATCATTATCGGTAATATCAACAATGGAAGAACAATCTTCGGAAGCGGAGATCTCATTGTCGCGGCCCAGTGGCTCGTTCGGGTCGTCGTTCCAGGATCCGCGGTCTGCGGTCACGTCGACGGCCGGTGTGTCATCTGGACCTGCGATCAGCTTGTCGATCATCACCATGGCCTTTTCTGTTGTCGTCTTCAGTGTCCATCCTGTGGAAAACTTTCTCACACACGCAAGGACTAAAGCCTTGATTATTACACAACTAACCACGATTCCAAGGACTATTGCCAAGGCTGTCAGTACCCACTTTACTATCGTACCTGTCCACCCTTTGAACCAGTCGGTAAGCCACTGGTGGGAGGCTTCCCGATCCATTCGATCCCTTGTCAATATATGAGCGCTTTCCCTTAACCTTATAATAGCAGCACTGACCCCCCTGCGAGGGATCAGGAATAAAAGTGCAACATCTACCCTCAATTATCCCACATACCCCTCCTCGTTCTGCCAATAGCATATCTAACGCAACCCTATTTTGCATAACCATTGTACGCAGGTGGACAACTGTGTCCAACATTTCGTCATGTGCTGTAGCGGTGGCGTTGGCCACACTTTCTAAGATTAACGCAATTTTGTCAATGCGGTAACTGCTCATGACCGTCCCAGCCCATGGGAAGAAGAAACTAACGGCCTTCTCCCAATCAGCGCCGTGTAAGGTGGTGGTGCCGTCGTTGTGCCAATAGGTGCTTCGTTGTGTCCTTATGAGTGCAGGGGTATTATGCAAGTGTTGTCGCATTTCCATTTCTGGGAAAACTGATCCTAAATAGCAAATTCCTCCCCAATTATCAGGTAAATACGGGTAAGCTTTGTTCCCGCATACAAACATGGTTCCGTGTGGAGCCACTAAATGAGTGGTCATGCAAGTGCGAAGGTCTGCGATAGTGTTTGTTCCGTTTTCCCCTTCCCATGCCAACTGGAGGTGTGTGAGGTTATGTAAGGGCGAACTTGCAACATTTACTAGCAGCAAGTGTTTCCCTTCCCTAGGGTCCGCGAGGAGGGTATCTCTACACACGGATTTACCTACCATTATTTGGCCCTTTCCTTCTAAGCAGAGGGCCCCCATAGCCGGCTTAACCCAAACCGGCGCCGGACGTTCCTCAAAGTGTCGGGGTTGGATGGGGGGCGAGTACTGGAAAACTCGTTTACACGCGGTTCCGTCAGAACCTTGGCTTGTCAGGGTTGTACTAAGGCATTTGGTGTCTAGTGGCTTTGAGCACAAATCATTGAGTGATAGGGGTAACACTACCATTGGTATTCCTGCTGTGCTGGTGCGGGGAATGTGCATACACATCCAACACCGTGTCCTATTCTGTAATGTGGCCATATGTCGTGCGACCTTCCAGTATGTGTTCTCCTCTGGCTTCCTTCTTACTTCCTGGGCAGGCGGGGTTTTAATGACGTAAGCGGCGCAACTAGGTCGTAAGTAGTGTGCAGTTCCATTTGGGATTTCGTGTGAGGGGGCCATATTCCACATTCAAGAATCATTGTTGTATCCGGGCCAATGGGGGTGTAATGCAATAGGAGGGTAGTATTCTCAATGCCCTTGCCCCATCGATATCCTGGGGCATATCGGCTGCTTATGTCCCCAGTGTATGTTCCATTTTCCACTTTCCTAACCTTAGTCAGGACTAGGCGTGGTCTTGTCATGCGTGCCTGTGGTGTCTTATTGTGTACCACTATAGCTTCCACCCATCTTACAGATAACCACTTAAAGCTCGTTTCCAAGTTACAGCAATTCACCGCTATTTTGTCTCCCCAGCGAGCCGTTATATACTTGACGGGGTAGAGGGGAAATGCTGAATAATTGTCGGGTCCTGGGTACTTGGGGAGGTCCTTTCTCGATAGCTCAAAGTGCAAGAGCCTATCTTTGGCAGGGGGTTTGTGGCAGCTGCCCAGAATTCCCATCATCATGACCGTCATCGCCGCCCTTAGGAGACTGTGGTGCCCTAGACGGTGCATTGTCTTCAGCTGTGTGGGGTGTAGTGTCTTGTGTGGCTTGTGGTGCGGGGATGGACAACTTACAATGGGTGGCGTGGATCCACGAAGGTTTACCCTCGCAGAAGACTGCCGTCGGTGTGACCAGTAGCACCTGGAATGGTCCCTTCCACCGTGGCTCCAAAGCAGCCTTGCGGGTGAAGTGCTTTACGAGCACCCAGTCGCCGGCCTGGAAGTCGTGGATGGCGTGGCCTATTGGTTCAGGCAGCGCCTCTCGTACTCGAGCATGGATGCTGCGTGCCACATTGGACAAGCCTATGCAAAATCTCAAAAGCATGTCATCCATTACTGGCAAAGCAAGGGTGGACATGTCTGTTGGTGCTGAAACGGGCAAGCTCATAGGTCGTCCCATTAATATTTCGTGGGGGGAAAGGCCCGTAGTGCGACCCGGGGTGGAACGGATGCTCATCAACGCAAGCGGGAGAGCCTCTGGCCACCTCAAGCCTGTGTCTGCGCAAAGTTTCGCTAGTTTATTCTTTAAAGTCTTATTCGTTCGTTCCACAAGTCCCGATGACTGTGGGTGGTAAACGCAATGGAAGGATTGTTTAACGCCCAATGCCTTCAGGATGCCCTTGACCACCTGCGCCGTGAAATGGCCCCCTTGATCTGACGAAATTATCTGGGGGATGCCAAATCTGCACATAAAATCCCTTACGAGGCGCTTCGCTACTGTCGGGGCATCGGACTTGACGCATGGGTAAGCTTCGACCCATTTGGTGAACGTATCTACGATTACCAACACATAGCGAAACGACATGCTTGGTTCCAATTCTGTAAAATCGAACTCGATAGTTGCGAACGGCCCACTAGGCGGGGGCCGTCCCCCATCATGTGCATGTCTCGGCGGCGCCCCTCTATTGTGTTGCTGGCAGACCACGCACGATCGGCACACTTCGGATACAATCCGTGACAGTCCTGGCGCTGCCCAAGTGTAGTTTATCTGTCCCATCACCCCCCTCTGGCACACATGACCATTCTGATGAGCCATGCGTGCCAGCCAAGGCAGTAAGGCCTGGGGTGCTATAGGTTTCTCGTCAAGGGCCCATATTTCTCCTGGCCCGAGGCGTATCGCCCCTCGCTTGAGCCAGTCCTCGTGTTCGGCCGTTGGTGCAGCGTTCTGCAAATTTATGATATCGTCCTTAGTTGGTGTGGCGGGTGGTCCCACAGTCGGTATGTCAGCAATCTGTGCAGATGTCGCCTTTGCTCGTGTCACCATCGGCATGTTGCGTTCTATCTGTTGGTTGGCGGCCTTTCCTGCCGCCTCGTCCGCCCTTGCATTGCCCCGGGCAACGTCAGTGTCCGCCCTTTGGTGGCCACGACACCTAATTACCGCGATAGCGCGGGGAAGTAAAATACTTCGGAGGAGCCCTTCTACCAACGCGCCATTCTTTATCACTGAACCGGCAGATGTGAGAAAACCTCTCATCTTCCAGATGGCTCCTTTATCGTGGACTACGCCGTGAGCGTAGGCCGAATCTGTGTAAATGTTGACGGCAAGGCCTTCCGCCAAGCTGCACGCTCTGGTCAAGGCGCACAGCTCCGCCTGCTGTGCGGAAAATGTAGGTGGAAGACGCCCGCTTTCCACCGTTTCGCTATCCGAGCACACGGCGTACCCGGACAACAGGGACCCGTCCCATGCGCGCCTAGCTGATCCATCGACATAATATGTACAGTCGGGGTATTCTAAGGGATTGTCCTTTAAATCCGATCGCACCGTGGAGACTAGCTGCACAACGTCGGCGCACACATGGGGTTCGCCCTCCTCAGGGGTGGGCATCAGTGAGGCTGGGTTGAGTGTCGTGCAACGTTCGATCGTGATGTTGGCTGCAGTGATCAGTGCGGATTCGTATTGCATTAATCTAGTGTTAGACAAATGCTGTGTGCTTCGCTGTAACAACAGCGAAGTGACGCAATGCGGTACCCATAGCGTTACTGGGTGTCCCATAACGATGTCCGCTGTTCTTTCTACTGCGTACCTGGCCGCTGCCACGGCTTGCAGGCACACCGGAAACCCTCGTTCGACCGGGTCTAACTTTTTACTAAAGTAGGCTACCGGCCGCTCCTTATCCCCATGGGTCTGTGTCAAAACTGACTGGGCGAAACCTCCCACGGCGTGAGTGTAAAGGGTAAATGGTTTCGCATAATCCGGGAGTCCTAATGACGGTGCCGTGACCAACGCCTGTTTCAGCCCGTCAAAACATCGCCTCAATTCCTCCGTCCATACCAATTCGTCCGAGGCGTTTGATTTGGTCGCCTCGTATAGTGGCTTAGCCAGCAGCGCAAAATCAAGTATCCAAGTGCGGCAATATCCCGTCATACCTAGGAAGCGCAGCAGTTGCCGTTGTGAGCGAGGGCGAGGCAGCTCCATGATAGCGGTCACCCGTCCAGCATCCAATTCTCGTTTTCCGTGCGAAATGGCGTGTCCCAAGTAAGTTACAACCTTCCGCACAAACTGAAGTTTTGGTCTGCCTACTTTGTGGCCTTTGGCCGCCAAGGCCTTTAATAGGGCCATAGAATCCATTTCGCACGCCTCCTTTGAAGGGGAGCAAATCAACAAATCGTCAACGTATTGCAGCAACACTGACCCTCCCTTCAATTCCACATCCGCCAGGTCGCGGTGTAGCGCCCGGGAAAACAGAGTGGGGCTATCTGAAAACCCCTGAGGTAGTACTGTCCAAGTATACTGGCGCCCCCTATGGGTGAAAGCGAACACGTATTGTGACTCAGGCGCGATGGGCACAGAGAAAAACGCAGAACAAAGGTCGATAACTGTGAAGTATGTTGCGTCCGGCGGGATTGACATCATGAGGGTTTCTCCGTTTGGAACTAGTGGGTGTATGCCCTGTATCACCTTGTTCACCTCCCTTAAATCCTGTACAAACCTCCATTTGTCCTTCGACGGCTTTTTCACTGGCAAAATTGGTGTATTACAGGGGCTGTTAGTTTCCACGATAATTTTCTGTTCCACTAGGGATTGAATTACCGGTGCTATGCCTACGTCGGCCTCAGGTCATAGCTTATACTGTTTTACATTTGGCAAGTGCATCCCCGGCTGCACTGCTATCACTAGAGGTTTGGCGTCTCGCATCCGTCCAACCTCACCGTCGCTCTTAGGCCATAAATTGTCTGGCACCTCCGCTAGGAGGTAATCTGACTCACCCGGGTCCGTCAGCACTGCCCTCATGGCATAGGTGCCCTTAGGGGGCAACTCTGCTACTTCGAACACTCCATCCCTCCGTTGTGTCTTGAAGTCAATTGAGAACCCTTCTCCATTTTGGAGCCATTTCAAAGTCCAACGGCCTCTCTTACTCCGATAACCTTGTAAGGGAACTTCTCGTAACCGCCCCACCATCCAACCTACACTTTCCGGCGGCCACCCCTTGGCAGTAGTGAGGGTAACATGGGCGACCGCTCCTTCGGGGTATTGGGTCAACGCACGCTGACTCGAGGTTAGGACTGCCTCGATTCCTATTCCCTCACGGCCGATCCATATCCATGATAAGTGTAGAGGCGTGCGCTCGCCCAGCTTTTCCTTAACCTTCTCTCGATAATTCTCGTCCTCGCCCGTTGCATCATAGTACGCAGTGCAATGGGGTGGATTATCCTTTAAGGTTTTTATCGAAATTTGGTGCAGTTGTAGCCAATCTCGCAGAACTGAACTGTCCAAACACACATTATCTATGATATGCGTCCAAGTAGCCAGAGCCCCTTCATCCAAGCGCCACCAATACGCGGTGGGGCCGGGCCGAGACAATGCCGTCATTACCAGGTCGCGTTTAGATTCCGCGACGTCTACAAAAACTCCCTCCTCTGTACAAGAGATTTGACAGCCCAATCGGCACAACAAGTCCCGTCCCAACAAATTTGTCGGGGCGGTAGTAGTCATCAAGAACGCATGTTTAGCCTCCAGCGGGCCGCATGTTACTCGCACTTCCTCCGAAACAGGAAGCGCTTGGGGTAAGCCCGAAACGCCCAGTATTTGAACGTTCCTCGCCGTGGGGCGCAAAGAGGGCAATTGCCCCTTGTTAATTGTGCTGCGAGTCGCGCCCGTATCGACGAGAAATTCTAATTGTCTTCCCTCCACGTCCAACGTCAAGGTCGGTTCCTCTTCCGGTGTCATGGTCAAGAGAGGACACTCCTTGGGCGACCCGCCAGCATCCCGTCAATAGGCCCCTCTATTGTATTGGGGCGGAAACCCCTTACGAGCCTTTGGGCAATCACGTATCCAGTGTCCCATTTGCTTGCAATAATGGCACGGTTCCTGCGGAACCGGTGGTGCGGAGGGCATAGGTCGTCCCTCTACAGCGCCCCTTCCGCCCTGCCGGCGTTCTGGCGGCCCCCACTGTGACTGGTTTACAGGTTGCCATTGCGGCGGACCCCGAGGCGGGGCCCAGTTCCCCCTTGGTCCATTCTGCATCCCACTATTGGGGGGTGGTCCAGGGGTTTGGAGAAGGGGTCTTGGTGGATACCAATTTTGGGGAGGGGGCCCTTGCACAGTCCAAGTTTGAGGGTTTTGAGGAGGAGGGGGAAGAGGGGGTGGTATTGTCCATTGTTGTTTTATCTCGTCCATATTAATTAGTCCAAAGTCTTCCTCAGTACAACCGTCGCAGTTTTCATTTTCGTGGTGGATCCACTCTCCGTTGGGGAATTGGCCCCTATAGAAAGAAGGCCAACAACTCCTCCTATGGTCCTCGAAACCTCGGACAGGCCCCCACTTCTGGCACTGTTCGCGTATGTAGTTCTGACTCTGATCCCCCTTTTTATTTTGATTAAATTGAGCCCGTTTCTCCTGGACAAACATTTGCAATATTTCCTCCTTAATATCCTTCTTCTCCTCTAGGGAGGAGCCCGGGCATTGTTCCAGTTTGTCGCATAATTCGTTGGTTGTCATTCCCTTCCAGCCGAAGAGGACGGACTGTACCTGTTTCTTTAATATCGGCCGAAGCCCCTCGATTAGATATTGATTTACCAATGGTTGGGGTAGCCCTCCCAGCTGCATCGGACCCAGTCCTCCCCAGCGCGCGATGGCCTTTTCCAACCTTTCTCGGTACTCTCCAATTGGTTCTCCTGGTTTTTGTTTTATGGCCCCGATTTTTCCCCAATCCGGACCCCCTGCTGGCAACAGCGCATGTTCGATGGCACCCAGCAGCCGGACCTTCAATGCGTCCCATTGCGCTGGTGTTATCTGGCCCGCTCCTGCTGCCCTTGGATCGTCGTGCGGTCAGTGTGCTCTTAGTCTAGCCCTTTCCCATACTTTGGGTGGGAGCACGGATACTCCCATATGAGTTATGTCTCGATAGTCGCACTCGCCAGCTATAACCCAATTCGACATGGTTGGCACTATCTGTCGTGGATCCTCAATAAGCAAATGTTGAATCCTTTCCCGCATTACCGTTAAAGAGGATTCTTTCCATGGTACCCTTTCTCGAACCCCATGACCTGCTGCGTCAACTCCGATAACTTGTAGGGGGCACAATGTTTTCCTTCCCTCTATTTCCTGACATTCCAATGGGGTAGTTTGTGAGGTCTCTTTCCCATTACAGCCTACCAGTGAGGGGTATAACCCATCCAGTCCTATCGGTGGCGGGAACCCTGCGATGTCGGTCCCGTCATCTATTCCGTTAGCCCCGAGTTGTGCAAACGGTCTTCCCTGGCTCGGGTGGTTCTGGGGTATCTGGGGCGCGATGGTAGCGGGGTTATAGGGAGGTGGTGGCGGGAGCGCAGAAAGGATAGGTGGTGCCTGAAACCCTGGGACAGGGCTTAGGTCTGGGGCTGGGGAGGGTAGATTGGTCACTACTTCCCCTACCGCGGGGTCTGGGTTTTCAACGAGCGACATCAGTCGCGCGTTGGCCTGCCTCTCTATTTCCTTAAGCGCTTCATCCTGCACTTTATTCGCCTGTTTCCTCAGACCCTTGAGTTTTGTTACCTCACCGGCCAAGCTGGCCTGTTTAGACTTTGCGTGTCGCTTCATTGCTTCTTCCTTCCACCAACCAAAGACTTTCCAATAGTCAGGCGGGAAGTGTTTCGTGGCCTGTTCCAACTTTTCTAATGCCTCATACAACGCGTCCAATTTTTCCAGCGCAAAAGACCCTCCTTCGGGCCACGGTTCACCTAAATCCTTCGTCAGCGCAACCCATGACTTCCCTGGTCTCGCAGCATCATAGCCATACCTCCGAAACATGAAAAATGCTGGGGTATTTCGAAGCGGTTCACCTGCCTTTACAATCTTATTACCCATCCTGTTCCCCATCCTAGGAAAATTTAGTTTACCGACGTAGCCTTGTACCCGTGAGGCCCGCCTCGCGGTACAGCCGTCTACCTAACTCTTGAGAGGCTCGCAGCCTTGTACCCGTGAGGATCGCCCGCCTCGCGGTACAGCCACGCTACCTACTCTCCTGAGAGGATCGCCCGCCTACTCAGCCGTCTAACCTACCCTTACTATACTCTCCTGGCGTCCTATGCCCGTATAATACTTCTAACCTTACTTATAATTCCAACATCTCCCGGGTAGGCCTCGGATCGGGACGCCGCCCTTATCCTTACCCTCACAACCCAGAGATCTATTACTCCTTATCCACAGGCGCCCAACGTGGGGCACTTTCCCTTACGTAACGTTACCCTGACGAGTCCATAAACAGTCAGTTGCTCCGGGACCCAAGCGGTCCGTATTTAAATTTAGGTTCGAGGATCAGGTCTGAGCAGGGAACGGAACAAACGGCATCCGAGCAAGAGAGTGTGGGTTACAATTTGGACTGACCCCCAGGCTATAAAGGAAAAACAAAAGAAAACCACAGCTCACCTGACCCGGATCAATTGCCAGCTGGTCTCTCACCACTCACTTGCCTGGGACCGCGTCCCGGACTGCACAGACTGATCCCACCGCTGCCACCACTTGTCGGATTGAGACTTGGAACTTGGGACTCAGAAGACTCAGAGAAAAGGAGCAACGGATATATTTATTAGAACTCGATTACACAAGCTTGCGGACAGCAAGATGTCGCAGAGGGTTCACATGAAATGACCAACACTACAACAAGATGCTCTGAAATAATTCGATTTAAACTTGCTTTATATAAGGAATATCGGGTGTGGTTTTGGCTCACAAGATACAGAGACAGAATGGGCTCATTGGCCCTCCCACCATAGTCCCATCCTGTTGTTCAGTTAGTTAGAGGAAGCTCATCAAGGCCATTCATAGTTTAACTCAGATAAGGAGATGGTCAGCCATATGTGGCAACATGTTTACAACTTTCTGTATAGAAACCTTGGTTGGGAAAGTACAAAAGGAGGGGACAATCGTAAATGTGTCAGCCCACAGGATATTGGCAAAGTCTAGAGGGAGGCTGAGAGATAACAGTTGCCACCAAGGCCAGGGAAAGAGTACGAGAGATTGTGCCCACACAGGCCAAGAGCTCACAGGCACAGAACTCCTTATTAGGATATTACACATCCTCAATGCACAAGAAAGGACTAAGTATTATAAAGAGTACAGCAATCAGTCAAAACAAAACATATAATTGGTTATACTTGGTAATTGGTAAAGCAGCAAGGATATACAAAGGGGGAGGGGCATTACAGCTCCCTATATATATATATATATATATATATATATATATACAGTGGAACCTTGACTTACGAGTGCCCCCAACTTACGAGTTTTTCGAGATACGAGCCGTCGCTCGGGCGGTTTATTGCTTTGAGATGCGAGCCGAGATCCGAGTTACGAGCTTTCGCCACCCGGTCACGTGGTTATCTTGCCGTGCAAGTACAGTATCTCTGTCGTATAGTGCTGCACTTTTTTTTTCGCATTTTGGTTATTTCGAGTTTACGCTGCCAGGTGGGTTCTGGTCACGTGGTTATCTTGCCGTGCAAGTACAGTACGTATCTCTGTCGTGTAGCGCTGCATTTTTGCGAAAAACATGAGCGAGGTGTCGAGGAGGACGTATATAACGGCAGAGGAGAAGAGCATGCCAGGCCACAACTTGTGGATATAAAACACGCAATCGTCGTGTTTTATATAAAACTTGTGCTTGGATATAAAACACGCAATCGTCGAAAAACATGAGCGAGGTGCCGAGGAGGACGTATATAACGGCAGAGGAGAAGAGCATGCCAGGCCACAACTTGTTCAGAATGCCGGCGATAGCTCGCCTTCTCTTTGTGGAAAACACGGTACTGAGAAGAAGAAGAGGATGATGTGCTTGGATATAAAACACGCAATCGTCGAAAAACATGAGCGAGGTGTCGAGGAGGACGTATATAATGGCAGAGGAGAAGAGCATGCCAGGCCACAACTTGTGGATATAAAACACGCAATCGTCGTGTTTTATATAAAACTTGTGCTTGGATATAAAACACGCAATCGTCGAAAAACATGAGCGAGGTGCCGAGGAGGACGTATATAATGGCAGAGGAGAAGAGCATGCCAGGCCACAACTTGTTCAGAGTGCCGGCGATAGCTCGCCTTCTCTTTGTGGAAAACACGGTGAGATCCTTAACATCCAACAACTAATGGGACGCAAACGGGGCGCCCAGTTTAGCGGTACACACATTGATGAATCACCCTGCCTGTGATTCACCCATGACAGGTTATAGCTGGGTCGGGATTCAAACCCAGGCTGGACAGTTTAGACTTTAGAGTCAAGTGTGCGTACCTCCAGTCCAGGCCATCCTGCCAACTTGTATGCTGCATACAGGTGAAATATAAAGCGCGAGATATTTTTATATATACTGTATATTTTTTTTAAAATCGGTGTGGTTTTTGGCGGGCTGGAACGGATTAATAGCATTTCAATGCATTTCAATGGGGAAATTTGATTTGAGATACGAGCAATTTGAGTTACGAGCTCGGTCACGGAACGAATTAAACTCGTAAGTCAAGGTTCCACTGTATATATATATATATATTGTTGTGGAATTGACAATTGTTGTAAATATCACCCTCTGTAAGTGTAATGAATTCTTGTAAATATCTCCGTTTTGTGTGTAAAGGTCAAAGGTCGTCCCCCTTAGTTAGTCCATATACATGCACGTAGCAAATCATATACCCTTCTAAATAGTTATTTCTTTATTATGTGTATTAGTTTAAGGCTGTGTTTCCCATTAATTGACTCTGCATTGCACCGAATTCAAATAAGATAGATCCCCTTTCAATTCCCCATTTGTCCGCAATTGCCAACTGCATTCGCCCTCCATTGAACACGCGGTCGGTTCGGAGAAGAAAGGCGTGTCTCCGCCCTCGTCATTGGAAGGAGGAGTGAGCCAGCCCTTGCTGACCAATCAAGCACGAGGGGTTTGGCTTGAGAGGGCGGAGAAAAAACGATCGGGGAGGTTCGCGAAGATTCGAGGGTGTGGCCTATATAACCCGTCACGTGACGCCCCGACCGGGATGATTGAGGGAGAGAGATGCACAAAAAGAGTCCACCGAGAGAAGGGAGAAGTTCATCAAAAGGAGTTTACCGCAGCTTTGAGCAAACCGCAGGTTTGAACAAACCGGAGCTGAACCAACGGCAGTTTTGACCACAGCAGCTTTGAGCGTCGAAAGCGGTTTTCAGCTGCGGCTACAAAGCGCCGCCGCCGTGCGAACACGCCTGCGAAGGGGCGGCAGCTGCTCACTCCCGGCCCGACCATTCTCCTGCTCCAACTGAACCTTCCTCTCCTTCCAGCCATTCGTGCCATTCATCCCTGCCTTCATTCCCTGTGTAAGTCTGATTGTCGTCCGTCTTCTTTGTTGTCCTGGGGTATAAGTAAAACTGTTTAGGTAAGTTAATATTGCACTGTGTCTTCTGGTCCTTCCATCCTTCTGTCTTTATTTTCTTATCTTTCCTTCTCCTTGGTTACTTTTCATTGTGTACATAATAGTAGTAATAAATTATATTTGTTCTTCCTACTTTTGCCTTCTTCTTCTTCACATCCATTCGTCTTTGAGGTTTCCACATTGAACACCTGTGGCGCGATTTTGGCCAACGTTTAAGAATCGGGTCAGTTACTTGCTAATGGTTCGTGCCGCGGCTGCTAATCCGCTCGGCAATTAACATCTTGTCCGCGGTCGCGAACGAGGTTGCTCACCTGCTTCTCCGGAGGGAGCTTGGGCAACTTCAGGACTCACGTCGGTCAGTCGCACACAAGGGGATTAATCCCCCCTTCTTAAGGGGAAAAAGGCTGATGTAGAGATCCATAACAATAGGTGTCAGGAGCGAGATTCGGACCTGAAGTGCGCTTAACGCACTCGAAATTACGAGTGGCCCAAGATTTTATTTTATTTAACATCCAAATTTAAAATCGTGCCATGGATAGTCAAGGCGATCGGATGCTGGTGGGTGAGTCAGAAGAGGGTTTAGAACCAACCCAGGACCCCAGGGAGGAGGTGGGAGTAATAATGGAGGAGGAGAGCAATGGTGATGTGGTAGCGGCGGTCTCAGGCACACGAGATGGTGGCGCCTCGCATGATGTGGCAGGTGCACAAAATGGCGCCTCGCACGAGCGCGCGGTAGCCGCGCCCGCTGCGCCAATGGGCGTGGTCCAAATGCAAGCCTTCATGGCCCAATTCATGTCGGAAATACAGAAAAAGAACGACAATATGGACAGGATGGGAGAACAATTGGAACGAATGGAAGACAGAAGGAGGGCTGATAGTGAGCAATTGGGACGCCAAATTGAAGGGATGGAAAACAGAATGAGAGACGAAGCAAGGGGTACCAGAAAGCAATTGAGAAACCAAATTAAAGAAAGTAGAGAGGGGCTGGTGAGGGACAAAGCCCGGTATGAAGCAAGGCGTAGTACTGAAAGAATAGAGGGGGACAAATTAAGGGCAGAAATGAGGGCCGATGGAGAGCGGATGCGAAATGATTGGAAAACCAAATTCGGGGGATTGAGTAAGGAGGTGCAAAAGATGGATGCAATGCCAATGAGGGAAGAAGTAAGGGCCAACACCAATAACTTAGGAAGCAAATTGGAGGGAGTCGGAAGCAGATTAGGGGACAAATTGAGGAGCATAATTGGCCAAGCCAAATAAATTAATGAGGGGTTGGTGAGGGGGCAAGCCGCATATGAGGTGAGGGAAGCCGAGAGGGAGGTTGACCGCAGGTTGAGCGGGAGGGGCACACGGGTGCACGACGAGGTAACGCGGGTCGAGGAGCGCTGGTTGAGCGAGTCAGAGCAAGGCACAGGTAACTGGACCGGGGTAGACATCGTGACCCGGGGTATGGAAAAGCCGGCGATCGCTGAGGTAGAAGAGGGAATTTTAATAAAGCCAGCGGTCGTCGAGGTGAATAAAGAAAAAGTAGTGGTGGGATTAGTTGAAATTGTAGAGACAACAGACTTGGAAGAGCAACAGTTGGAGGAGGGAATGGATAATGTACAAAGTCTGAATACACATCCTGATGCCGTACTTGCTAATCCTTATAAAGATTTGCAGGTGCGCATGGAGAAAAGGATCCCAAAGGTGAGTCGTGCTGTGTATGGCGCTAAGAGGTTTTTCAGCAAAGTGTTTGGTGCGAAGAGAATTGTTGCACGCTTGGGATCGAGGAAGCACCCGGGCGTTCGTGGAAGGTCCTTTGTGTGCTGTGTTAAAGCGAATGGCACGCGTGTGAGGAAAAAGTGTGCATCGGGGAATGAGCGTGTTACAAAGCGCGAGTGTGAAACCGAGTGCGAGCGGGAATGCACGTCGGGGTGTACAGGGTGTGACACAGGGAGTGAGAGCGATACGGAGTGTATGTGCGAGGGTGAGAGTGACCCGGAGAGTGAGTTGGTGGTGGAGCGGGTGCGAGGATGCATGCTTGGGATGAGTGTGCGAGGAAGCACACCTGAGTTGGTTGTGGCGCGGGTGTGGGAGAGCCCATTGAAGCGCGTGAGTGGGTGGATGCGAGAGTGCACGCCCATGGCGAGGGGTACGGAGTACGTACCGAGGGAGAGTGCGCAAGACGGTGCGTGAGGTGTGTTAAGGAAGTGTGCGAACGGCGAATGTGCGTGAGAGGAGTGGTGTGTAACAGGGAGTGCGGTGGTGGAATGGACGGAGTGTGTGGGATGCACTGGAGGCGCTGAGATGCCAGGTTTTGTGAGTGTAAAATGTGTCGCGTATGCGAGTGAAGCATCGACGTTGACCGGGGCAGCGTTTAGGGCGATGGATAGCGTGCGCGGTGCACTTTGTTGGATGCGAGGCCCCGCACGGTCGAGTCCGGGCCTTGCCGGGCAAGGCGACCGGTCCGGTTCAGGGGCAGGTCGGAGGAAGCGGAGCGGTGCCCCCTGGCGGAGGCGGTGTTCCGACCGGGCGAGATTGAGCCATCGGGCCGGAGGCCGCAAGGTTCCGCGCCGAGATGGTGCATGGAATCTCAGCCCGACCAAACCACCTCCCCTGAACCGAATGCAGGACGGATTCAACCTGCAGGCGACCGAACCACCCGCATTCATTGCTCGGCTTTGCGAAGCCGAGTTTTAATGATGTAACGACGCACTGAGGCTCAAGTTAAAGGACATTTGGTAGGGATAGGGAATTTGTGATTGGAAAATTTTTGATTGGCTGGAATTTGATGAGCAAAATTTATAGTGGAAGATGCCCGATGTGGTGGGATGGCAAATCTGCCATCCCTCACAAACGGGGCACATGAGCACTGGCTATGGGGTTTATTGCAGTGTAAGCTCGCCGAGGGAGGGTTAGGATAATGTGTAGGGACCTAGAGATGACCATAGGTAACGGTAGAGGTAAGTAGCGACATTGGACAGGTAGTGGGGACATAGAGAGGGTAGTTGGATTATAACGACGAGGGAGCGCAATAATGTAAGGGGCGACGGGGAAGCGCGAGTTTTAGCAGGGCACCAGGTAGGTCAGATGATGCCGTGTGTGTGAGAGTATTGATATCGAGCAAATGAGGAATTGCTAGGCAATGCTCGGGAGAGATGTGTGTATGAGTGTGGGAGAATCTGGGTGCCTGAGGCAATGGTTTGGAGAATTAGAAGTGTATTGTGAAAAGAGGGAGGTGATTGTGAGTTGTATTGAGCGTGGAGGTGTATAGAGCAGTGTATGAGTGAGTAATAGTGATTGAGTGTTGTGTTGAGCAAATGAGCCTGGGAGGAAGGAGGGTGCAGGAAGCACCAGGTGTAGGAGTGATTGCACAGGTGTGCAAATACAGGTGAATTGAGAATGGTTGTGTGGAATATATGGAGTATGGAATATATGGAGTATGGAATGGATGGTGTGGAGTGAGTATGGTGAAAACTGTGGAGTGGAGTGGATGGTGCGAAGGTGTGAATGGGGGAAAAGTGGACCCCTATCACGAGTACCCGGGGAGGGTAGTTTAAAAGTTAGGTAGAGGGAGTAGGTACATCGTGGGTGGATATTGGCATCTGTGGTGCATGTGGAAGAATGGTGTTTGGATGGGTGCATTAGTGACGTGGAAATGGCTGGGCGTGTGGCCTGTTAGTGTGTGTAGTTAAATGGGCACTCCGCCACTGTTAGAATGTCGGCCAGCTGAGGCCGCAGGTGGGCTCTGGGAGCCGGTAGAGTTGTTGTGGATGGGGCCCGAGGATCCGGAGGACGGACCCGGGTAGCCCAGTGCCAGAGAGGGCACCGAGTGGGGAGAGCGCCAGAGGGCCTTCCCCCGGGTAGATAGGTTAGGGTAAGGAGCAGGTAAGCTCGGAGGCAACTGCAGTGGTGGAGGTGTGCAGGTGGGTAGACCTGCTGGGAGAGCCACACGACCCAGTCCTGAAATTGTGGAAAGGCACAGGGAGTTGAATCGGGGGAGTGAGACCCCAAATTGAGGAAGCACCACAGCTTGGTCAATGGGAATTTGGTTCTTAAAACCGCACAGAGTGTAAGATGGCCAAGGGATTGGCAGGGAAAGACCCTGGGTAGTGTAAAGTGTGTTAATGTCATTTAGGAAGTAGTTAGGATTAAGAATCTCCTCGCACCATCTACATCCACTCACCTGAGGTGACAGAACTCCACACCATGCCATGGTTGGTTGTTGTTATATTTTTTTCGTGCAAATGTTTTGGATTGTGAGACGCATCATGACGTGGGTGTGACATTGTGCTGATGTTCCATCTCTCCCTCCTTATGAGGATTGATGATGAATTGGTGATGGCAAATTTTGGGTTAGGGGGATTGTGATGACGAATTTGGTATTAGGGGAAATATGGGGAAGACGTGACATAGCGACGAATTTGTAAATGTGTAGGTGTTTGTAAATACGGGGTAAGGGGCAAGGGTAGAACAGGTAACAGGGGGGGTGATGTACGGTAGGGACGAGCTTTTCTCCGCTCAGTCTCCAGACGCACCTCACCTTGCATTGCCTTTATTGACGTGTACCCTTGTGACCTTACCCCTCCCTAACCTGCCCTCTCTGTCTTCCTTCCCCGACCCATAGATCGTGCTCTCTGGGCACTGAGGGGAGCGTGCGGGAGTCCGCCATTGTGTGCCCGAACCCCCGCAACCAGCTACCTGCATCGATGCACCACTTATGGACCACATGTCTGTGGCTGAGCACCACTCATGGACCCCACGGGTTGGGGCATGGCCCCTCTGCTGGAACCAGCCACGATGGCCCAGGATCTTGCTTGCAGACCTCGGTGACGTGGCACCTATGCCACACAGGTGAACCACCCCTAGTCGGCCCCTGTGGGCCATAAATTAAAAGTGGACACGTTTTGTGCTTTTTATTATGTCCAACTAGGCCGCAACCAAGAAGAACATGAAGTTGACAACTTCAGGAAGAACAATGGCCAGCAGAGGGAGCCGAAGAGCAAGACCACCAGCAGGGGTTTGTTTATTTTTTATGAACTGTACTGACTGGTGCTTTATGGTGCTTTGGTGATTAATTATTGGTGCTGGTGCGTCGATGCAGCACAGGCTGTCCCCCCTCCCCCCCAAAAAGAACTATTGCAGGTCCTGGGTTGCGTTTTGTAAATAGTCCAAGTAGCGTCACTTGTAAATAATGCTCCCCACCGTACATGTTTAGTTTGAGAACAATTCCGCAATTCGGTTATCCTGTGGGCGTAAATCTGTTAGGCAGGGTGCAATGCAGCAGGGGGACATACTTATTTGTGTTTTAAAACTGTCGCACTCAGGGTCAGGTTAATTGAAGAGGGAATTACACCTACGTGTCACACTAAGTAAGTTTTATAGGCCCGGGACGTGCCTTGGAGGAGGAGGGTGCAGTGTTGTGGATTTGAGAATTGTTGTAAATATCACCCTCTCTAAGTGTAATGAATTCTTGTAAATATCTCCGTTTTGTGTGTAAAGGTCAAAGGTCGTTCCCCTTAGTTAGTCCATATACATGCACGTAGCAAATCATATACCCTTCTAAATAGTTATTTCTTTATTATGTGTATTAGTTTAAGGCTGTGTTTCCCATTAATTGACTCTGCATTGCTCTACTCTGCACTCTGCATTCAAATAAGATAGATCCCCTTTCAATTCCCCATTTGTCCGCAATTGCCAACTGCATTCGCCCTCCATTGAACACGCGGTCGGTTCGGAGAAGAAAGGCGTGTCTCCGCCCTCGTCATCGGAAGGAGGAGTGAGCCAGCCCTTGCCGACCAATCAAGCACGAGGGGTTTGGCTTGAGAGGGCGGAGAAAGAACGATCGGGGAGGTTCGCGAAGATTCGAGCGTGTGGCCTATATAACCCGTCACGCGACGCCCCGACCGGGATGATTGAGGGAGAGAGATGCACAAAAAGAGTCCACCGAGAGAAGGGAGAAGTTCATCAAAAGGAGTTTACCGCAGATTTGAGCAAACCGCAGGTTTGAACAAACAGGAGCTGAACCAACGGCAGTTTTGACCACAGCAGCTTTGAGCGTCGAAAGCGGTTTTCGGCCGCGGCTACAAAGCGACGCTGCCGTGCGAACACGCCTGCGGAGGGGCGGCGGCTGCTCACTCCCGACCCGACCATTCTCCTGCTCCAACTGAACCTTCCTCTCCTTCCAGCCATTCGTGCCATTCATCCCTGCCTTCATTCCCTGTGTAAGTCTGATTGTCGTTCGTCTTCTGTGTTGTCCTGGGGTATAAGTAAGACTGTTTAGGTAAGTTAATATTGCACTGTGTCTTCTGGTCCTTCCATCCTTCTGTCTTTATTTTCTTATCTTTCCTTCTCCTTGGTTACTTTTCATTGTGTACATAATAGTAGTAATAAATTATATTTGTTCTTCCTACTTTTGCCTTCTTCTTCTTCACATCCGTTCGTCTTTGAGGTTTCCACATTGAACACCTGTGGCGCGATTTTGGCCAACGTTTAAGAATGGGGTCAGTTACTTGCTAATGGTTCGTGCCGCGGCTGCTAATCCGCTCGGCAATTAACATCTTGTCCATGGTCGCGAACGAGGTTGCTCACCTGCCTCTCCGGAGGGAGCTTGGGCAACTTCAGGACTCACGTCGGTCAGTCGCACACAAGGGGATTAATCCCCCCTTCTTAAGGGGAAAAAGGCCGACGTAGAGATCCGTAACAATATATATATATATATATATATATATATATATATATTTATATATATATATATATATATATATATATATATATATATATATTGTTGTGGATTTGAGAATTGTGTTTTTGTGTGTGTAAATATCACTCTCCGTGTTGTGTGTAAAGGTCAAAGGTCGTCCCTTAGTTAGTCCATATACAATCACGTAGCAAATCATAGATTTCCCATTTTTTTTTTTTTTTTTTTTTTTTTTTTTGTATACAAGATCGAGGCTCGTGAAAGAGCGAAATTTTCAGTTTTCAGTTTCAGTTTCAGTTTCAGAATTTTCAGTAGTTATCTCCTTATTCCATGTAGTTGAAGGCTCTGTTCCCACTAGTTGACACTGCATTGCACCAGATGACATAAGGTAGCTCCCTTCCATTCCCAAAGCCCCCATTCCCAAAGCCTCCGTTGCCAACTGCATCGGGCAGTTTTCAGCATTTGCCGCCATTGGCCATGTGCTCCGTCTCGGGGAAGAAGGGCGTTGCCCTCCACTCGTCATGAGAAGGTGGAACCCAGCGAGCCCCCACCAGCCAATCAGGGCTGGTGAGACACCATCACGGGCATGGCGCGGCTTGATCGCGACGCGCCTTATAAAAGGGTGTGGGGAAGGATTTCAGAGGAGATGCGTCAGAGAGAGAACCCGTCACGCAGCGCCCTCACAGGAGACGCGTCAGAGAGAGAACCCGTCACGCAGCGCCCCCACATCAGATGCGGCAGAGACAGCAGCTTGAACCAATGGAGCTTTGAATCCACCACGCAGCTTTGGAACCATCGCAGCTTTGAACGACCACATCTTCGGGGCTTTGACGGCTGTTTCGACCGTGGCCGCAAAGGAACGGCGGCTGCTGAACGCGCCGATCGAGGAAGGGTGGCGGCTGCTCACTCCCGGCCCGACCATGCTCCGGTTCCAGCTGAACCTTCCTTTCCCTCCAGCCATCCACCTCCTGCCATTCCTGTCATCATCCCCCGTGTAAGTGTGCTTGTAGTCTGTCTTTTGTCTCGTCCCTGGGTTTAAGTAAGACTGTTTATAGGTAAGCTAAATATTTGCACTGTGTCTTCTGGTTCTTCCATCCTTCTGTATTTATTTTATTATTCTTCCTCCTCCTTGGTTTCTTTTGAATTGTAAATAGTAGTAATAAATTATATTGGTATTTCCTACTTTTGCATTCTTCTTCTTCTTCTTCACACCCATCGTTTTTGTGATTTCCCTCATTGAAAACCTGTGGCGCGATTTTGGCCAACGTTCAGGATCGGGTTAGTCTCTGCTAATGGTTCGTGCCGCGGTCGCGACACCGCTCGGCAATTAACATCTGTCCGCGGTTACGAACGAGGTTGTGCACCTGCCTCTTCGGGGGTAGCTGTGCAACTTCAGGACTCACGTCGGTCAGTCAAAGACAAGGGGGTTGATCCCCCCTGGATAAGGGGAAGAAGGCCGACGGAGAGATCCACAACAAATTGGTGGCGGGAGCGAGATTCTGACCTGAAGCGCGAATAGCGCGCTCAAAATTTCGAGTGGCCCAAAATTTTATTTTATAACATCCTAAATTTAAAATCGTGCCATGGATGGTCAAGGCGATCGGATGCCGGTGGGGGAATTAGAAGTGGGGTTAGGGGTAACCCAGGACAAGAGGGAGGAAATGGAGGAGGAGACAAATGAGGATGTGGTTGAGGGGGCTTCAGGTACACGAGATGGCGCCCTCGCACACGTGGTTGCAGCGGCACCAAATGTCGCCGCGCCCGTGACCATAGCAGCGCCGCCAATGGACTGGGGCCTATTCATGCTGCAAATGCAGGCCTTCATGGAAGAGAACAGGGGGTTGGGAGGCCAATTGGGAGCAATGAGGGACGAAGCGCGGGGTACCAGTGAGCAATTGGGAGCAATGAGGGACGAAGCGCGGGGTAGCAGTGAGCAATTAAGAGACGGGTTAAACAATATGAACATTAAATTTGAGGGGTTAGACAATAATTTTAAAGGGTTGAACAATAAATTTGAGGGTTTAGACAATAAATTTAAGGGGTTGGACAATAAATTTGAGGGGTTAGACAACGGGATAAAAGGGGTGAGGAATGGGTTAACGGGGATAGAAGACAGGATGGAAGACAAATTGTGGGAAATAGGGGGGCAATCCGCCCGGGAAATTCAGCAGATGGGAGATCAGATAGAGCAGGTGAAAATCGGGTTGGAAGCTCAAATTGGATGCTCAAGGTAATGAATTGGAACAGATGAGGGCGGCATCTACCAAAGAGATGGGAGAAATGGGGGAGGAGATCAGACGAGGTGTGGGCGAGGATGTCTCGAGGGTATGCGAGGAGGTAAAGCGAGGTGAGGAGCGTATGGAGAAAGAGGTGAGAAAGGGGACGGCAAAGTTACAAGGGGGCATAGAGGAGTTGACGCAGGGGGTGGGGCAGCTGACAGTGGGACAAAGGGAGTTGAAGGAACAGGTAAAAAAGAATACGGCTGTGATCGGGGGGTTAAAGGCGACGCAGAAAGAAATAAAAGAGGAACTTATAGTGACAAAGAGGGAATGTCAGATGGTACGTGAGGGGTTGACAAAGCGTTTGGACGAGGTGACAGAGGCAGTGGAGACGAAGGACCGGGAGGTGAGGACGCATATATAAACAGTCAAGGTGGCAATGGTTCGTGCCGCGGTTGCTAGACCGCTCGGCAATTAACATCTGTCCGCGGTTACGAACGAGGTTGTGCACCTGCCTCTTCGGGGGTAGCTGTGCAACATATATATATATATATATATATATATATATATATATATATATATATATATATATATATATATATATATATATGTACTTTTGTGGGGGTAGATGATGAATCTCATCGGATGGTTCAGGATGTTTAGTTGAGCATGGTCTGTGTGGCGCGTAGAAAGCTCATTTTGATGTACATAAGCAGAGTAAATGTGCAGGTTAAGAGTGTTTGCATATTGCCATAAGGGCGTGACTTTTGTGTTAAATAGTTCTAAAGTGTAAGATCAATAACCCCCAGTGTGTAATTGGCCCCCTGTGATTTTCCCTAATGTTCTTCTGAAATTCACTCAGCCAGCCATTCAATCGGCACATTGCCACAACCACACCAACAAGCCCTCCAGAAACCAGCACATTTGCCAATCGGCAAGTAAACCCCGACGTCATCCAAATATTCCCGAACAGAGATTAGGATCCGCCCCCCGACGACTCGTGCGGGGGAGGCCACGCCTCGACCTTCGTCATTGGGCGTCAAGCAAGGATGTGAGGCCGCGCCCTTAAGACGATGATTGGTCGTGGCCATGGACTGATGTAATGGGATGTCAGGATTGGTCGTATGACGTCAGAGAGCTGGAAGGTTCGAGAAGAGAAAGAATCCGTAATCTCACTCTCTTCTGGTCCTGGCTTCATGGCGAGCGGATGCTTTTGTCTCGTTCTGGCTCTCGGTTCGAGTGGGCGCTGTTGTCTCAGGTGCGCTGGTGAGGAGACATATCTGGGCTTTGGAACAAAGAAGGATCCTGCCTGTTTGCCTCATGCCGGCGGCTGGATACGAGTGCAATTCCGCGCCATCTTGAGCGCTTCCCACACAGTGACTCTGGTTCGATGACCAGCAAGCCCTACCAGTCATTTGGGGACGCAAAGCTGAGTGCCGGCCGATTTTAAGCACATTTTATTTTCTTTAGCTTTTCCTGTTTCTGTAATTGAGTCCACATGCAGGGTCCCTGGCCTTAGCCTATTACTATTGGTTTTACCTCAGCATTTTTATTGTCTTTGCATTTATTTTCAATAAATTCATTACTTGTTGCATCTTACTTTTGTGTGTCGTGTCCGTTTACGGGTTCGAGAGATACACCCAATGGCGGCCGTCCATTCAGGTAAAGCTAAGCGCGAAACTTAGCGCGCGAAAAGATAATCCCTCCAAGTTCGAACCCAGAGTTAAAGCAACGTTTGGCTATCTGCCACACATGACCTTAATCACCAGCGACGCGACTATGTATATATATATATATATATATATATATATATATATATGTATATATATATATATATATATATATATATATATGTATATATATATACTATATATATATATATATATATATATATATATATATATATATATATATATATATATATATATATATATATATATATATATATATATATATATATATATATATATTGTGTCGGCTCTCCCCTTATCAAGGGGTGATTAATCCCCTTGTCTTTTACCTGGCCGACGGGATCCAGGAGTTATGACGTCACTTCCGGACGACGTTAACTAGGGTTGTAAGCCGTCTTCTTATTACCTACTTATTAACGCCGCCCAGTAAGCAAGGAAATAACCCCCGCTCGAACCACGGATATTGATGGGATATGCCGAGCGGATAGCAATCCGCGATCCGAGCTGTTAACAATGTGACTAAACCCGATTGTAGCGGTTCCGAATTGTGCCACGCTTACCCAATTAGAGAAAAGACTGATGCGATTGGATAAGAGGAAACCAGGAGGATAGGAAGAACAGAGCAATTTATTAATTATGTACAAAGAAAGAAGAGGAAACGAAAGAATGTGCAGGAAAGAAAGAGGAAGGAAAAGCACACAGGGCAGCCTTAATTACTGTCTTATCTTATTCCCTGTGTTACGTGGTCCTCCCGGTAACTACCTGGTCTCGGTGACCCCCGGACCGTGGGAGGCACCCCGCCAGAAAGATATATGATTTATACGCTTTCGTAATGCAATCAATATGAATTCCAGTCAATAAGAAACCCCACACCAAGGATCCGGAGTAATCAATAATATATTCCCCCAAGGAATAAACAACCATCAACAATCAACAATCAATCACTAAGATGGCCATCTTACATATGTGTCCCCCCCTGTCCCCACTCACGACCACTTGGGCCACTGTCCCTCACAATGTCTCTCTTCTCCGCACTCGGGCGGTTGAACGAACCCCGGGCGGACGTGCTCCAAACGTGCACGTCTCGTACCGGGGACAGCTGCTGCAGTGCACACCTCCTTGCCAAGCAACGGGGCCAAACCAAGCGCGGCTTGCAACGCGCGCGAGGCCCAAGGTGCGACCCGTACGCGTCCTTGTAGACGGTGAGGCGAACTGTGCCGGACGCTTGGTTCTGTGCACGAACCCACGGCAACTTGACGTGTCAAGGGGTAATTACCCCGCGCAGGTAACTCCTTTTGTCAGACGGGCTTTCAAACGCAGCGTCCTCCACGCTGCTCAATATCGATACCAACTCTCGTCGGAGCTCGGCGAGGAAGAGGAAGAAGATTGTCGCTTCTCCAGGACCTCGTGTCTTTTCTTCTTCCGTTTCCGGTCTCCTTTTTCCCAGAAGGGCTCCTGACCCTTTAATCACAACAACCTTTAATCGACTACACATTGATAAGCAAAGACCTGAATAGTAATTCACATAAATTCACATAAATCCGTAACACTCCCCCCCTTCAAGAAAGAAAGTTTGAACCCAGCGAAAACTTTATTTGCCGGCCAACTTGGATAAACAAACCAGATAACTCACCCCCCCCCCCCCCCCCCCCCCAAATCATCAGTTCCCCCCTGGCACAGTCATCACTTAAAAATAAAGCAACAAAATTTCACACAATCCCCTAGATTAATTCCCTCTGGACCAAGCGTCAACCACTTCTAGTTTCTCTTGAATGACGGTTAAGAGGTGGTGACCAAAGCCCCCAAATTTAAACCTCTCTATAGCACTTTTTCGGGAGGCCCAGCGGAGTATTCCCAACATGGACGCCTTAAGGAATGTGGAGTTCACGGTTAGTCCGGGGAGGAAAGTTCATTACACGGACGCCTTTAAGAACGTGGAGTTCACGGTTAGTCCGTGCAGGAAAGTTCACTACCTGGACGCCTTTAAGAACGTGGCGTTCACGGTTAGTCCGCGTAGGAGCCCCGGCTCGGCGGCTCCACCGTATATAGGGCTTCAACTTCTCCAGACTCCTAACAGTTACGGTGGGACCCCTTGTCCCAGCCGTTACCTGACTGGCGGTCTCCTTCTCGGCCAGTGCTCTGACATTCATTCTTTCGGGAGGTGCCGTAACTCTGGGAGCCTCCATAGTAATATCGGCTGCTGCCCACACCAAAACTACCGCCAAGTGGTCCTCTTCTGTAGACCTCTCGACGCCTACGAAATGCCTTCCCTACTGTTATGGTCCGACCTTCCAAATCCTTACCATTCCAATTCTTCTCTGCCTCCCTGGCGTCTCTTGTGCTTGCAAACGTGACAAAGCCGAACCCTCTTGACCGTTGCGTTTCCCTGTCTTTTACCACCCGCACTTCCACCAGCGGCCCATATCTGTTGAAGACAGAGGTCAGAACTTCTTCCTCTGTGTTGAAGTTCAGTCCCCCTACAAATAACTTGGAACTTTTGTCGCCATCCCGAGCTGGTGTGGTGTTATTTACCATAAATTTGCCCCCCGGCCAAATCATTCCCGATAATCACAGATACTCCCTCTACAGGAAGCGTGGCTTGTAAACCGACGGTGACCGGTCCTGACACCAAATCGGATTCCAAATGGATGACATGAAGTGGGGCACTAACACAGCCACCGATCCCTTGTAACCGAACACTATCACCAGTTGTGGTACTCTTTGACAATGGCAAAATGCCTTCAAGCATTAAGGATTGATGGGCTCCTGTGTCCCTCAAAACCCTAACCGGTCTTGGGTTAGTCAGGTCTCCCTTGAGTGAGACCAACCCCTCATAAATAAATGGTTGGTAACTCTTCTGTGGGCGATTTCTTACGCTTGCCATCACATTCGGAGTGGTAATAGTCGGACTCCGCTCTGGGTTTTCCCTTTTCATGAGGTAACAACTGGACATCAAGTGTCCAGGTTTTTTGCAAAAGGCGCAAGTCGGCCCGGAGGAAAAACTCGTGGTCTGCCTCGGGCCCCCCGAAAAATAAGTTTGTCTTGGGCCCGTAGCCCCCTGATTTCGAACCGTTCGGGTATCAGCGTTGTCCCCATAATCATCTCGAGGCCGCCGCCATGTATTGTCGTTCTCCGCACCGGCTGTTCCACACCTCCCCTGCGGAGATCTAGGCGAGGAGTTAGGTTCGTGGACCCCTATCCGGTGTGTTAAGGCATAATCATCTGCCATGGTGGCTGCGTCCCACAACTTCGGTACTTTCTTTTCCTGCAGGTACACTTTGATGTCCTCGTGGACACACTGTTGAAATTCCTCCACCAGCATCAGGTCACGCAATGCTTCGAAGTCATTCCCGACTCCTTTTGACTCACACCACCGATCAAACATGTTTTCTTTCACTCTAGCAAACTCCACATGGGTCTCACTCTCCCTCTTCCTGGCATTCCTGAATTTTTGCCGGTAAGCTTCCGGAACCAACTCATAGGCTTTGAGGATATGCTTCTTCAATACCTCATAATCTGCACATTGGTCCATTGGTAACGCCGAATAAATCTCTTGAGCTTTACCCACCAGCACACTTTGCACTAGTATGGTCCAGGCCTCCTCCGGCCAGTTTAACTGTCGAGCCACTTTCTCAAAGTGTGGAAAAAATTGAGTGACTTCCTTTTCACTGAAGGGTGGAACCAGCCTCACATGTCTGCCCACCTCCCAGGTGTTCTGGCTCGGTGTCGACCCCGTCAGCAAGGGTGGTACCTCTCCCCGTTCTCTCATTACCTCCAGCTCCTTGAATTTAATCTCTTGCTGAAGCGCCAGATCACGTTCCTTCAACTCCCTTTTGGCTTTTCTCTCCTCTGCTTCGAGTTCCCTGGCAGCTCTCCTCTCCTCTGCTTTTCTCCCTTCTAACCTTTCCTGGAGTTCTCGTTCCACTCTCCTTTCCTCTGCTTGTTTCTCTTCTCTCCTCTCTTCTGCTTTCCTTTCTTCTTCTGCTCTTTCTTTTTCTGCTTTCCTTTCTTCTTCTGCTCTTTCCTTTTCTGCTTTCCTTTCTTCTTCTTTGATCCATTCCTGGCTCCGTAATTGCAACTCCAGTTTCCGGAGCTCAAAGTCTTCTGGTTCTTCGGGTAGCCACTCCCAGGCTAACTTGTCCCATGTTCCTAATCCCACCATAGACTGTATCACCGTGGTCTGCAACTCTGCCTTCCTCAAATTAGTTCGGACCTCCAAGTTAAAATGTTTGGCCAATTTCAAGAGGTCCGCTTTTAGTAACGCTCGGAACTGTGCCTCACTAGGGGTTACCACAAAGTTCTGTGCCACAAACGCCATGGTGACTACTGGTAACACCTGTTAACCTTCACCCCAGGAATTTCCAACAAAGAAAAGCAACAGTCTTACTATTATTGCTATTGTTATTATTTTTTTTTTTTGTTATTGTTGTTGTTTTGTCGACAGAGCAAAACAATTTTGGGAACGTTGGAAAAGTTCCCACTCTTGGGAATTCTTTCCCGGACTAAAATTTAGAAAATTTTATAGATCCCGGACGTAGAACCAATTGCGAATCCGCAAATTGTAATTTGGATGAGCCCCCAATTCTGTTACGTGGTCCTCCCGGTAACTACCTGGTCTCGGTGACCCCCGGACCGTGGGAGGCACCCCGCCAGAAAGATATATGATTTATACGCTTTCGTAACGCAATCAATATGAATTCCAGTCAATAAGAAACCCCACACCAAGGATCCGGAGTAATCAATAATATATTCCCCCAAGGAATAAACAACCATCAACAATCAATATATAATCAATCACTAAGATGGCCATCTTACATATGTGTCCCCCCCTGTCCCCACTCACGACCACTTGGGCCACTGTCCCTCACAATGTCTCTCTTCTCCGCACTCGGGCGGTTGAACGAACCCCGGGCGGACGTGCTCCAAACGTGCACGTCTCGTACCGGGGACAGCTGCTGCAGTGCACACCTCCTTGCCAAGCAACGGGGCCAAACCAAGCGCGGCTTGCAACGCGCGCGAGGCCCAAGGTGCGACCCGTACGCGTCCTTGTAGACGGTGAGGCGAACTGTGCCGGACGCTTGGTTCTGTGCACGAACCCACGGCAACTTGACGTGTCAAGGGGTAATTACCCCGCGCAGGTAACTCCTTTTGTCAGACGGGCTTTCAAACGCAGCGTCCTCCACGCTGCTCAATATCGATACCAACTCTCGTCGGAGCTCGGCGAGGAAGAGGAAGAAGATTGTCGCTTCTCCAGGACCTCGTGTCTTTTCTTCTTCCGTTTCCGGTCTCCTTTTTCCCAGAAGGGCTCCTGACCCTTTAATCACAACAACCTTTAATCGACTACACATTGATAAGCAAAGACCTGAATAGTAATTCACATAAATTCACATAAATCCGTAACACCTGGACAAACAGGCCCATCTCACATAAAGACACTCACACGGGGATTGCAGATGGTCGGTTGATGGTCACCAGCGCGTCCAGGCTCCAGTCCGGTTCCGGTCCAGGCGATGGAAAACCCGGCAGGCAGCTCTTCGTATAGCGTAACGTGAGCGGCCACTTATAATATACTGCGTATGTACTTTGTGCACTACTCGTGCCAAACGCCCCCTCTCCAATGTCCTGCTTTGGAATCCCAATGCCAGCGAGCCCTCTGTAATCACGACAGTCCTCAGCGCTTTCCACAAAGATCAGTCCTGGACGGTCCTCTGTGAGAGTCCTTTCACAAGCGCATATATTCTCGAGTCCTGTTAGCGCAAGCTTCCTCGGTAAGTCCTTTTAAAAGCGCATATATTCTCGAGTCCTTTTACCAAGCGTGCTTCCAAGTCCTTTTACCAAGCGCGCTTCCAACAAGTCCCTCCTTAACGAGCGCCACTGCATGAGTCCTTTGGTAATCAGTGCCAGCGAGTAAGTCCTGTAAAAGGGCTTTGTGCGCTGGCTTTTATAAGTGAAGCCAACGAACGCTCCGCGAGCCCCAACCACGCCCTGTCAAGCGATGTCACTCCAGCCATGGTTGGCTGGTTATCGCTTACCGGCCCCGCCCAGACGGCTGGGTGACGTGGCCACACCTCCTCCTTGGTGCTCCGCCCCTTTTTCCGGGCTTCACCTCGTGGCTTATGGCGGCGTTTAGCGAGCTCACACTCAAGGGCAGCAAATGCTGCTAACAAAGGCGCATAACAAATTGGGAAGGGCCTTGGGGCACATACTGGGGAGCGTGCTTAATGGCGTCGCTTGGAGGGAGGCTGGCAAAATGAATGAGGGGCCTAATTCTTATTTGATTGACGCAACACAGATTCAACTGTTGGAAAATGCCTTATCTACACATACGAAGAAATAACTGATGTCCTATGGTGACCTATGTGTTGCTTGTGGCCTACCTATGGGGTGCTACCTTTAACCTTTATTGATGTTATATTTACAAGAAGTGTGGGTTCTCAAAACCGCAACAATATATTTTTATTTTTATTTTTTTTATTTTTTTTGTATACAGAGTCGAGGCTCGTGAAAGAGCTAACATTTATCAAACAAACAAATCAAACAAACAAGTAAACAAAGTATATAAAAATGGGAGCGGTCGACAAGATGGGGAGAGAAGGGGAGGAAGCACACAAACACAACATTTGAGGGCAGGGATATCGGGAGATGTGTGGGACGCAAAGGGCCTGGGGGGAGGCAGGATAGGTATAAAACGCAAGGACACCAAGGACTTCCAGGAAAGAAGACAAAAGTCACCTCAAAAAAGTGTGGGGTGAAATTAGCGGGGGTAGAAAAGATCAAGGTTTTGGATTGGGGAAGATAAGAGATGGTGGTGAACAGCCGTTTTAAAGACCTGGAGGGAGGAGTGGGATTGAAGAGAGTGAGGGAGTTTGTTCCAGAGGCGGGAGAAAAGAGGAATGAAGGAGTGAAGGTGAGCTTTAACCATAGGAGGGTTGCAGGCAGATCTTGTGCGACCTGCAGGAATATTTGGGGGACAGAGCCCAGAGAGAGCTGGGGGAGCAAGGCCGGAGAGGAGTCGGTAGCAGACGGAAAGACCACCAACCTGCCTGCGGTGAGTAAGTGAAAGGCCCTCGGAGATAGCGTCATCGCGGGAGATTCCAATGATTCTGAACGCTTTGGTTTCAACAGCGTGAAGACGAGCTAGGTGTGAGGCAGGAGCACCAGCCCAGAGGGGAGAGCAGTATTCCATTGAGCTGCGGATGAAAGCCTTGTATGTGGTGAGGAGCTCAGGTGTGTCAAGGAAGGACTTCGCACGACGGAGGATGCCCAGTCGGCAACTGGCTTTGGAGGCCAGCTTGGAAATTTGGTTTTCCCAGGAAAGATCATGGCAGATAGTGAGACCCAAAAGCTTGAGTGACAGAACTTCTTGGAGAGGATTATTCAGAAAGTAGATGGGAGGGTTGTCCAGTCGGTCTTTTCGGAGAGACATCGTAAGAGTGTGAGATTTGTCAGGATTGAAAGACATGTTCCACTTGTTTGCCCAGTCTGTGATTTTGTCCAGGTCTGCAGAGAGTGAGGAGGCTGCAGACTGCCGATCTGAGGGATGAGGAATGGAGCGGCAGAGAGTGGAGTCATCAGCAAAGAGATAGAGAGGATTTTCAAGAGAGTCAGAGAGATCATTGATGAAGACCAGAAAAAGCACAGGGCCCAGAACACTGCCTTGGGGAACTCCAGCCTGAACAGGAAGAGGAGATGAGAGAAACCCATTCAGGGCCACACCTTGACTACGACGAGAGAGGAAGTCCGCCAGCCATGCGTGGAGATTTCCATGGATACCAAAGGAGGAGAGTTTGATGAGTAGTGTATATATGTTGCTTCTGGGACACTCTCATTTTCCCATTGACTTACATGTTAATTTTTCCCCTCCCTCATTGCCCCTAAACACCTCTATTTCTCTCACCCTGTTCTTTACGAACCTTCTAACCTTTTGACATGTTATCCTTATTCATTAGACCACTTAAACAATGGTCTTTCTGTGTGAACCTGTGATCCTTCTGACCTTATGGACCTTTTAACCTTTTACTCTTAATATCAACTGGTGAATCATCTTTGGCCCACTCAAACAACGACCCTACAAATATTTGTTTATGCGTGGGAAATAATTTAATTCTCTTGCCACTCTCTTCACCATCTAATATATTAACAAAAAATATGTTTGAGTTTGGTTCTTTATTAAGATATTTTAACTGAGCTAAGATAAAATGGTAAACCTCCCTCAATGTTCTTGTTTGAGCGCCTCCAGTGCCACATACCATTTTTAAATTAAAGTATATATTTTCCTGACAACCATCAAAGTTTTCCGTCCACTCAAAAATATTTCCATCTTTTTTACCCAATTCACCGGTATTTAAATTAATTCTCTTATTTGTTTTGTAAATTGTTTTACCAGTTGTCTTTTCAATTATACCTATTTGATATTTTTCACATTCGTTATGTTTACCATTTATATACCAAGGTTGATTACACCTCCACTCTTTAGTCTGGTTGGTACTTGGTTCTATCATTTATATAATAGTAAAAAAGGCGGCGGTAGCCCGTTAAAATCCCTAACCCCCCTTTTTAACTTATCACTTATATACTTATATAACCATAAGGGAGACTATCAATTCCATTTTCTAAAATAAACCTCTTATCATCAAAAGCCCCCAATGCTTTCTTATTCATCTCTTCTGAATATAATTTATGTTTATAACTTCTTATTCCATTAATCTTTCTAAACTCTTCTTTCTTTGTTGTTAAACAGTTATAATAATCCTTAAAGTTTATTGTTTCTTTAATAACATTTTTCTTTACACCTTTTAACTTCTTATCAGTCTTTTCGACGTTATTCACAATGTATTTATAAGCATAAGCCTTAGACCTCAATCCCACAAATTCACTCATGACATTTCCCCCTAATTCATCCTTAAACTTTCCAATCACCTTTTTATTTTTAGAAGAGAACAACTCACTCTCTGGACTGTAATTACTAGTGTCATAGATATTAATGTCCTTTTTCATGTCTGAATAAACATCATCAGTATTAATTTGCAAAATAAAACTATCTGTATCCATATAAAGTAGATGAACATCATTTTGATATTTCTTCCTCAAGTTATTATAAAAGTAATCATACATTAATGACTTTGATAAATCAAGAATTGATGTTCCAATATAAATAGGTTTGTCCATTTCAATACTCTCTTTAATCAAATGGATCGCACAAAAGTTCTCAGTAAAGACCTCAGCTATAGTAAAACTCGGTCTATTAATTAATTTTGATGCTTGTTTCCAAGATGTTGATAGTCTGATATTTTGTCTTTTCCTCACATTTTCCATGGTCTTACCAAAGACCGCATTATTCATCAATTTATAAAAGTCTTTCTCAAAATCTGTTTTTGACTCTGTTCTTCTTTGTGTATTAAAATCAATGTACCCCTTTAACCAATGACTTTGATTGAACTTTAGAACCCTATGGATCTTCTCTATTCTTAGACCTTTTGATAAATATTGTCGCAAATTTCTTTGGTGTAGAACATAATTTTTCTTGTTATATAATGCAGTAAGTAATTTTTCTGTTGATTCACCTATATTAAATGATTGTTGATAATCACTTAACCACTCCTTCTTTGGACTTTCCTTTTCACAAGCAAATGGGAGATCTTTGTGTAGGTTATGAAGTTCCTCTGGATATTTCAAATTGACCTCAAAATAATAACCAACCTTTGAATCATCCAATTCTTTTTGTGTAGAGATACATACATCTTGTAAAACCTTTTTGTAATCTTTTTCCTTTACCCATCTAAGTTTTCCATAAGGAAGAGCCTGAGACATTGCCCAGCCATACAGGTTGTTCGCATCATAATACATCAAGTAGGAGCTCTCTACCGATGGATCATAATTTGGAATGTACTTGTTATTTGCTTTAGCATATCTCTTTGAACAGACTTGTGAAATTCCTCCTCTCTTTGCCTTTTCAATCATCAAAAGCATATCAACATCGGTTATCAAATCCAAAGCTTGTTTTGTCATTTTTAACATCGCGCTCCAAGCCAATCCAGGAGCAGTGTAATAGTGAGCAGGATCCAATCCATATCCAGAATGACAGATTGTTCTGAAAGCCTCAAACACATCAGCCAACAAAAGCACATCAGTTTTGAGGTACAAATCGTGATACTCACCAAGATTCTTAATGTTATATTTTTTCCAAACATTTTGTGCGTGTACATAATCTTTATCAGATATATGACTATTATTTAATTTGTTATAGAAATTTTCTTTTAAAGGAAGTTGTGTTTCATTGAATCTCTCAAATGAGTCCATATAGTCATAGGGGTAAATTCCCTTTTGTGGTAGAAAATCTTTATCTAAAAAATACTCTGAAAGACATGGAAACTCTTTTAGATTTTGAACCAAGTTAGCCAATGGACTTGCCATGAATTTAAATGTATCAAGAAATCTGATATGAGTAATAGGAGATGTGTGAATTGTTTTTGTGAATGAAATGTATTTCTGATCCGTGTTTGGAATTGCTGAGATACTTCCAGAAGTCTTTGAGAGTTCCTTGATAAATAGATGTGTATCATAATGAGCGTTGTTATGAAGAAAGACAGGAATGAAAGAGGGGAGTTGATAATTAATATTACAACTTTGATGAGCCGGACCTCTATATTTACCAGTGAGATGACAATGGTCTCTAACCTTTAGACCTTTACCAATTTTCTCCTCACAAATATGACAGACATTGTTTTTTATAAATTCTCTTTTTTCTTTACTTGTTAAGGACATTGGTTTATTGGTTTCTCTCATTATCTTGGTTAATCGAACACAGTCTTTTTCTAGTCGTTTCACAAACTCCTCTGGGGTATTTGAGCCTCTATACATCTCTAACTTGTTATATTTATCACCAACGGATGATTTGATATAATAACAAAAACCACAAGGAGTATGTTTTTGATATTTATTTGTGTATGATTCTTTTGGATCTGGAGAAGCAGTATCAATTTTTTCTAAAATACTTTCAAAATCAGCATATATAACAAATGGATGTTTTATTGTTTTCTTTTCATCTTTGAATGTGATCTTTGAGCCTTTTTTAGGCATGTTGATTACCGTTGATTTATGTTCACCACAATAATTTGAATGTTTATCTAATCTTTCTTGTGTATGGAAGAAGTTAAGACAACGCATACAAATATATATTTTATTTGTTCTTTTACATACTTGTGGTTTTATTAATTTTGTAATATCTTTGATGTATGTATAATGTGAATTTTCCTCTGAATTAAAATATAGAAGATTAATATGAGTTTGTTTACAATTGTCAGAAAGCTTTAAAACCTGAATGTTGTTTGTTTCTGTTAGACCATAAACATTAACTGATAAATTTATTCATCTTTTCAAATTTAGGAATATCATTTAAAGTCATCGGAAACTTTAGATCTTTCGTATTTAATGTATTCTCATATTTTTTATAATGAGATACTCTTTCATCATGAAAATGTGGAGGATGTAAGTGTGCTAAAATAGACCAGAGAAAACATTTATTGTCTTTATTTTTGATATTGATAACTGCTTTTCTATTTTTGATAACACTGGGTAAATCAATGTAAGAAGAAGCTTTTAGAGGATCTGATTTAAGAATATGAATGTCTATGTAAATAATTTTTCCTATATTGAATCCACTTCCTACGATTGAATTATCCACATCTTGCTCTTGTTTAATAAGTTCATCATAGACTCCTGATGTTTTAAAATCTTGATATGAAGATATAAAGTGTGGCTCAGTTCTCATGTATGGTGTATCTATAACTCCTTTATCCTTTGTCATTTCTAATTTTACCCCCATATAAAATTTAAGTGGTTTCATTTATTTTAGTGTTTTCTCAATCAATGTTTGAACAGCGGGTTTGACTATTTCTACAGCATCAACTATAGACTTTGGTTCGGGAGGTTTGAAGTTAAAGATTCGAAATCCTGATATGTCTTTTGAAAGCACCATCAGTATTTTTAATAGTAAACAATTTTGACAAGTGTTTGTTAGTTTTAAGATGGGCTTTAAACCCCTTCTTGAGGATGGTTGTTTTACAGACCTTACAATGTTTTGTTTTAGGTGGAAGAGGGGAAAGTTTGTTAAGAATGTTGTATGTATGTTTTGCGGTGAGAATATGTTGTTTATAATATTTTACTTCGTTCTCGCAAGTATCACAATAAACCATATTTATAGCGTGAGAAAACGTGGTGTTTTATATATATCACTGTGCTTAAAATAAAACACTTTTGAGCTTTACAGCTCCGTTTTATATATATCGCTGTGCTTAAACTAAAACACTTTTTCACTCAGAATCATCTAAGTCATAACTATCACATGAATACTCAGAATCATACTCAGAGTCATCAATAAAGCTACTCTCATAACTATCATTTGAGCACAAACTATTAGTATCATAACTATCATCTGTGTTCAATGAAATACTATCATCACCATCGTCCGAGTTCAATGAAATACTATCATCACTATCGTCCGAGTTCAATGAAATAGTAAAATCTTCACTGCTGTAATGACTCATATTTAATTAGCAGAAAAAACCTTTCCATCTATACCAATATACTTTCTTTCATTAACGGATTCAATCTCTACATTTTTAATATCAAAAGTTATCTTTAAATAATCTCTAACTATCATAGAACGAAATGACATTTCACCAGAAATATTAACATCATTCATTTTACTTAGATCTACACCCTTTGGATTATTAAAGTAAATACAAATTTCTCCACGAGTATTGTTGATGGTCTTATCATTCTTTTTCAAAGTATCGTGGTCAATCACTTTTTCAAGCTTTGAATAAATTGCCAGGAGTAGAGGAGAAACTTTTGTTAGATTTACTTTAATGGATGTCTTTCCAGGTATAGTTAGAGCTCTTCCTTTAAATGAAATAGAGGGGCTCATGTTATTTTCCATAACTGGTTTTACCCAAAAATTTCCATATTTATCTTTGTTCAATTTAACATCTTTGACATATTTTTCTATATCTTTCACCGAAGTAGAGATTGATTGAAATTTGTCTTTTGTGCTTTGAAACATTGTATTTATTAATGAATAAACTTGCATTTAGTTTAAGTAAAAATTTACCACATACATATGATAAGTTCTGAAGGATATTTAGAATTTCCAGACTCTCCATATGATAAATTAGAGAATTGTCTGGCTTGTGATAGAGTGGGGCTTAATGATGAGGATTCATATAAACAATGTTTATTCTGTGATTATATTCTAATTAATGATAATAATAAAAAAAAAAAAACATATAACTCTTTTAAATTAGAACCAAAAATGAATTACTTTACAAGATTAATAAGAGAGATGAATGTTAAGCATTATGGTGATAATACACCATTTCTTACAAGGAAAGAGACTCTTTGTATTGAGGAAATGTATAAGGGTTTAATGATATTTATTATTCAAAATAATTTTAATGGAAATGTTAATACAAGATACTACATAAATAAAATAATGAATTATTTTGAAATTAAACCCGAACTCAGGATAAAATATAGAGTTTCTAAAATAGCTCAAAAAAAGTTGGATGACTTGTTTTCCAAATATATAAATGAATGATTTTTTACCCATTTGGGAAAATAAGATAAAATTTAATAACCATAAAAACATTCCAAATTCATTGAGATGTCTAATAGTTGGTTCAAGCGGATGTGGAAAAACCTGTTTGCTTTTAAAGATGCTCCTTACCCCCAACTTTTTAGATTATGATAATTTAATAATTTTTACGAAGTCAAGTTTTCAACCCGAGTATCAACTACTCGCACAGGGTTTTAATGCAGGTCTTAAAAAGGAAGACATTATCGGTTTATTTAAACTTCAAAACAAACTAAATGATTATAACATTGAGGATATAATACAACTATTTTGTGATACACAGAAACCTAAACCAAAACCCATAACTTGTATTCTCAGTGATAATACGGATGATATACCTTCACCTCAAGATTTAGATAAATCAAAAAAGAACCTCGTCATCTTTGATGATTGTGTTAATGAGAGAAACCAAACAGTAATGGATAGCTACTATACAAGAGGGAGACATTCTTCTTGTAATTGTATTTATCTTAGTCAGTCATATTTTCAACTCCCTCGACACTCAATAAGAAACAATGCTAATACTTTTATTTTATTTAAGTTAAATTCAATAGATGTAAATAATTTTTGGAGAGATAATTGCTCTACGTTATGTAGTAAAAAAGAATTTGAAAATTATATGAAACACACGATTGGAAAATATAAATATATTGTTGTGAAACAAGATGAGATATTAAAGGATGTATTTTTATTTTAAACATAATTACATATATAAATGACAACAATTATTATTAACCTTGTGGGTAAATCTGCTTCTGGAAAGAACTTTCATAAATCTAAACTCTTGAATAGTAAAAATGAAAAGATTGTAAGTTTTTTTTAAAAACACCCTATGATTCGTTTTGTGAGTACTACAACCAGAGCAAAGCGACCAGGAGAAGTAGAAGGGAAAGATTATTACTACATTTCAATGGAGGAACATATGCGATTGAGGAACGAAGGTCAAATATTTGAGGAGGTCTCTCTTGGTTCTACAAAATATTCACATTGTAAGAGTGAGGAAAATAAAGTAAAATCTAATGGTCTTGGGATTTTAGAAACTAATCCTGAAGGAATGAGACAAATTATTAAACAATTGTGTGGTGATGGAGTTAAGATTTTATCATTCGGTTTTGATATCGATGAGGAGACTCAACGCAAACGTATGAAAAGCAGAGATACAAGTATTAGTGAAGAAGAAATAACAACTCGTATTAATACCAATAAAGAATTTGATGAAATATTTAAAGAAAAAGATTTATTTCAACACATTTACTATAATGATGAAGAAAAAGAAAATTTTCCCATTGACCTTTACAATTCATTAAATGATATTTTTCAATACTAAATGAATGCTGAAGAAAGAGCAAGAAAGTTTAAGGAACATCAAGAGTTGGTTTCAAAAGTTGTAAAGCAACAGGAAGAGATAAAGAAGAAACGGAGACAGAAACTAACTGGTGAAGAAGCCTTTGAAAGAAAACAAGAGAAATTTTTTAAACCGCTTTTAAAAACTCAACACCCTACAGTTCCCACGGTAGAATTTACTCCGAAAAAACTTCAAATGCTCAAAGATTTTAGTCAGATAACAAAACAAGAACTTGGAAAATTACAATATGATGATGAAGGATTATTTCAGAAACTTGAGGAGGTAAATCAACCACCTAATTATGTTGTGGAAGCTCTTCAAAACAATGAATATTCGGCGGGTTCAAAAACCAGAGCAGGTCTCATTCCAACAGAAGAACCAGCAGTGTTTCATCTTGTGGAAGAAAAGGTATTGATATTTAATGATGAATTGATGTTCTTGAGTTCTACTCAACCAAATGTTAAATTAACTCCAAGATTAATGTTTCTTCTAACAAACCCCGGATTCAGCGGTTCAAAATATTTTGAGGAACCACTTGATATGGAAAGAGAGGAAGATAGGGTATATATTGAGTTGCTAAATGCACTTGATTATGGAGTTTCTGTTGCTGGTAAAAGTAAGAAGAATGAGAAGGAGAAACATATTATTGATGCTTTAAGTAAGCTTGGTTCGGGTGTTAGTTTTCTTCCAAATGACCCATCACAATTAGTTAATAGGCTATTATTGTTGTTAGGTAGTAAGAAGGCTGGAAACAACAATTGTTTTAATGAATCCTCAGCCATTTTAGATCAGTTGATGAACATGAAAATAATTAATAAATGTCAATACAAAGATATTTTATTAGATATTAAATAAGATGAGAAGCACAATTCTTAGTTTTAATTTCACAACGAGCGATTACACAGCTTCATTCCCTTACCCACTACAACTTGACCCCCTTACCTCATATGAGGCATCTTTGTTGTCAATGGAAACTTACAATACCCTTTTTAATATCACAGAGAAAAACAACAAGTTTAGTTATAATCCAGGAAGTGGATATAAAACTATAACCGTTTCACCTGGAGCTTACGAGATTTCTCAAATATCTTCAGAAGTCTCTCGCCTTATGAAAGAAAAAGGTGATGAACCAAAAAATATTGTAATAGATATTCAAAAACACACTTCAAAATCAACTATTAAACTTAAAAATAATTATAAAGTTGATTTCACGATTGAAAATTCGTTTAGAGAGCTATTGGGTTTCTCTTCAAAAAAGATTGAAAATAACGGGACATTTTACAGTGATAATGTTATCCAAATATCCTCCGGTATAAATTCAGTATTAATTCATTGTGATTTGATTGATGGTGCTTATAACGATGGAATAAGAACAAATACAATATTTTCATTCAGTGCATACTCAACCCCGATTGGTTATAAATTTAATATGGAACCAAAAAATCTTGTCTATTTACCTGTGTCAGGAAAAACCATATACAGAGTAAATTTTAGGATAACCGACCAAGATAATCATATGATATCCTTTAATGATGAAATTATATCCATCAGAATTCACCGACGTGAAGTTTTTCAATAAATAAATAATGGTTATTGTGAGAAAACATGAGTTGGGAAAATATAAAATAATTACAGGGGAGGGCATGTACCTTTCACCATACTATACAAGGTATGTGGGTAAAGGATACTATAAACCTAAGAGATAATGAGGTGTAGGTCATCAATTTCGAAATAAAGGAGATGGGATAATTGATACTCTAATGGGTATTGGTTCAACCATCCTTAAACATAAAGACCTAATTGGTTCAACTGCTTCTGCCGTGGGCTCCGTTGCGGGTGCTATAAAGAGTATAAAAGATGCTCAAAAGGAGTCTCATAAATTACAAGCAATCAAAGAAATAAAAAAAGGTAAAACTCAACTATCTTCACAAGAACGACAAAAAATCATTAAAATACTTGGGTCAGGGTTTCAACGATTTTAATACTATATAAATACAAGTATGGAAGCGATTGATAGTATCTATGATTTGGATGATACAATTATCATTTCAAACTCCACGAAAAAGGAAGACTATTTTAAGGTAAATGCTATAACAGGAACAGACTGGAATTCAAACGGACCAAAAAGTTTTGAAATAAATAATCAACAAACTTACTTGAATATAGCTGATAGTTTCATGCTGTGTAAATTTAAATTCACTAAGGCTGCGAATAATACTAATGCTACACTCGTAAATGATTTCTTCTGGAAAATGTTTGATAGTGTTCGCCTGTATATTGGAACACAAGAGGTTGAAGCGGTTGATTATGTCTCTGCTACATCTGAAATGATGAAATTTACACTATATTCGTTTGGTGATAGAATGGGTAAGGGAGCTGTTGAAGGTTTTATTCCTGATATGTCAACGGGTACAAACACAGACCCTGGTTATAGTCAAAGGAAGGCAATGTATAATGATGACACAAAACCAGAGAATAGTTTTACCGTAGCAGTACCTCTGAAAGGTATATTTGGATTTTATGATTATGACAAAGTTTTGTATGGTCTTAAAATTAGATTTCAACTACAAAGGAATGATAATGTAAATAGGTTGCTTTTTGGGGTTGAAAATGCTTTTGGAGACAACAATAAATTTGTTATTAATGATTTGTGTTGGTATATCAGTGAATATACTCCTAATCGTAAAACGGAAGAGATGTTAAATAGAAGACTTAACTCAAAGAAACCGCTAAATGTATCATACCTTAAAAGAAGATGTCAACACGTTAAACTGGAACACACTATCTACACTTGGAATTTGGGTGTTCTTCAAGGAAAGCCACAATACCTCTGGCTCATTTTTTAAAAACCAGATGGAGAGGACGGTACTAATAAGAATAATGCGCTGAGTGATAATGCTAAGGTGAAACAACTTCAGGTTTCTCTTGATGGCACATTTTATCCACGAGATAGATTGGAAATTGATTGGGAAAAAAATGATTATGCGGAAGCCTACAAGTCTTACCAAAAGATGTGTGAAAGCAACGGTAATAATGATCCTATTTTGGATATGGTTGCGTTTCAAAAACTTTATACAATCTACGCAATTGACCTGAGTTCTCAAAAGGAAACTATAAAGTCTAATCGAGTGGATACTTCTCTATACATTGAAAGAGGGGAGAGTGAAGAGGTTAATGCATATTGTTTGCTTTTGGAGGAAACAGAATTACAGATTAATACAGATAATGGTGTTATGATTAATATCACATAGGTTTTTTCTCATAAATAAATGGTTGGGGTATATGTTAATCAAATCAATCTTAATAAATTAACATCTTGTATTCAAAATCAAAAGCCTTGTATTATTAATGTTAATACAATTCAAAGAAAAGGAGCTGTAAGAATTGATGTTTTACTCACACACACACACAAGTAAAAACACTAAATGATGTTGGATCACTTAAAATTAAAATGACGAAACCTATGTTAAAGAAATATTCAATAGACGAGTCAAGAGGAGGATTTCTCCCGTTTCTAATTCCTTTATTTGCTGGTTTAAGTGCGGCGGGAGCATTGACTGGTGGTATTTCAGCAGCGGTAAAAACTGCTAACGAAAGGAAGGCACAACTAAAAGCTCAAAAAGAATTGGAAAGACATAACAAGGAGTTGGAGAAACAAATTAGTGGAAGTGGTGTAATTGTAGATTTTGCTCAAAAACTTGAAAGTTGACCTGATAAAGCTAGATTGTTGGTTGGAGATATGCTTTCCTCTATCGCTCAAGCGGGTGTTAAACTAACTAAACGGGGTAATGGATTGTATCTTTCTCATAAATAAATGGATAAATGGTTTAAACAATTTGGAAAGAATACAACGTCAAATATAGAACTAGCTAAGTATTGTAAAACACTAAAAATTGATAATGTGGTTATTTGTATGAGAGATGAATTAATACATATAAATAAGAATACAAAGAATATTATTATGAATTTAGACACACAGAATGGTTCTCATTGGGTTTGTATTCATAATAGTCAGGATAAATATTATTTTGATAGTTATGGTATGCCACCACCTGTTGAAGTAATACAATTCTTACAGAATGGTGTTTATCAAACATTTCAAGTTCAAGAAATTAATTCTAAATGTTGTGGTCAATTATGTTTATATGTATTATTTCAACTCAACAATAATGAAAATTTTTATGATATCATTTTTAATCTAATATAAATGACTTATGTTGGAAAAGATGGTTCTATCTTTGGAAAATCCTCTCAGGATATTGATTTATCAAATTATTATACAAAGGCACAGGCTGAACGACAAAAATATAGTGTAAGTAAAAATATTAATATGAAGAATACTTATAAATTAATCAATTATCCAAACCCTACAGATGCGAATGACTTAATTAGATTAAGTGATTTATCACAATATATATTTTTAAAGAAAACAGCACGTTTTGTTAAACAAGTAAAATTTACAACCACAACACCTGGTTATACTGACCATACACCTTTCCTCATTGAATTTAACTACCTGCTTACAATTGAATTTTATAAAGAAGGACATATAGTTAATATGCGAATTAATAAATGGGGGTATGATATGCCTGATTTAGGGTATAATTGGTCTTTTTCAATAAACATAGAAGACCTACATGATTTTAATCAGTCTCGTAAAGAAGAATATTATCCACTTGGTGAGGATAAGGATTTATGTGGAAGTACAATTAATAAACAACAAATACATGGTTTTAAGAAAAGAAAAATATATGATAGTATAGCGATGGTTAGCATGACAAAGAAGGAAGGTCATGAGATAAGGATAGAAAGCCAAGGAATACAAACCAATTTGGTAGTGGGAAGATGGGGTGGTATTACCTGTCATAATATTAATCTCACATATATTTCTGATACATAAATGGCAGGAAGAAGACTACAAGAGAATTATAATTTTTGTATTCAAGGATACCTACAAGAAAAGGGTGCTCGGTATTACATACCTTATGATTTGGAGCATAAACATGGGAATTTTGTCATTAAAAACTGGCCTTATACTGATATTGTTAAACCCACAAATAGAGACTTGTTTAAAATATTAAATAAAAATGAACTTCTCAAAGTTATGAAATATAAAACTCTTTTAGAAATCGTCAACAAATCTTATTGGTATCCTATTATGAGAAAAATAATTATAGATACAAGAATATCTCAAAATCCAGATGAGTATATGTATAATATTCTTTGGGGTTCAAACTCAAGGGTAGCAAGGGATGAGGAAGGAGTTGAAGAAGAGAAGGAGGAAAGAAAGAAAGAGGAGAAGAAGGAAAGGGAGAGGGAGGAGAAGGAGGAGAGGGAGAAAAAGGAGGAGGAGAGGGAGAAAAAGGAGAAGGAGGAAGGAGAGAAAAGGGAGAAGGAGGAAAGAGAGAAAAAGAAGAAGGAGGAGAGGGAGAAAAAGGAGAAGGAGGAGAGGGAGGAAAGGGAGCAAAGAGAGAGGGAGGAAAAATATAAAAAGATGGAAATCAGTGAGATTCGTAAAAGATTGAGTGTATTACAGCAAATAAATCAATCTCAACGCACCGAAGAGGAAATTAAAGAATTAACAACTCTTATGAAGATAATGGTTTCAAAAATAACGTCAATGTCTTCAATTTCAGGAAGGAGATTTAAACGAGAAAGTGGTGAAGAAGAAGAAGAAGAAGAAGAAGAAGGAAAAGATTATGTGATTGATGATGTTGGTGTCATTGACTTTAGTTAGTTTTTATTTGTAAATAAATGGAGGAGAGAGTGAAGGCATTCCTTAGGATTCTTTATGTTTTAAAAATTAAGATAGAAATGTATATGTTAAAAACCAAAAAGGTTTTGATACTCTGTCGGAATTTTTCTGATAAATAAATATGAGTTATTGTCTCAAATGTAAAAAGAAAACTAAATCTAAAAATATCTCTTATGTTAAAGCTAAAAATAATAGAGTTTATCAAAAAGGAATATGTCAAGTGTGTGGCTCTAAAAAGTGCCAATTCATCTCACCTAAAAGAGGAGGAGATATACAAAAGTTTCTGTCAGGAAGTAAATTTACAACAACTGGAATTCCAGGGGAATTACACCTTCCAGGGTATTCTTTCTGTGGTCCAGGAACAAACCTGGATAAAAGATTAGATGAGGCTGACAATCCTAAACCTTGGTCTAAACCTACAAATAGGGTTGACGAAGTGTGTATGAAGCATGATATTGCTTATGGGAAAACCACTACGTTGACTGAAAAACATAAAGCCGACAGCGAAATGTTGTATAATTTGTCTTTGATACAAAATCCAACGTTGAGAGAGAAAGTTGATAGGTTTATTGTGAGAAATTTGATAAATGCTAAATTGAAACTTGGTCTTGGTTATTCCTCAAAAAACTATTAGGCTCTAATGATGTCATCAAGACTGAGCTTTTGGCTGAAGAATTACACAAACCTATAATCACAAAGTTTAAAAGAAGGAAGGTTTATTCTAAATACACCGACCACATATGGTCCGCTGATTTAATTGAATTGAATAATGACAGGGGATACAGGTATGCTTTAACCGTTATTGATTTGAGGAGTAGATTTGCCTGGGTTGTCCCTTTAAAAAATAAAAGGGGTGATACTTTAATGTTAGCCTTTAAGCTAATATTTGATAGGAATAAAAGGAAACCAAAGAAGTTATGGACTGATGAGGGAACAGAGTTCTATAACAAAATATTCATGAAATTTCTTAAGGGGAAGGGTATTAAATTATACAGCACCTTTAATGAAGGAAAGGCAGTTGTTATTGAGCGTTTTAATCGTACTTTAAAAGAGAAATTATATAAAAAATTCACACAACTCGGTTCTCAAAAATGGGTGTATTTAATTCAGGATATTGTAGATAATTACAATAATACAGTTCATTCATCAACAAAATCAAAACCATTGGAAACATTTACAAAATTAGAATATGAAAAGGAGATTAATTTGAGAAAGCCCAAGTTTAAAGTTGGTGATATTGTAAGAATATACAAATGGAAAAGTCATTTTGAGAAAGGTTATACACAAAAATGGACTCGTGAATTATTTAAAATCATTGATGTAATGGATATAGTCCCTTGGACCTACAAATTATATGATTTAAATGGAGAAGAAATCTTGGATTCATTTTACTCGCAAGAATTACAAAAAACACAAGTAAGCAGATAATACCCTTGAAAATAATAAATAAATAAATAAAATGTAATGGGGATACGTTTTTAAATCTGTGAACCCCAAACACAGAATCCCACAACTTTTTAGTTGGGGCTTAACTTTTGTGTGTGTATAATGGGGATACGTTTTTAAATCTGTGAACCCCAAACACAGAATCCCACAACTTTTTAGTTGGGGCTTAACTTTTGTGTGTGTATAATGGGGATATGTTTTTAAATCTGTGAACCCCAAACACAGAATCCCACAACTTTTCAGTTGGGGCTTAACTTTTGTGTATGTGTGAGTGAGTCATAATAATATACAAACCCTAACCCAACCCCATCCCTAACCCAACCCCATCCCTAACCCAAACCCATCCCTAACCCAACCCCATCCCTAACCCAACCCATCCCTAACCCAACCCCATCCCTAACCCAACCCCATCCCTAACCCAACCCCATCCCTAACCCAACCCCAACCCTAACCCTCACATTCAAAATCCCAACCCTAACCCAACCCCATCCCTAACCCAACCCCATCCCTAACCCTCACATTCAAAATCCCACCCAAACCCTAACATAATCTTTCTTTTCTTCTTTTTTTAAATATGTATTTCTTTTTTCTTTTTTTTCCTCTTCCTCCAATTCTGTCTTTCAAGGCTTTCAAGTTTGAAGAAGTAGAAATGGGAAGAAAGAATTTTCCAGCATTTTCTTCCTCGAACTTTCTTGATATTGCTTAAATCAAGCATCATTAAATAAAGAACATTGTTCATTGCTTTAGAATCCAAAGAGTCTCCAAGAGGAACCCCACAGGTAGAGTCTCCAAAATAAAACCAACTTTCCAAGTTCCCAAGGTATAACCACATTCCTGTTGAGCCTCCAAGATAGGTATCACATTCCAAGTCATCAAAACAAAACCCCCATTCCGAGTCTCCAAAAATATAACCATCTTTCCAAGTCCCCAAGGTAGAACCACAATTTTCAGAAATATTGGGGGTTTCCGTGATAAGTCTCACATAGTATAACTGCGGACCATCAGGGAAAACTTCCCTTTCCCAATTTTTTAGGGTTTCTATGATGTGTCTCACATAGTATAACTGCGGGCCATCAGGGAGAATTCCCATTTCACAATTTTTTAGGGTTTCTATGATGTGTCTCACATAGTATAACTGCGGACCATCAGGGAGAATTCCCATTTCACAATTTTTTAGGGTTTCTATGATGTGTCTCACATAGTATAACTGTGGACCATCAGGGAGAATTCCCATTTCACAATTTTTTAGGGTTTCTATGATGTGTCTCACATAGTATAACTGCGGACCATCAGGAAGAATTCCCGTTTCCCAATTTTCAGAAATTTGTGGGTCTCCAATGTATGACTTGTATTCTGGCTCATCAAGGTAGAACTTGTTCAGTGGGTTTTGTTTTGATAACTCACAACAAGTATCATCATGGTAAAACTCTTTTTCAGGATTTTGTGGATCTCCAAGGTATAACTCTTTGGCTGGGTCATCAAGGTAGAACTCGTTCTGGGGGTCTTGGTTGTTCAAAATGTCTTCAAACAAAAAAATAACTTCATCCCAAGTTGTGTTAAAAGCAGAATTTTAATTTCATATCTCAGATACAATTTCCTGTGAAAGAAAATAACAATGTATTAATTTAATACAATATTTTTATTTGTATAAATCAAGCTCTATGAATATTAAAATAAACTTTGTTAACTCTTACACGAGTCTCATCTAAAAAAAATATTAAAATAAATAATTAAATAAATAATTAATTAAATAAATAAATAAATAAATAAACAAACTTACCTCCATTGATAAGAGGTTCGAGTCCAGTTCATCAATCTGAAGGTTGAGTTCTACACAGGTAGTAGGACTCCAAGGAATAGCAAAGTTATCCCATTCCATTTCGGCATAGTAGTCCATTCTCAAGTGAAGCAGAAAGCGTGTTTGAAAAAGCCTGTGTGGTCGGTGCCTTTTATAAGAAGGGCTGGGTGTGTCATTTCCTGTGGAAATTCCCTGGGCGTGTCTTAACTGGAAATGATGTGATGGAAATTCCCTGAAAATGATGTAATGTATTACCTGGAAATGATACAATGCTGAAGAGTTTATAAAGTGGGTGGGACTTAACAAAGTGGGTGGGGCTTAGCAGAAGTGGGCGGAGCTTAACAAAAGCGGATGGGGGCTTAGTAAAAAGTGGGCGGAGCTTAGTAAAAATGTGGGCGTGGCTTAACAACAAGTGGGCGTGGCTTACCAAAAAGTGGACGGAGCTTAACAAAAAGTGGGCAGAGCCTACCAAAACGTGTGTGGCACTGGAGGCGCTCAAACAAGAACATTGAGGGAGGTTTACCATTTTATCTTAGCTCAGTTAAAATATCTTAATAAAGAACCAAACTCAAACATCTTTTTTTAAATATATTAGATGGTGAAGGGAGTGGCAAGAGAATTAAATTATTTCCCACGCATAAACAAATATTTGTAGGGTCGTTGTTTGAGTGGGCCAAAGATGATTCACCAGATGATATTAAGAGTAAAAGGTTAAAAGGTCCATAAGGTCAGAAGGATCACAGGTTCACACAGAAGGACCATTGTTTAAGTGGTCTAATGAATAAGGATAACATGTCAAAAGGTTAGAAGGTTCGTAAAGAACAGGGTGAGAGAAATAGAGGTGTTTAGGGGCAATGAGGGAGGGGAAAAATTAACATGTAAGTCAATGGGAAAATGAGAGTGTCCCAGAAGCAACATATATACACTACTTTGGTGAGCAGAGCGGGGTGCCAGACTGTATCGAAGGCACATGATATGTCGAGGGAGACAGCTCTAATTTTCTGTTTGGCATTGAGGACCTCCATCCATTGTTGAGACAGCAGAAGCAGCATGTCCAGAGTAGAGTGACCTGGTCTGAAACCAAATTGATGATCAGAGATCAAGCCATTGGAGAAGAGGAAAGATTTCATAACCGAAGCAATGATGGATTCCATGACTTTGCTGATAATATTGGGAGAAGGCTGATTGGTCTGTAGTTGCTAGGATCTGTTTTTGCACCTTTTTTGTGCAAAGCAGTGATGTTGGCTGATTTCCAAGCAGATGGCAGTTGACCTTGAGCAAAAGAGAGGGTGAAGAGAACAGAAAGAGGGAGTGAAAGAGCGGAAGAACAGGATTTTAGGACCCGTGGGCTGATGCCGTCAGGTCCAGTTGCAGAATCAGAGTCAAGGGTTGACAGAAACTTTTCCACCTTGTCAGGAGGAAAGGTCACGGAGTCCAGGAGCAGCTGGGTACGACTGGGTACGGTGGGTACAGAGAGGGATGGGTTTGGGACACAAGATTTAGAGGCAAACACAGAGTTGAGGCATTCAGCTTTTTCACGTGCGGAGTCAGCTGTGTAGCCGTTTGAGGTAAGGGAGGGGATGGAGGGGGAACAAACACCAGAAACAGATTTGACCAGACGCCACCAGGATTTGGAAGAGGGGGACAGATAAGAGAGTTCGGTCTTGAGAACGGAGAGATATTTTTTCCTGGCTCTCCTGAGGGTGGACACACACTTGTTTCGGGCTTTGTGAAAGGAAATGAGATTTCCTTCCGTTGGATTTGCTTTCCAGGAGACGAAGGCAAGTTGTTTCTGGGCAACAGCCTCACCACAAGATTCCGTGTACCATGGACGGGAGGAAGGGTATGACAACTGAAGACGAGATGGGATAAATCTGTGCATGAGAGAGAGCAATTTACTTTGGAAGAATTCCCAGGATGAGTTGATGTCAGAGGTGGTAGAGATGGGAGACCAGTCCAGATGATTGATGGCTGCTTGAAGACCGTGCCAGTTGGCCTGAGTGAAATGCCAGACTCGTCGATGCTGAGGAGGCTCCCTGAGAATGGTCAGAGAGATGTCCACTTTAACAAGCACATGATCAGATGAGCCGATTGGAGCAGAAGAAGAGCAGCAGACATTTTCAGGGAAGTTAGTCATAACCAAGTCCAGAAGAGAAGATGCTCCGTTGACTGAGATCCGGGTCGGGAAATTGACAGATTGTGTCAGTCCCAGTGAGTCGCAGAAGTCCTTTCCTGAGGAGCCATGGCTGGTGAGAGAGGTACCCACAACCAGCCAACTGGCATGGTGACAATTGAAATCACCACATATGAGGAAGAGAGAGTTAGGATGAGTAGACAGAAGTTGGTCCATATTATCAGACAGTGAGATGTAGATGGAGTCATCACTGTTTGGTGGACGGTACAACTCACATATGAACAAGAGGTGGGAGCAAAGGGGAAGCCGTAGCCAGAGTCACGTGAAAAAGTAAGTACACCCCATGTAAAGTTTTGACGTTTTCAACATATTTCAACATACAGCTATTTGATCTTCATTTCAACAATATTGACAGATAAAGGTGATATAATATAACAAATATCATGAAACATTTACATTATGTAGTCCATTGTATAATTTAAATAAACATAAATGCAAATTTCGCATGTGAAAAAAGTAAGTACACCCCTACATTTATCACTTCTTCAAATACCTAAAATTAGAATCAGGTGCACCAGCTCAGGTGCAAATGATTAGAACATCGTTGGAGAGGTTCTTGGAGGAATCTGTCTTATTTAAACCTCAGACATTTAGTTTGGTTTGCTCTTTGTTGTTGAAGTGTGCGGCGTCACCATGCCTAGATCAAAAGAGCTCTCTGAGGCCTTCAGAAAGAAGGTTATAGATGCCTACGAGTCTGGGAATGGATTTCAAAAGATCTCCAAACAATTTGAAATCAATCATTCGACTGTCAGGAAGATCATCTACAAGTGGAGAAGATTCCAAACAACTGCCAACTTGTTCAGGCCAGGCCGCCCAAGCAAGTTCAGCCCGAGAGCAGACCGCAAGATGCTGAAAGATGTCTCTAAGAACCCCAGAATGTCATCACGGGACCTACAGGTAGATCTTGCCACTGTTGATGTCAAAGTGCACTAGTCTACCATTAGAAAGAGGCTACACAAATTTGACCTACATGGGAGGTGTGGCAGGACGAAACCTTTGTTGTCCAGAAAGAACATCAGGGCAAGACTAAAGTTTGCCAATGAACACCTCGGCAAAGACCAGCACTTCTGGAACAATGTGCTCTGGACAGATGAGTCAAAGGTAGAGCTATTTGGCCACAGTACCAGACGACATGTTTGGCGAAAACCAAAGACAGCATTTGACCACAAGAACCTGATCCCAACTGAAAAGCATGGTGGTGGAAATATTATTGTTTGGGGCAGCTTTGCTGCATCAGCACCTGGGCAGCTCACCATCATCGAATCCACTATGAATTCTTCATTGTACCAGAGGGTGCTTGAGGATAATGTGAGGCCATCTGTTGGAAAGTTGAAGCTCAACCGAAGGTGGACCTTGCAACATGACAATGACCCTAAACATACCCGTAAATCCACCAAGAAATGGCTGAAAAGAAAGAAATGGAGGGTTCTGGAATGGCCAAATCAAAGCCCGGATCTAAATCCCATCGAGATGTTGTGGGGAGATTTGAAACTAGCTGTACATGCAAGAAACCCCTCAAACATCACACAGCTGCAAGAATTCTGTTGTTTCTGTTGTTTCTGAAAATTCTGAAACCTGTTGTTTCTGCCAAAGGGCGCAATACCACCTATTAGAGCCAAGGGTGTACTTACTTTTTCCACATGCGAAATTTGCATTTATGTTTATTTAAATTATACAATGGAGTACAAAATGTAAATGTTTCATGATATTTGTTATATTATATCACCTTTATCTATCAATATTGTTGAAATGAAGATCAAATAGCTGTATGTTGAAATATATTGAAAAAGTCAAAACTTTACATGGGGTGTGATTACTTTTTCACGTGACTGTATATGATATCAATCCTTAGTCTGTGAGCAGTATATCTCAAAATGTTATGGACGGATTTGGACGAAACTTGGTGAAAAAGTTGATTATGTGAGAAGGACGAATTGATTCGATTTTAGTAAAGATCTGAATGCAAGAATTTTTTTAATTTCTAAGTGATTCTTCATAATTGAGAGAGGGCCAAATGCTATATATTGCAGGATATTTCAAAATGTTGTGGACGACTTTTTGCCAAAACTGTACCTACGACCTATGACAAAACTTTGTGAACGACTTATGACAAAACTTTGTGGACGACTTATGACAAAACTTTGCGGACGACTTATGACGAAACTTTGTGGACGACTTATGACGAAACTTTGTCGATGATGGACCGATGACAAAACTTAACGACTTATGCCAAAACTGTACATACGACTTATGACGAAACTTTGTGGACGACTTATGACGAAACTTTGTCGATGATGGACCTATGACAAAACTTAACGACTTATGACAAAACTTTGTCGACGATGGACCTATGACAAAACTTAACGACTTATGCCAAAACTGTACATACAACTTATGACAAAACGTTGTGAACGACTTATGACAAACTTCATGGACGACTTATGACAAAACGTTGTGGACGATTTATGACAAAACGTTGTGGACGACTTATGACAAAACGTTGTGGACGACTTATGACAAAACTTTGTGGACGACTTATGACAAAACGTTGTGGACGATTTATGACAAAACGTTGTGGACGATTTATGACAAAACGTTGTGGACGACTTATGACAAAAACGTTGTGGACGACATGACAAAACGTTGTGGACGACTTATGACAAAACGTTGTGGACGATTTATGACAAAATGTTGTGGACGACTTATGACAAAACGTTGTGGATGACATGACAAAACGTTGTGGACGACTTATGACAAAACTTTGTGGACGACTTATGACAAAACTTTGTGGACGATTTATGACAAAACGTTGTGGACGATTTATGACAAAACGTTGTGGACGATTTATGACAAAACTTTGTGGACGATTTATTACAAACTTTGTGGACGATTTATGACAAAACGTTGTGGACGATTTAAGACAAAACTTTGTGGACGATTTATTACAAACTTTGTGGACGATTTATGACAAAACGTTGTGGACGATTTATGACAAAACTTTGTGGACGATTTATTACAAACTTTGTGGACGATTTATGACAAAACTTTGTGGACGATTTATTACAAACTTTGTGGACGATTTATTACAAACTTTGTGGACGACTTATGACAAAACGTTGTGGACGACTTATGACAAAACGTTGTGGACGACTTATGACAAAACTTTGTGGACGACTTATGACAAAACTTTGTGGACGATTTATGACAAAACGTTGTGGACGATTTATGACAAAACGTTGTGGACGATTTATGACTAAACTTTGTGGACGATTTATTACAAACTTTGTGGACAATTTATGACAAAACGTTGTGGACGATTTACTACAAACTTTGTGGACGATTTGTTACAAACTTTGTGGACGATTTATGACAAAACTTTGTGGACGATTTATTATAAACTTTGTGGACGATTTATTACAAACTTTGTGGACGATTTATGACAAAACTTTGTGGACGATTTATTATAAACTTTGTGGACGATTTATTACAAACTTTGTGGACGATTTATGACAAAACTTTGTGGACGATTTATGACAAAACTTTGTGGACGATTTATGGCAAAACTTTGTGGACGATTTATGACAAAACTTTGTGGACGATTTATGACAAAACTTTGTGGACGATTTATTACAAACTTTGTGGACGACTTATGACAAAACTTTGTGGACGATTTATGACAAAACTTTGTGGACGATTTATGACAAAACTTTATGGATGATTTGGTTCGGTGACAATAACAAGCCGATTAGCTTTTGGTTCAGGTCCAAAGCCAGATCTGATCCATCAGTGGGTTCAAAACGTAAACTGTTCATCCTGGTGAAGGTATGCTCTCCCCCTAGTTCCGATATAGTATCCATAATGTACTTTACCAGATGATGGCGCTGTAACATCGTAGCAAATTAAATTCTCACCACAAGGAGAACCGAACAAGAAACGAGCGTCAGCTGACAACGTGGAACGTCGCTGGCAGGTGTACTACCGGCGTGTTTAAATCACGGAATTTTTCGACAATGACAATGTCATGACATATGTACAGGAACCAGCCCAGGTGAGAATTGTTTTGCTCACCATGTGTAGGGTGCCACTGTGCCGCTGATGCAGTGCCTCTTTGGATTAAGACAGAGATTTTGAACTAGTCTGGGATACCTAAACGTAATGGTGCCAATTCCTCCCCAAACCCATTGTTTGTCTGTCTCCTGTCTTGGCCTTCAACTCTGCTGTTCCACTAAATACTAATATCCTTAAGACCGCAAAAACCACTAAATACTATCAAGACCCAAAAGACACCGAGGACCCAAAAGACCCCGAGGACGCAAAATACCCTGAAAACCCAGATGACCCAAAAGACCCAAATCACCCAAAAGTCCCTGAGGAATCAAAAGACCCTGAAGACCCAACAGACCTAAAAGTCACCAAGCACCCAAAAGACTGCGAGACCCCAAAAAAACCCCGAGTATGGCAGGCAGGTATGCTACAAGGCAGAGGGGTACCGAGAAATTGGCAAAACTTGTAGTTAGCTTGTTTGTGTATGGGTGATGGTTTCTGGGGTTGGTGTGGCGCAGGCATGAAGGGACAAATGGTCTCCTATCATAGTTCCTTGTATGTCCGTGTGTATCATTGCATCAGTACCACTTATAAACCTTGTGTATCATCGCATCAGTACCACTTATAAACCTTGTGTATCATTGCATCAGTACCGCGTATAAACCTTGTGTTGATTTAACGGTTAAGGTGGTTGACTTGAGATCTTAGGGTCTTGAGTTTGAGCCCCTGGTATGCTGTTGAATTAATTGAATTTCCCATTCTTTCTGCTTTTCATTTTGTCCTGTTATGTCCTGATACGTTCAGTGTACTAGTACTTCCATGAGCCTCGACTATATGTATATAAAACATTATTTGAATTAATTTTTCAATTGGATGTTAGGCCTACTCCTTTGGAATGCGTCATATTGGCATTGTACTTCCATTTCTGATCTTCACGGTTCCATTGCTGAAAATTATTGGCGTTCATTCGAATCGACAAATCCTGTTGTCCAATTTTTGCACACTTGTCGAAGTCGAGGCTATTAGAAGAATCAAATATTATAAAGGGTAACAGGTTCATAGGAGAATTGGCAGACACAAATGCATGGACACATCACAACAATGAGCTGCAGAATTGAAACAGGGAGAAGAAGAATAAAGTGTGGGGGTGTGAGGGGCAATGGGGTCATTCAAAAGGGGAGATATGGGGTGGATATGGGAGATGAGAGAATGGAGAGGGGAAATGATGGAACAGACAAAGCGAGTCGGTTCCACAGATGATAGACTCAAAGGATGAAGGAATGTAAGTGAGAATTCAGCTTATACCCAGTGTGGGTTTCTGGAAGTGTGTGTGCGCCCTGGGAGCGGGTAGGGGTAGGCAGTGGGAGGAGCAAGGCCAGAATGAAGTGATAAGAAAATGAAGAGTCCACAAACCTGTGGAAATCAGACCCCGGGACTCGGGCTGTTGATCCCTCTTGAGCCCCACGGAAATGCTGCACTAAGTGGTCTGTTTTGCCCCAGGGGTACATGGTACCTTCTCGGTGATCTCAGAAGAAGTTGGGACTCCATCTACGGAAGTCACCCTAGGTCCCCGGACCCCTTTTCCCCGGAACCCTTACGGCCTTTTGTGAGAAAAGCAGTTGGTAGAGTGTGAAATGAGCACCCAGTGAAGTACGGCCTGGCATGATGGCCTACAGGTATGCCCACTCACCTTTGAGCTCGCTAGCGTGGGTTAGAATCTCAATTCAGTGATAAACTGTCAACCTGGTGTTTCACAAGCTGTGTGATTCACAATGTGCACCTCTGTCGGATGAACGGTGAAATCTGGTGTCCTATGCCCGCATTCATTGGTGTAAATTGTCCCACGGTATCTTCACGAAAGGTAGATGAGCTATTGCCGGCACCCTGAACAAATTCCCCTGCCCTAACTTTCTGTGTTGGAATGGGACCCATTCAGGATTGTACATCTAGCCAACAAACTGATTCGGCAGAACACTCTGTGTTGAGCATGGTACAACTGGTACATGAATGAGTGGAGTGGAGTAGAGAGTGTGTGTGTGTGTGTGTGTGTGTGTGTGTGTGTGTGTGTGTGTGTGTGTGTGTGTGTGTGTGTGTGTGTGTGTGTGTAACTTTAAACATAGGAGGGACGACTCCCCATGGTGATTATTTTATTGATAACTCTGATGTCATAAATAAAATGGTATGGCAACCATATTGGATTAAAGTTAAAAAAAAAAATTGTACATCTCCAAAACCGCTCAACGAAAATGATGTAAACTTGACATATGTCATAAACTCCCCGGAGAGTTTATCGGGTGATAACAATGACATCATCGGTGAAGTGGTATTTCAGCCATAATTGGTTGAATCGAAATCCATATCCGAAAAATCTGAAACTTCATATATCTGATCGATAACACGAGGTGAGTGAAGAATTACATTTATGGCGTAATCGATCACATGTTCTGGTGACCATATTGGATTGACAATAAAAACGTAAAAAATCTTCATCTCCGGAACCGCTTAACAGATTGATGTGAAACTTCATGCATATGATTGATTAACCATGGGGAATGCAGTTTTAATTTTTTTTCCATATTCACCTTTATTGGCACAATTTAGCCTTAATGTGCACAAATGTGGTCGTCAAATATCCTAAGGATCAATCAATAATCAATAAAGCTACGGATAATGGCAATGTGTGACATAATAGGTTGCATGGATGATACGGGTATGTGGGCCATAATAGTAGCTTGTTCAGTTAATGTTATTTTTGTTCAGAATCAGCGCACGAGGTGAGATTATGCATTCTACCGAGTGCTGTTCTAGTTGGTAAAATGTGTCCAATGCTACATTCTGCTTGAGAATCCTTCATCTTGAAAATTTCTTTCAAACACTTATCAGCTCACTTCCCCCGCTCCCCTCACTTATTACCCTCATCTGTTCTTCATTATTCATCTCCATTATCTCCACGTCTTCATCTTTGTCATTATATCCAATCCAACTCTTCCTTACAAATTATCATGAGTACATACATTGGTGAGAAAGAGTTTATGAATCCTTTAAAATTTTCTGTATTTCTGCATAAATTTGACCTAATATGTGATCAGATCTTCATCTAAGACCGTGGTTCTTAACCTGGGTTCGACCGAACCCCAGGGGTTCAGTGAGCCAGTCTCAGGGGTTCGGCGGAGGTTCTCCGAAATGCATTGCAATTTGTTGTTTTTTTGTTTTTAGTTTTGTATCAATTTTGAATCTATGTGTAATTACGCTTATTATTAATATTATTATTATTTTGCTATGTATGTTACGAACGAATGGAAATGTTATTTGTAATTGTATTCCCATCCCATTCATGGTTTCTCTGGTCTGTGTTTAAGATAAGTTGTTTCACAATGACTGTAGTAAGTTGAATCAATGAGCAACTTGCTAATTATTCTGTTGATGGTGCTTACTTGCTTACTTACTTCCTGGATTTTGGACTTTGCAGGTGTTCGGAAATTCCAGTGAATAGCCTCGATTAGCTTGCCGTGTGCCGTGTGTCATTGGTCGCGCCTTACTTTGGAGTTACTGATTAATTGAAAAGTAAGTTGGAAATGTTTGTGGATATGCAGGGTAGGTTCAGAGTTATATTAAAGTCAAAAGTGGATGGTGATTATAAAATATGATTGAATTACTCAGAAAATTAGGTGGAGGTGATATAACTCCTTTGGTCGCAATTCAAAACTAACAATTCGCAGTTTTCTATGTAATATTATAATGGGATTTGAGGTGACATAGAGTTGAGTAGATAATAAATCCCGTCATCGTAACTATAAGTTATGTTTTCTTCGTCAAAATTTCTCAGTTTTCAGAGGGGTACTGATTATATTTAAGCATGTTCCTTTTTTAATTTTTGTCATATAATTATTTGCCCGAACTCAATTAAGATCAGTTTGTTACTTTTTCTTTTCTTTTTTGCAGTATGTCGAGCAAAAAAAGGAAGTGGTTGGAGGATTACGTGCAGTACGGGTTCACGTGTTTGACGGAACGGGACGGAAGTCAGCATCCTCAATGCATGCTTTGCAATGTCAAGTTGAGGAACTCCAGCCGAGCACCAGCAAAACTACGGGAACACTTCAAAAAACTGCACAGCGAGGGGCAGTACAAAGACGCAACGCTGGATGAATTCAAATTGAAGAGAGTCCGATTCGACGCAAGTGCTACCTTGCCCACTCTCGGCTTCGTTCCAATTGACAAACCGATTCTCACCGCGCCGTATGAAGTTGCGTACCTGATCGCAAAGCAGGGCAAACTGCACACCTTCGGCGAGACACTCATCAAACCGGCCGCTTTGAAGATGGCCAACATCATGCTGGGAAAAGCTGCTGAAAACAAGTTGTCTCTTGTTCCACTCTCAAATGACACCATCAGATGCAGAATCGACGACATGAGCAACGACATCCTCGCCCAGGTAGTTGCAGATTTAGTCGCGAGCCCGACGAAATTCAGCCTTCAACTCGACGAGACCACCGACGTTTCGAATTTGAGCCAGCTCATATTATTTGTGCGTTATGTCAAAGGAGACGAGATCAAGGAAGACTTTCTGTTCTGCAAGCCTCTCACAACAACGACGAAGGCAGCTGACGTGAAGAAGCTTGTGGACGACTTCTTCAGAAGCAACGGCCTCTCGTGGAACATGGTGTCTGCAGTTTGCTCGGACGGGGCTCCAGCCATGCTGGGATGCACCTCCGGTTTCGGAGCGCTGGTGAAGGCCGATGCACCACACATCACCATCACGCACTGCGTCCTGCACAGACACGTGCTGGCATCAAAAACCCTGCCTCCAAAACTGGCCAATTTTCTGAAAATCGTCGTTGAAACTGTGAATTACGTGCGAAGCCGTGCTCTGAATCATCGCATCTTCAAAGAGCTGTGCAATGAAATCGGCTCTGAATTCGAAGTCCTTCTCTACCACTCTAACGTTCGATGGTTATCACGAGGGAAGGTAGTGAGCCGTGTTTTTGCCTTGCGTGTAGAATTAGCCATGCTTTTGCGAGAACACCAGCATTGCCATGCAACGTACTTCCAAGAGTCAGAGTTCATCCTCGCCTTGGCGTACTTGGCTGACATATTTGATGCACTCAATCATCTCAATTGCCAGATGCAGGGCGGTGGAGTGAATGTCATCGAATCTGAAGAAAAGCTGAGCGCTTTCCGAAAGAAGTTACCATTGTGGAGGCGGCGAACAGAGAACGACAACTTCGCGAACTTTTCGCTACTGGACGAGGGCGTGAGCGGGATCGAAGACGAGTCTGAAGTTGGAGGCACTGCTGTACCGGGGGAGCTGAAGCAAGCGATTGCCACGCACTTGGATGAGCTGGGAAAGTCATTTGACGGCTACTTCCCCGACCAATAGCAATACCCAGCATGGGTGCGGCAGCCGTTTACTTTCGACGTTGCAACGGCAGATGTCAACGACCAATACCTCGACGACCTCATCGAACTTCAGCAGAGCCAGACTCAACAACAACTCTTCGGCACACCAACGCTCTCAACGTTTTGGTGCCGCCAAATGGAAGGGTATCCTCACATCGCTAAAATTGCCCTTGAGATCCTCACGCCGTTCGTTACAACGTATCTCTGCGAGTATGCGTTTTCGAAACTGGTGGACATTAAAACAAAGAAAAGGAGCAGGCTTGCATGCGAAAATGATTTGAGGGTGGCCCTTGCCAAAACAAAACCACACATTTCCCAGATCGCCTCCCGAAAAGAAGAACAGAAAACGCATAAAGATGCAATTCTTCTTAATTTTTTTTGTCAAATTTGAGGGGTTCCGCGAGTGTTCGGTGGGTTTCGTTAGGGTTCGGCGCCTTTAAAAAGGTTAAGAACCACTGATCTAAGCCCTAATAATAGATAGAGAACCTGGTTAAACAAATAACACACAAAAATCTACTTTTTAATTTATTTATTGATTGTGGTGAAGGTTGTGGTGAAGTTTCATCAAAATAGTGTGTGTGGTTTCAGAGGAAAAAGCAAATTCCTATTTTGGGGGGTCAAACCTGGATCCACTTTGACCCCGGTAAACCCCCTTAAACCCAGATTTATTTTTTATGCCGTGAACAAACTTTAGTCACAACACAACAAATATAATTTGTGCCAAATTTGGTCACAATCCCATCAGCGGTTTCGGAGAAGAAGTTTCAAGTGTTTACGGACGGACAATGCGCCATCGCATAAGCTCCCCTGAACTTCATTCCAGGTGAGCTAAAAATGTGGACCGGTTACTGGAAAGTTGGAAACCATTAGAGTTTAATTGAATACACATGGAAAATGGATAACCTCATTTGATCATAAATTTGCAAATGAGATGTAATCATTATCATCCCATTGTGTGATAAAGGTGTTGTCCTTTTGGAAGCACAAGCTCCTCGAGCATCCAACACTGCAGAAAAGGCTTCTCAAGGATCTACACAGTCGAAGAACCATGTATTTATTAAGATGGACACATCATAGAAGCAGATTAATAGCTTAAGGAACATTTTGTTCAATGCAATTAGTAAAAAATATTGTGTTACTGGATGAAAATATGAAACTGTGTGATTGAACATCTTGGAGGAAGTGAAAATAACACCATTTCATTTTTAAACCACTGAAACGTTTCTCACCTTTGTGTACAGTGTGAGCAAAATTAAAATCATCAGACAAATGTTAGCCCAGTCAGTACAGTATGCCACACCATCAGGACCATCATTTTTTCTCGGTAGCTGCCATCTTCCTGAGTCTTTTCTTGAGTTCAAGGGGAAACTTCTCATAGCACTTTTTGCACACGAGCTTCATATCAAACTCCACAAACTTGCTCCTGCACGCATCATCTTGTGTTAGCATCTGCGTTTTGGCCTTTCAATCTACAAGTCAGTCGAATGGTGTTATTCGAATGCTTTTTGCAGACAATCTTTCCATCCTACCTGCGAGATAGCTTGGCACTGCAAACGGAGCAGCAGAAACAACCAATGCACCAAGCCTTGCTCAGTGCAGATACAACTGCAGACATTGGGGAAAATCGATATATAAATCAAGCAGGTAAGTGATCATAATCATTTATAAACAGCACTGAGGTTCTGTTTACATGAATGCCACTGATGCAGTCAGTACCCCCTGTAGATGATGGCAGGAAATACATGACTTTCGAAATGACATTTGAATGCTAACTAGGCCTTTTGCGCATGCGCTGTGTGCGTGCTTGTAGTGATTTGGTTCTGCTTGGCGGGCACTTTTAACCTGCCGTTGCTGGCGTGAAATCTGTAATTCAAATCGTCTTTCAAACATCATTTTCATCAGATGAAAAATTGGCAATTTCGAAATGGTTAACCATAATTGTTCTGCTCCTGAATGCAAGTTGGGCTCACGGAAATACGAGAAATATCCATAGATGAGAGGTGTCGAGTTCCTAACTTTTCCTGTACAAGTGAGTGGCTGCAGTGGATGTAACACACATACACAAACACAGATGTACACTTCTACGTTTACCAATGGAGGCAAAAAATCTAGTATAATGTATCTTGTGACCCCGGAACCAAACCAAAAATATATGTTTTACTAGCAGTGTCTAATCGTCACTTCGCTGACGGACCAATTAGTCATCCTGTTTGCCAAAATTAATTTACCTTTGTGAAGAGTGCTTTAACCTCAGCGTTTCCCAGGTAAAAAAGGAAATTGTAATACCTTCTGCCACCACCACCAGGTGGCGCTACACAGTGACAGTACACATTTAAATAGAGAATTTATGCCTCCCGCCCCTTTCCCCCCACATCCCTGTGCGAGGCTGCGGCCACATAGCCTATGTTACCCCCCCACACAAAGTTGTATTTGTACCCCAAGTTTGGAGTTCATAACTTCAAAGATTTGGCGAGAGAGAGAGAGAGACAGCCTTTTATAGGTCTAGATAAGGGCTGCAAGCTATCAGTTTTTTGGATGAGTTCAGAAAGTTCTCCAATTCTTTCATTGTGCAAAGGAACATCCCTTCCTCGCATGTACGTTTCCAAGTATTTTCAGCTTATTTTAGAAGCTTTTTGAGCCATTTTAGGTAACAATCCTTATCTCATGTAAACGATATACTTTCGGCTGTCCTGATGACCCCCGTTTCTAGGGGTGTATGAGTATGCATACCGAGTATTCTAGGACAGATTACATCATTTCAAAAGTATCGTATGAGAATTTGGCCAGGGAAACGGCACACGATGGCCTACTCTTATTAAAAGGCACTGAGAGATAGTTAACGTCCATTAGTGAATGCTTAACATACCTTCCGGCGAATGATGCAAGGCTCTACCTGTGAAGTATGAGGATTACATTTTATAAAGTCTCTCGCTCACATCATCCATTGACATCATCACACATTTGTGGTCTTCTATTTTTTGGGTCATGCTAAATAATACAAATGTTCTTTTGGAAATTTTCCAACATTGGGAGATGCATGAAATATGTAACGAGTTTTTGGATATCACCCCCGGTAATTTTTTACCCAGGGGTGTGGACTTTGGATCACAGGGGTCAAAATCGGGGAATTTTTTTAATCTAAAAATTTGATGTTGTGTCATTCCTGGTGGAACTTTTGCCATCATTCAACTTTGCTTTAGGTTTCGGTGGATATGTGTGGGGATTTGTGATGGCGCACCATCGACTTCGCTCTCATTATGACTTGTAATACCCCCTCATGCCGGGAGTGGCGCTATTAAATAAACACTTATAGAAAATTTAGTACATATTGGCAATTGGCCAATTTGGACTTTGCTTGACAATTGGCAAATTCTATATGCTCTGCATGAGAACATTGGGGGAGGGAGAAGAGGGGTGGTGATGGGGCACTGGACCAGCGGCTCATTTTTGCCCCAAGTACCTGCTTGGAAATAATGATGCAACCAGCAAATTCAGTATAAAAGCAAGATATTCACGAAATCAATATGAAGTAATTCTATAATTTTAAAGATTTATGAAAAGTTTTCCTTAAATGTTCACCACCTCAAGTACAAATAAGGAAAATAAATAATAATAATAATAATAATAAGACAAATTGGCTCACCATCTCCATCAATAACATGGTTGCAGTGATAACAAACATCACCAAAAAGCTGTAATTCAAAACACCATGTTAGGGAATATAACAGGAAGTAAATTGGACAAATCCAAGTTTATAGGCTTCGGTTCATGTACAAAATTTACAAATAGACATTGATGTGACAGGTAAGCATAGTGTTAAAATAACCTTGCCACATGCAAGTTCTCACCTGGTTGTAGTGAGTTTCACAGTAAGCCAAACCTCTCCTTTCAAAATGCCTTTGTCCTCGAAATGGTTTTTCACACGTGGTGCAAACAAAATGCTGATGGAGAGATAGAAAGGAACGATTAAATCGAGAGTCACCCCTCTCACAAGCACATAGGGTATAACATACATAGAACACAAGAAGATACATATCGGAGCAATGGTAGCGGCTCGAGTCATGATCTCAGGTTGCGCTCAATGAAGAAGCAGCTTTTTGTAACGTGGCTTTACCTTCAGCAACAAAGGGACATTTCAGGTATTAACAACATGTTCTTTTTTGTTTACAATGTCAAGGCTCATGGAGGAGCTAGATCGAGATGTAAGAGAACGAAAACATGATTAGAAAAGGGGGGGAGGCATGAACAGCAGCCAGTTGAGGGACAAAATAGAGGGAGACTTGGAGAAATGAGGGCAAGGATAGGAGGACTCAAGGGGCGAACAAGATGGATGCAGCCGCAAAATCAACCACTGAGTTGGAATGGAAACTTGGGGAAGAAGCAGAAATGTAACAAAGAAAATATTAAAAATTGACTAGCATCTGTTTACTTTTTTACTGATCAGAGTCCAATACTAGGCATATTATCATTAATACTTAATGAATGCCTTCTGCTTATCATCAAGGGTACTCCTTACCTTCCTGCTCAACCACTCCAATTCTTTCCTGCATATAGCTTTAAACTTAAAATGGGTATTCCGTTTTTCTGTGAATTGCACATTTGCTCCTTCAAGGTTGCCCATTTCTCTGATGCCGATTGCCCTCCTCTTAGCTTGTGCCAATCTATAGCACCAATCACTCCTCATACCCTCAAAGTTTGCCTTCCTGATATCTAGCAGCCTTACTTTACAACACGAACTTCAATTCTTGCACACATTATGTTATGGTCACCTGTCCCGAAATGCCATCAAACCGCCATCTTCTCCACCATAATGTGAGCATTACAGTGCCTTCAGAAAGTATTCACACCCCTTCACTTGTTACAGATTTTGTTAAGTTACAGCCTGAATTTAAAATGGCTTAAATTGAGATTTTTTTTGTCACTGATCGACATAAGATACCCCATAATGCCAAAGTGGGAATTTTTTTTTCCACAAAATAATGAAAAAGGAAATACAGAAATATCTAATTTACATAAGTATTCAACCCCCATGAGTTAATAATTCGTAGAAGCGCCTTTGGCAGCGATTACAGATTTGAGTCCTCTTGGGTATGTCTGCATCAGCTTTGCACATCTGGATTTGGGGAGTTTATTCCATTCTTCCTTGCAGATTTGCTCAAACTCTGTCAAGTTGGATGGACAGCGTCGGTGATCAGCAATCTTCAAGTCTTTCCACAGATTCTCAATGGGATTTAAGTCTGAGCTTTGGCTGGGCCACTCAAGGACTTTCACATTGTTGGACTGAAACCATTCCATTGTTGCTTTGGCTATATGCTTGGGGTCATTGTCCTGCTGGAACGTAAATCTTCACCGCTGTCTAAGGTCTTTTGCATTCTGAAGCAGGTTCTCATCAAGGACTTGCCTGTATTTGGCTGCATTCATTGTTCCCTCTGTCTTTACAAACCTCCCAGTCCCTGCCGCTGAAAAGCACCCCCATAGCATGATACTGCCACCACCATGCTTCACGGTATGAATGGTGTTATATGGGTGATGGACTGTGCTCAGTTTCCGCCAGACATAGCGCTTTGCATTCAGGCCAATAAGAGGTCAATTTTTGTCTCATGAGACCACATAATATTTTGCCTCATGATCTCAGTCTTTCACGTGCCTTTTTACAATCTCCAGGCGTGCTGTCATGTGCCTTTTTCTCAGGAGTGGCTTCCCTCTGGCCACTCTCCCATTGTCTAGATTTGTGAAGTGCTGCCGAGACTGTTGTACTCCCGGCAGGTTCTCCGCATCTCAACAAAGGAACTCTGGAGTTCTGTCAGTGTGGTCATTGAGTTATTGGTCACCTGACCAAAGTCCTTCTTGCCTGGCAGCTGAGTTTGGTTAAATGAACAGCTCTAGGAAGAGTCTGGGTAGTTCCATATTCTTTCCATTTCATAATGATGGCGCTCACTGTGCCGTTGGGATCTTTCAACACTCTAGAAATTGTTTTATACCTTTCCCCAGATCTACGCCTCCTCACAATGCTATCTCGGAGTTCTGTGGACAGTTCCTTGGACTTCATGGTGGAGTTTCTGCTCTGACATGCACTGTCATCTGTGGGACCTTATATACACTACCAGTCAAAAGTTTTAGAACACCTCCATTTTTCCAGTTTGTATTGAAATTTACTCAATTTAATGTCCAGTGAATAAACTGAAATGGTACAAAGGTAAGCAGTAAACTGCTCGAGGTTTTAAAAAAAGTTTAGGTTAGCAAAAACGGGAAAATAATGTAAATTGCACAGGTATATTATTTTTTTTTTAAAGGCCTTCTTCAGGGAACAAGTAATGGGTTAACAACTTAGAGCTGTTCTGCAGCAATGTAAGTAAATTAAGCCTTGAAAGTTGATGTCAACAATTCCTACAGGTGTCCCAACCTCTGCTGATTACTTGATTACAAACCCCCTGTCTGTAAGAAAGCAGTATTGGAACAGACTGTTATTACACCCTCTGAAGCATTATTTGGACAATATTGCACTGCAGGAAGTAGTATATTGGAAACTGGAGGAAACTCTGACAGGAAGAGGTCTGGCAGACCCAAAGCCACAACAGAATCAGAACACAAGTTTCTGAGAGTCAAAAGCTTGCGTGATAGGCGGCTCAGAGGACAACAGCTTCAAGCACAGCTTAACACTGGTTGAAGTAAGCAAGTCTCAGTTTCAACTGTGAAGAGAAGACTTCGAGCTGCAGGTTTGACAGGTCGAGTGGCAGTAATAAAGCCATTGCTAAGATGGCAAAATATGAAAAAGAGGCTTGCCTGGGCCATGAAGCACCACCAGTGGATGGCTGAAACCTGGAAGAAGGTCTTATGGACCGATGAATCAAAATTTGAAATCTTTGGTTCATCGTGCAGGGTTTTTGTAGGCCGTCGAGTCAGCGAAAGGATGGTTCCTCAGTGTGTGACACCAACTGTCAAACATGGAGGAGGAAGCGTGATGGTCTGGGGCTCTTTTGCTGAATCCAGAGTCGGCGACTTGCACAGAGTGACTGGCACCCTGAACCAAAAGGGCTACCACAGCATTTTGCGGCACCATGCAATACCCTCTGGTATATGCCGAGTTGGTCAGGGGTTCATCCTACAGCAAGATAATGACCCTAAACACACCTCCAGGCTATGTCAAAACTACCTTCGAAAGAACAAGACGGTAGGCTTCAAATCATGGAATGGCCAGCACAGTCTCCAGACTTAAACCCCATCGAGCTGGTTTGGGATGAACTGGATATAAGGGTGAAAGCAAAGCAACCTACAAGTGCAGCACATTTGTGGGAACTTCTGCAGCAGTGTTGGGAAGAACTTCCCGAACAATATTTGATTTCCATTGTAGAAAGAATGCCATGAGTGTGTTCAGCGGTTATATCTGCAAAAGGTGGCTACTTTGCGGTGTCAAAAAATTTTAATTCAATTTTGTTAACCCTTTCAGTACGGATGACGTCCAGTGCGGCAACCCGCGAAAAAGTTTTGTATACGGATGACGTTACTACACGTTATAAATGACGTTATAAATGACGTTATAAATGACGCCACACGGATGACGTCATAAATAGATCGTCAGTACTTGGTTGCATTCCCGTACCAAATGCTAAATTAATCCCGTACCGGGGGTATCTTTATCAAAAAAAAATCCCGTACTCAAAGGGTTAAACAAAATGATTCTATGATTTCTTTTTATCTCCAATAATTGTTTATTTGTTCTCTGCTTAATCTCAGAGTACATTGAGACATTAAACTGCGTAAATTTCAATAAAAACTGGAAAAATTGAGGTGTTCTAAAACTTTTGACCGGTAGTGTAAAAAGACGTGCTTCTTTATAAAACATGTCCAATCAATTGAATTTGCGACAGGTGGACTCCAATCAAGTTGTAGAGACATCTCAAGGATGATCAAAGGAAATTGGATGCACCTGAACTTGATTTGGAGTGTCATAGTGAAGGGGTTGAATACTTATTGACTCAACACATTTCAGCTTTTCATTTTTAATTATTTTGTAAAAAATTAAAAGAAAAATCCACTTTGACGTTATGGGTTATTATGTGTAGATCAGTGACAAAAAACTCAATTTTATCAATTTTAAATCTAGGCTGAAACAACAAAATGTGAAAAAGCCAAGGGGTGCGAATACTTTCTGAAGGCACTGTTTGTAAATATGTATCTTACACTGGACTCCCCACCCCTTGCGGGCTACAAACTGGGATAAAAAGCAATCCTGGACCAGGTCTAGAAATTCCTCATGTGCTCTAACATTTCCCTGCTCCTGGCTCCTGGCTCATCCATTATTCTTAATTATATACAAGTAATTCGTATATACAGTGCATTCAGAAAGTATTCAGACCCCTTCACTTTTTTCACATTTTGTTATGTTGCAGCCTTATGCTGAAATCGTTTAAATTCATTTTTTCCCTCATCAATCTACACTCAATACCCCATAATGACAAAGTGAAAACAGGATTTTAGAAAGTTTTGCAAATTTATAAAAAATAAAAAACTTAAATATCACATTTACATAAGTATTCATACCCTTTGCTATGACACTTGAAATTTAGCTCAGGTGCCTCCCATTTTTCTTGGTCATCTTTGAGATGTTTCTACACCTTGATTGGAGTCCACCTGTAGTAAATTCAATTGATTGGACATGATTTGGACAGGTACACACCTGTCTATATAAGATCTCACAGCTGACAACGCATATCAGAGCAAATCCAAGCCACGAAGTCGAAGGAATTGCCTGCAGAACTCAGAGACAGGATTGTGTCGAGGCACAGATCTGGGGAAGCCTACAAAAAAATCTCTGCTGCATTGAAGGTTCCCAAGAACACAGTGGCCTCCATAATTCTTAAATGGAAGAAGTTTGGAACAACCATGACTCTTCCTAGAGCTGGCCGCCCGGCCAAACTGAGCAATCGGGGGAGAAGGGTCTTGGTAAGAGAGGTGACCAAGAACCCAATGGTCACTCTGGCTGAGCTCCAGAGATCCTGTGTGGAGATGGGAGAAACTTCCAGAAGGACAACCATCACTGCAACACTCCAACGATCTGGGCTTTATGGCAGAGTGGCCAGACGGAAGCCTCTCCTCAGTGAAAGACACATGAAAGCCCACAGAATCTTGTTTCTCACAGTCTGAGAGTTATTTAGGTGATTTTTTGCAAACTCCAAGCGGGCTTTCATGTGTGCAGCAGAACCTTCAATGCAGCAGAAAAAATTTTGTAGGCTTCCCCAGATCTGTGCCTCGACACAATCCTGTCTCTGAGCTCTGCGGGCAGTTCCTTCGACCTCATGGCTTGGTTTTTGCTCTGATATGCGTTGTCAGCTGTGAGACCTTATATAGACAGGTGTGTGCCTTTCCAAATCATGTCCAATCAATTGAATTTACCACAGGTGGACTCCAATCAAGGTGTGGAAACATCTCAAAGATGATCAAGAGAAATGGGAGGCACCTGAGCTAAATTTCAAGTGTCATAGCAAAGGGTATGAATACTTATGTCAATGTGATATTTCAGTTTTTTATTTTTTATAAATTTGCAAAACTTTCTAAAATCCTATTTTCTCTTTGTCATTCTGGGGTATTGAGTGTAGATTGTTGAGGGAAAAAATGAATTTAAACGATTTCAGCATAAGGCTGCAACATAACAAAATGTGAAAAAAGTGAAGGGGTCTGAATACTTTCTGAATGCACTGTAGTACTGCATCTCGAAATAAAAAGTGAGTATCTCGTTGCTATGACGTTGTGAACGCCTTTTAAGTTATTGACCAACACCATGTTTCTCCATCTTTGTAAAAGTTTGTTTCCGCAAAATGCCTTCTTTCAACACACCTCTACATGCCACTGCTTCCCCATAGCGTTGATGACTCGTCCTTCAATTGGCCGGTGACATGCCGCGCATACGGGCACACCCTGTTTGTCATGGCACGGAAGGCAGTAGAGCTGTCCACCAAGCTCTCGAGCATCACTTGTCAAGTCTTTCCTGTGAATATTTGGCATGCCATCTTGCAATCAGAATTAAAGTTGATGCAGTGGTTTATGAAATCTTGTAATTGCCCAATCGTTGTATCACACCCCGATGGGATGGTTGATCATGATGCTGGGTAACATGCAGGATCTTGGTAAAATTGAACTCTTGTGTAATACCCTCCCCCCAATCTCCTCACCGACAAGAATGGCAGTTGAAATGGTCAGGGTGATAATATTCTCCTTTGAACACCAGCGCTCTGCCCTCCACAAGCTGCTGGCATCGGTGGCATGCATGGCAGCCCAGGTCAAGTGCCTTTTGCTCAACATGACATGGTCTGCACAGGTGTCTGGTGTCATCAGGGAAGTGATCATTAGGAGGGAAGCGGAAATTGATATAAAATAGCTTGAGGTTTTTAAGACATGACAACGGCAGTTGAGAGGACACACAAGCACATCATCATGTTAGATCGGCAAAGTGTGGTATCAGAGGGTTAAATGGGGTCTAGAAACACTGATGTCCGACAAATGTTGGCCAACACATTATGTGGGGATGGCAAAAATGTCGCCTTTGGACAGCAATAAATGTGGTCTAACATAGTGTGGTCGGTCACAGATAAAATATGGTGTGAGAGGGGTATAGTGATGGTGCAAGAGGGAAAAAGTCAAGTCAAGTCAAGTCAAGAGGTGCAAGAGGGAAAAAAGAACTCCAAGAAGTTCTGTCACTCAATCTTTTGGGTCTCACTATCTGCCATGATCTTTCCTGGGAAAACCACATTTCAAATCTGGCCTCCAAAGCCAGTCGCCGACTGGGCATCCTCCGTCGTGCGAAGTCCTTCCTTGGTACACCTGAGCTCCTCACCACTTACAAGGCTTTCATCCGCAGCTCTATAGAATACTGCTCTCCCCTCTGGTCTGGTGCTCCTGCCTCACACCTAGCTCGTCTTCACGCTGTTGAAACCAAAGCGTTCAGAATCATTGGAATCTCCCGCGATGAAGCTACCTCCAAGGGCCTTTCACTCACTCACCGCAGGCAGGTTGGTGGTCTTTCCGTCTTCTACCGACTCCTCTCTGGCCTTGCCCCCACAGCTCTCTCTGGGCTCTGTCCCCCAAATATTCCTACAGGTCGCACAAGATCTGCCTGCAACCCTCTTATGGTTAAACTGCCAAAATCAAGACTTTCTGCTCACCTTCACTCCTTCATTCCTCTTTTCTCCCGCCTCTGGAACAAACTCCCTCACTCTCTTCAATCCCACTCCACCCTCCAGGTCTTTAAAACAGCTGTTCACCACCATCTCTTATCTTTCCCCATCCAAAACTTGATCTTTTCTACCCCCGCTAATTTCGGTCCCCTTGTGTTTTATACCTCTCTCCCCCCCCCCCCCCCCCCTTCCCACGCCTCCTCCCCCCAAGCCCTCTCCCTCCCACACTTCTCCCTGCTCTCAAATGTTGTGTTTGTGTGCTTCCCCTTCTCTCCCCATCTTGTCTTCCGCTCCCTCTTTTTATATATCTTGTTTGTCTGGTTGATTTGTTTGTGAAATAAATGTTAGCTCTTTCACGGGCCTCGATTCAGTATAAAAAAAAAAGAAAAAAAAAGTGGTGATGTAAAAAGGTACACCTGATGTAAGAAGGTACACCATGTGGTGATGTAAGAGGGGTAAAGTGGTAATTTAAGAAGGGTAAAGTGGTGGTGTGAGAACGGTAAAGTGGTGGTGTAAGAGGGGTAATTAGGTGGTGGTGTAAGAGAGGTAAAGTGGTGGTGTAAGAGAGGAAAAGTGGTGGTGTAAGAGGAAAAGGGGGGATGTAAGAAGGGTAAAGTGGTGATGTAAGAGGGGTAAAGTGGTAATTTAAGAAGGGTAAAGTGGTGGTGTGTGAAGAGTAAAGTGGTGGTTTAAGAGGGGAAAAGTGGTGATGTAAGAGGGGTAATTAGGTGGTGGTGTAAGAAGGGTAAAGTGGTGGTGTAAGAAAGGAAAAGTGGTGATGTAAGAAGGGTAAAGTGGTGATGTAAGAGGGGTAAAGTGGTAATTTAAGAAGGGAACAGTGGTGGTGTGAGAAGGGTAAAGTGGTGGTGTAAGAGGGGAAATGTGGTGATGTAAGAGGGGTAATTAGGTGGTGGTGTAAGAGGGGTAAATTGGTGGTTTGAGAGGGGTAAAGTTGTGGCATAAGAGAGGTAAAGTGTTGATGTAAGAGGGTTGAAGTCGTGGTGTAAGAGGTGTAAAGTGGTGGTGTAACAAGGGTAAGGTGGTGATGTAACAGGGGTAAGTGTAAGACAGGTAAGGTAGTGGTGCAAAAGGGATAAGGTGGTGGTGTATTTCAGACAGTTCAGTACAATGAACACTGAAGGAGGTAAAATGCATTAATTTATAGCATTGAAAGACTCTGCAATAACTATAGAACGGCACTCCGCCAAGCTGAACAGTTTATGCCCAACCACTCCATCACATTTTGTCCGAATCCGTCCCCAACTTTTTGAGGTATCCTGTTCACAGACAAACAGACAGGGGTGGAATGACAGACACGAATCGAAGAAGATTAAATGAACAGAGCTGGAGCCTAGAAGAGAAGGAAATTATCCTCCAGTACAAAGCATACTCTACGCATGAAGCATGGGGGATTAATGGTAAAGGGGAAAGATTAATTAACCAGTCGAAACAAACAAAGCTGGCAGCCAAGGCCAAAATAGTGAAAAGAGCCCTTGGAATGAAGCTATGAGAAGGAAGTTTCACAATCTGGTTCATGAATAATGATCCTTTAATGAAAAAGGAGATGGAAATTTTGAGTTCTGGGAGAACTTCCTCCCACCTCCTAAACCCCACATATGGAGATAACAACCAACAGGTGAAAACATAACCATCGTCCAGCCTTGGGGGCGGAGGTAATTATGCAAGTGAATAACATCGCAAAATCCTTTGTATGGATGAACAAAACTTTTTCTTCATAAACGTGTGATATTTACACGTGCTCAGAACAAGTCCATCCAGAGAGAAAATAAACGTAGGCCTACTTACCGCCCAGGGCCACCCACAAAGCCAATCTCAGAAAGTTGTAAGTTGCATTTTTGGCAGCGAAAGCACTCGGGATGCCAATTCTTGCCCAGTGCCTTGATGACGCGGCCGATTATGAAATTCTCTGATTTGAGGGTGAAGATGTGAGAAAGGGTAGGTGCAAGGGAGAGGGAAGATTGAAAGAGAAATCGGAGAAAAAAAGCAAATTAGAGAGAGTGTGAGTGATTGCGTGATGGCAATTTTGGGATATCATCAATTTTAGGAATCATGTTCACAGTAAATAGGGCTTTAAACTATGATTGATGGTAATTAATTGTCACAGGCACGGATATAAACACAATTCAGAAACAGACTCAATAAAGTGAAATCCTTACCGCACGTAGCACAGCATGGTGCGTACAGCCTCTTGAAGTCCTTCTCACAGTACCTTCTGCCTTCATACTACCGGGATATGAGAGCATGGTGTAGGCTCATTGAGAGAAAAGATATAACACAGACAAACAAGTTATCGACATACCATAATAGTGGATGGTCTTGCTCAGTTTAGCTATATTTATACCTTTATTGCCCTTGCCAGAGGAGAGGATAATGTATTGCATTGGGGTCTGTTTGTCTGTTTGTTATTTGTGAAATCGAAGATTTTTCAAGTATATTGATTGGTCTTGTGCATTATTCTGTCTCTTTGTCTGTCTGTATGTCAATCACCTACAGGTCACAATTTTAAACCAATCTTTACGAAACTTCACCAAATAATAGGGTTGATCATAAGGAAGAAGCCAATTGATTTTGAGGTCAAAAAGTCAAAAGATCAACATAGGCCAAAGGGCAACAACTTGGTCATATTTCTAGAATAATCCATTTTCATCCATTTTGACTTGAAATTTGAAGAGGATTTACATATCAGGTCATTGAATTCAACCACCAATTATCTTTGAGGTCAACATGGGCCAAAATGTCAACATAGGCCAAATTTCTAAAATTGTTTGTTTACAAATAAATTGTAAAATCTTTCCTCTGATGAACTTGAAATTTGAAGAGAATTTGCATATTTGGTCATTGATTTCAACCACCAATTATTTTTGAGGTCAACATAGGCCAAACAGAGGTCAAAGGTCAACATGGGTGCAATTTCTAAAATTCTCAATTTTCATCCGATCGACCTCAAATTTTAGCAGCATTTGCATATCAAGTCACTGAATTTAATCACTAATTATTTTTGAGGGCTAAAGGTTGAAAGGTCAACATAGGCAAATTCCTAAAATTGTCAATTTTCATCCGATTGACGTGAAATTTGAAGAGGATTTGCATATTTGGTCTTTGAATTCAATCACCAATTATTTTTAAGGTAAAATTTGTTTTTCAGGATTTCGCAAGTATCATGCTCTGAATGACGTCTTTCTTGTTTGTTTGTTTGCACATGCAGAACAGAGGCATATTAATTGTATACTATTAAATAAATATATACTTTTTAATCAACAACAATATATACTTTTCAATGCTTCAAAAAGGGGACCGAAAAAACAACAACAACCACGGTACCCGAAAAGGCCAACCCCCGCTTTGCGGGGAAAAAATGGCCTCTAAACGGTGGGTTTTTTTAATCAACAATTAATAATCATACCGGTATATATATATATATATATATATATATATATATATATATATATATATATATATATATAGGACTATATATATATATAGGACTATATATATATATATAGGACTATATATATATATATATATATATATATATATATATATATATATATATATATATATATAGGACTATATATATATATATATATATATATATATATATATATATATATATATATATATATATATATATATATATATATATATACATATATATATATATATATATATATATATACATATATATATATATATATATATAATTATATATATATATATATATATATATATATATATATATATATATATATATATATCAATCAATCGGTATTGTTACACTCACCAGAGGAGAGGGCTCTGCTTGACGTCTTTCTTGGGTCCGTTTGTTTGCATTTGGGTCCGTTTGTTTGTTTGTCCGCACAGAATAACTTTGCTTTCCTCTGCAACCATTGGTCCGTTTAACAGGAATTTTTCACCATTTCAAATTTTTTGTGATAATGACGTCATAGGTCACGTGGTATGGGCGCCATCTTGGAAAAAATGAAAAACCTTTCACCTCAATATCTCCAAAACTCTCCATGGGGAAAAATGAAATATGACTCATTGCCAAGTACTCCTCATAGGGAACAACATATATTCATGATGAAGTCATTAGTGTCTTTATTATGATGTCATAATTAGACAAGTAGAAAGCTTAATCTGAACAGTTTGAAATGTCTTGTGCACGATCTACTTAAAAATTGTATGGGCGAATTAAATTAATGATGTCATCGGTCACATGGTTCGGCAGCCATATTCGTTTGAACATAAATCCATGTCATCAATAAACCACACACACACAGCAGCTAATAAACACCACACAACTACAAACATCTTCGCAAGGGTCTCCAATCTCTGATTGCTCTTTCTTGTTTTTATCTTTGATGATGATTTTGATGGAATGATGATAGAATGATTACTGTTATTTTAAACTTTACAATGTGAATCATACGAATTTTAGTATACGTTATCATGTAAACCATACAAATTTCAGTCTTTGGACTGCCTTGTTTGGTGTTTTCACATGAATAAACCAAAGCATTATTATTATTATTATTATTATTATTATTAGTATATTATTATTATGCTGTTGAAATCATCATGGTAATGAAAATGATATACAATTATAATGATAATGAAAATGTCACATAATGACAATGATAATGATAATTATATGTTGATAATGATAATGATGATAGTGAATGACAATAATAATAATGATAATTTTCTTCGTTCTTATGCAGCACAAGCCTGCAGGATACCATCATTGGCTGATGGTGCAGCTGTGCCTCTGATGCAATGCCCTCTGCTGGTTAGGCGACGATAGCTCGTGGTGGAGGTAACAAATGAAGGTGAAGAGGGAGTTTTCATTTGAAAGAGAGAGTGTTAAATGTTTGGGAGTATACTAAATTGAGGGCAGTGAATGTGTGCCTTGTTGTGCTTCATGCATTTGTATCGTCAGTATCTAAGGTTCATTGACCACACTGCACGTCACATGAAAGTCCAGAACATCATTCTCTCTGATGTTCCATACTCTATTGCAGAGTCGCTGCCGCCGAAGCAGTTTATGGGCAAGGATTGTACTGTGTGGTTTGCCATTGCTTTCCCAGCAGTAGTTAAGGCAGGAATTTGGAATCAATTCATGGTGCCGGTGATAGCTCACCGACTCTTCGCAAAGGAAACCGTGAGATCTTTAACGTCGACAAATTAATCCCGCAAACGGGACATCCTGATTAACGTCCATCCAAGGGAGGACGGTACACACATTGATGAATCACCCTGTCTGAAATACTGGGATGACAGTTTATAGCTGAGTCAGGATTCAAACCCAAGCTAGACAGCTTAGAGGCGAGTGGGCATACCTTTAGGCCATCCTTCCAGCCATAATGATAATGGTACATTGAAGCGCGGTGCTACGCGCTTGCTTGTACAACAAGAAGGAAGCGGACAACGCGGTGAGTTTAAGAGTCCTTATTAAACGAGCTCAACTGTAGCACTGGCGCGCTCCGGGCTACGCGCCCGGTGTATATCCCGCGGCCACGCCTACCCCTCGGGCGTGGCCGCCGCCCACTTGGTGCGTGGAATGATGCCCTCCCGCCAGTGAGCTTTCGTGTCTGCCACACGCGCCCCCCCAGAATTCCCGCGCACCTGGAGGGCCAGTTTGCGGGGCAAACGGATGACCCGGCCGAAGCGCCCTCTGGCGATCGGCGGCGTCCGGGGTGCAGGGATGCCAGCTGGGATGCCTCCGGCTGCGCCCGGGATGGGTGCAGGACCGGGGGGTGGCGTGCCGGCGGGCCTGGGCGGTGCCGGGGGTCCGCCCACAGGGGGGCGGCCCCGACGCGGGGGCCGAGCCACCGGCAGTGGGTGGTCCACGTCGAGGTGGGCCGGTTTGAGGTGATCCACCGAGACGCGGTCGGGAGTACCACCGATGTCCAAGGTGAAGTGTTTCACCCCGGTCTCCAGCACGCGGAAAGGCCCGTCGTACGGGGGCCGCAGTGGTGTCCGGTGGGCGTCGTGCCGGACGAAGACGTACTCCGCGGTGCGAAGCTCCGGGGCGACGTGCGTAGGCGGGTGCCCGTGGTGCGCCGTCGGCACCGGGGCGAACCTCCGGGCTGTCTCCTGCAGCGCGGTGCGCTCCTGCACCGCGGACCATGGTGCCGTGGGGTTGGGGAGGAACTCGCCCGGCACCCGCAGCGGTTGTCTGAAGACCAACTCCGCCGCGGATGCGCGCAGGTCGTCCTTGGGCGCCGTCCGGAGGCCCAGCAGGACCCAGGGGAGCCTGTCGACCCACCCGCCGTCGCGGAGGGTGGCCCAGAGCGCGGCCTTCAACGGGCGGTGGAACCGCTCGCACAGGCCGTTGGCCTGGGGGTGGTAGGCCGTGGTTCGGTGCAGCTGGACCCCGAGCCCCCGCGCAACCGCCCCCCAGAGCTCTGAGGTGAACTGGGGGCCGTGGTCGGACGATATGTCCGAGGGGGCGCCGAACCGGGCGACCCAGGTGGCGATGAACGCCTGTGCGACGTCCGCCGCCGTCGTCACCGCCAAAGGCACGGCCTCCGGCCACCGGGTGGTGCGGTCCACCATTGTCAGGACGTGGGTGAAACCCCGCGAGGGGGGCAGAGGTCCCACCAGGTCCACGTGTACGTGGTCGAACCTTCGTTCCGGCACCGTGAACGGGGCCAATGGGGCCTGGGTGTGCCGGTGCACCTTCGCATGCTGGCACGCGAGGCACGTCCTGGTCCAGCCGCGGACGGCCTTCCGGAGGCCATACCAGACAAACTTGTCGGCGACCAACCTCTGGGAGGCCTTCGTGCCCGGGTGGGACAGGCCGTGGATGGCGTCAAACACCTGGCGCTGCCAGCCCGCGGGCACGATGGGGCGAGGCCGCCCGAGGGAGACGTCGCACAAGAGGGCCGCGCCGTCGAACTGCACCTCGGTGACGCGGAGGCCCGTGATGGCGGTCCGCAAGGCCTGGATGCCGGGGTCGGCGGCCTGGTCCGCCGCCATCTGGGCATAGTCGATGCCAAGGTGGACTGCATGGGCGACGGACTGGGAAAGGCAATCCGCCACCGGGTTGTCCTTCCCCGCGACGTGCCGGATGTCCGTCGTGTACTCGGACACGGCCGAGAGGTGACGCTGCTGCCGGGCCGACCACGGCTCGGCGACCTTGCCCATCGCGAAGACCAGTGGCTTGTGGTCGACGAAGGCCGTGAACGCACGGCCCTCGAACAGATGGCGGAAGTGCCTGACCGCCAGGTGAAGCCCGAGCAACTCGCGGTCGATGGTACTATAGGGGCCTTCGGGCGGGCGAAGCTGCCGGCTGAAGAATGCCAGCGGTTGCCAAGCACCACGCACCCATTGCTCGTGCACCGCGCCCACCGCGTAGTCCGAGGCGTCGGTGGTGAGGGCGATCGGTGCATCGGGCGCCGGGTGCGCGAGCATGGTGGCGTTAGCCAAGGCAAGCTTCGCGCCTGCGAATGCCGCGTCCATCTGCTCGGTCCAGGTAACATCACCTTTGCCCGGCTTCCCTCGGAACGCCTCGTGCAAGGGGCGCAGGAGCTGGGCGATGCGGGGCAGGAACCGATGGTAAAAGTTTACCATGCCCAGGAACTCCTGGAGCCCCTTGATCGTGTGGGGGCGCGGAAACCCCTTCACCGCCTCCACCTTGGCCGGTAGAGGGACGGCCCCGTGCCTGGTGACGCGGTGCCCCAAAAAATCGATGTCGCCGACGCCGAACCGGCACTTGGCGGGGTTCACGATGAGGCCATGCTGGCCCAGACGTTCGAAGAGCGTGCGGAGATGGTGAAGGTGCTCTTCGTGGGACGCGATAGCGACGAAGATGTCGTCCAGGTATACGTACACAAAATCCAAGTCGCGCAAGTCGCTGTCCGTGAGTCGCTGGAACGCCTGAGCCGCATTCTTCAAACCGAAGGGCATCCGAAGAAATTCGAACAGTCCGAACGGCATGATGACCGCCATCTTCGGGATGTCCTCCGGCCTGACGGGGACCTGATGGTAGCCGCGTATGAGGTCCACCTTTGAAAAGAAGGACATGCCCGCCAACCGGGCGGAGAAGTCCTGGATGTGGGGGACGGGGTACTGGTCGGGGGTGGTGGCGTCGTTGAGGCGCCGGTAGTCCCCGCACGGTCGCCATCCACCGCCGGGCTTCAGCACGATGTGAAGCGGCGACGCCCAAGCACTCTCGGAGCGCCGCACGATGCCGAGCCGCTCCAGCGTAGCGAACCCCGCTTTAGCCACCGCGAGCTTTGTCGGCTAGAGGCGGCGTGCCCGGGCGTAGACCGGTGGCCCGGCGGTGGGGATGTGGTGTTCCACCCCATGCTTGATGGCCCCCGCCGAGAAGGTGGGCCGCGTAAGGGCCGGGAAGCTGGTGAGGAGGCGGGTGAAGTCGTCCGCTGCCGGAAGCGTACAAACTAACCTCGCCGGGACCGAACGGCTCAGCAAGCCGCTTGGCGAGCCGCTCGGTGAGCTGCTCAATGAGCCGCTCAACGAGCTGCTCAGCCGGCAAGCAAGTGAGCTGAACGTTTCAGCCTGGACGAGACGTCTGTTCTTAACATCTACCAACAACCCGTGTGCACAGAGGAAGTCCGCACCGAGCAGTGCCATGGGGACACTAGCGGTTATGAACGTCCACTCGAAGCGTTGCCTTCCGAACCGCAGGGAGAGGCAGCGCTTCCCGAATGTGCGTATGGGTGTTCCGTTCGCGGCAAGCAACGCGGGGCCCGGCCCGCGGTGTGTTTGTTGGACGTAGAGGCAGGGATAACGCTCACCTGTGCCCCCGTATCGCATAGGAAACGGCGCCGGGACAAGGTGTCCGTTATAAAAAGAAGGCTGCCGGAATGGCCGACGCTCAGGGCCGCTACCGAGCGCCGGCTTTGTAGTTTCCCGACTTGCCGAAGGAGCACGGCGGGCAACAAGTCCTCGCCTTGTGGCCAAACCTGGCGTGGAAATGGCACCAGGTTTGCGGCGAAGGCGGAGGCCGCGGTTTTCGCGGTGGTGGTGGGCGTGGCGTGGCAGCGGCCACGCGGCGTGCATCAGCCTCGGGATCCCCGAGGTGTGGTGCATCAGCATCAGGGTCAGCCTCGGGATGCGCGGCGGCCGCGCCAAAACTCGCCTGCGCGTCCAAAGCCGCGAAGAACCTGTCGGCCTCGGCAGCGAGCGCTCGGGGTTCCGTCGTCACAGAACCGGCCAACGCGAGGCGGATTCGTGCCGGCAGCTGGCGTCGAAATAACGCCCGGAAAAGAGCGTTCGGGGTTTCGTCGCCCATCAATGACAGCATATGGTCCATGCAGACCGACGGTCGCGTGTCACTGAGCTCGGGGAGGTCCAGGAGGCGGTCGGCCCGTGCGTCCACCGTGAGGCCGAACGTGGCGAGGAGGAGACGCTTGATCGCCTCGTACCTGCCATCGGCCGGTGGGTTCCTCAGGACCGACAGGATGCAGGCGGCCGTGCCGGGCCCGAGGGAAGCGACCACGTGGCAGTACATGGTCTCGTCCACCGTGATGCCTCAAAGTCGGAACTGGGCTTCTGCCTGCAGGAACCAGACTTCGGCTTGCATCTCCCAGAACTCGGGGAGTTTCATTTGGACCGCGCTGTTTGCCATTGCGATGGCGTATACGGGTGGTCAGCGACGGCTGACCAGAACGTCGGAGTCACCAATGAAGCGCGGTGCTACGCGCGCTTGCTTGTACAACAAGAAGGAAGCGGACAACGCGGTGAGTTTAAGAGTCTTTATTAAACGAGCTCAACTGTCGCACTGGCGCGCTCCGGGCTGCGCGCCCGGTGTATATCCCGTGGCCACGCCTACCCCTAGGGCGTGGCCGCCACCCACTTGGTGCGTGGAATGATGCCCTCACGCCAGTGAGCTTTCGTGTCCGCCACAACATAAAGATAATTATAATAATAATGATGGTGAAAAAGGTCCATAATGAATAATGATAATGGTACATAATTTATAATAATAAAAGGCAGTGTGTGAGTGTGTGTGTGTGTGTGTGTGTGTGTGTGTGTGTGTGTGTGTGTGTGTGTGTGTGTGTGTGTGTGTGTGTGTGCATGTGTGTGTGTGTGTGTGTCCTCCATAACCACAAAACCATGAAACTAGTGGCCCCAAACTTTGCATGCATACTTATTGACCTCCAAAGGATTGCACGAATGAAAACTGGGTGTTTGGGTTTGTTTTTGAAGATCATTTACACTAACAGGCTTACCTTTGGTCAGCCTGAATTAAAGCCACTCAGCTTGGGGGTCTTAATTCCACCATTTTGTCTGCTTAACTAAAGTATGCCTTGGCACAGAACAGGTCGGTTTCTGTGCAATAAAGCTTCATATATACAAATGGTAATATAGCTGATCTTCGTACCTCCGAATTGATGTATTCCTGTATACATCGCAATGCTTAGAAAAAACTGTTCAGCTGAACCGAATTTCAAAAGTTTAACTGCGGAATTGACCTCAGCAGCAGTTCCGACTTTAAAAAAAAAGGGTTAATTTGTCTAATTCAGACATTGTGGGACTCTCCTGGCATCTCAACAGTTGCTTGAGTGCTTACGTTGTTGGAGTGCTTGCTTGAGTGCTTAAGCTGCTTGTCGAGCGCTCTTCAGGCTTCATTTGCAAGTCATGGCGATACAGTACACAGCGCTCACTTTTTGTTTTTACGTAAGCAGTTTGTTATTAGACGAAATTAAATTGATTCCCAATTTTTGTGTGATCTACTGTCATTATAATAATATGTTATATTAATATACATATAAAAATATACTTATTTTTTAAAAACAACATCGAATCAAACATTGTTTGGAACTCCGCCACGTTGAACTAACTGTAGCTTTGCAAGTGAAAGTCTGACATTTGTCTGCTCGATATGGTTTGCATATTTTCCTGATTTCCTGCTTGATTTTCACTTTCATAGAAGATTATTTAAAGGTAAATTTTTTGTGGTTGCCATTTTTGTGCGGCATTGAAATGTGAAATTTGTGTGCAATTTGACTGTCCTCTTTGGGGATTGTTTTATTCGTGGGTTGTACTCAACTTGCACTTACATTTTTAGAAGTATCTCGAGGTTCTCCACACAAAATTAAAACAAATCTGGTGAAAAACGGATGTTTAAAAATGAAATCACATCGTTCTGTGTGGTGTGCAGGCAAGATGACGCGTTTACTGTGTGGTTTATCTATGTTACACATGATTGTACTAATGGATGTACCTGAGGCTGTTACACTTGCGCTAAAATAAGTTTGGGGGGAAATCTGAACGTTTTGAGGGATTATACACCTTGATGATATAGTAGAATTTCGGAGAATCCTATAATTTTGAGGCCTCGCTGTTAGAAGCATTTATCTCGATGATAGCACCTGCTTGCCCATTTTGATATAACTAGATGAGATACCCGTTATACGCCCAGAAAATTTTGAGTATGTGGGGGCGGGGAGGTGTGGGGGAGTGGGGAGGGTTGGTGTGGGGGAGTGGGGAGGGTTGGTGTGAGGGAATGGGTGTAATGGGGAGAATCTTGAGGGGGTTGGTGAGGGGATGGGGGAGGAGCCATGGGGGTATAAAGTGGAGTGGGAGAGATACCTGGTCGCCCAGGTGAACCTGAGGTTGGGGGTGAAGTTTGGAAGGGGTGGGGTTGTGAGGGGCATGGGGGTGTTGGTGTGGGGGAAAGTCAAAGTGTAAAATCATTCTGGAGGAATGGTCACACTTGATGTCATTTGAGCGCCCCATGGGTTAGATGGTGTAGCCGGTGAATAAGCACACACACACACACACACACACACACACACACACACACACACACACACACACACACACACACACACACACACACACACACACACCTGGGTAATATGAGTTGTCACAGCAGGTATCGCATCATTCAGCCAACCATCACGTATGGAGAATACAATGCAGAGGGGAAGCGAGAAATTCTGCCATTATTGCTTTCATGATAAATAGATGATATGGTGGTTTAACCGACAGGTTTTCAGAATCCTCCCCTCCCTTCACCTATCTTCCCCCGTCCCTCCCTCCACCTTCCATCCACCCTCCCCTCTCCCTCCCCATTCTCCTCTTCTCCCCATCTCCTCCCCTACTCTCCCCCTCCCTGTTCCTATTCCCCTCTCACCATTCCCCCAACCCCTAACATCCCCCTCCCTCCTCCATTCCTCCCCCTTCCCCCCTATCATTCCACCTCTCCCCCCCTCCACTTCCCTCATACCCTCCCTCCCCCACCTCCTTCCCCTTCCCTCATATCCCCCCTGCTCCCCTTCACTTTCTTTTCACTCCCTAAATTATAATGATGATAATGACAATAACAATGATAATGTTGATAGTGATAATACTGATCGCAATGATAATATTGGATAATGATGATAACGATAATGATACATGGTAACAATGGTACCTGAGTATGTCTATTAATTACGTGTCATTGCAATGTGAGTGTGTATCAATTACGTAATATTGGAATGCAAGTATGTCCATTAGTTACGTACTAATGAAATGTGAGTACTATGTCTATTAATTATATAATATTGGAATTCGAGAATGTCTATTAATTATGTATTAACGAAATGTGAGTACTACATCCATAAATTACATACTAATAAAATGTGAGTGTGTCTATTAATAATGCACTGTTTGAACATGAGATGGACCGTGCTTAGATCTTTTAATTACAAATTATTGGACAGTGACTACATCTATTAATTACGTACTATGGAACGTACCTTTTAGACCTTTAGACCCCTTTATACCCTTCTGATCCCTTAAACCCTCGAGACTCCTTTCCACTCTTTAGACCCCTTCAACCTTTTAAGACCCTTGAGAGAATTCCAGATATTTTCACCTTTAGCCCTTTGCCTTATATTTTGGGAGGAGGAGGGGCGGGGGAGGGGGTGGGGGTGGGGGATTAGCATTGCATGAAGTCTACACAGTGATGTGCATTGGACTTTTGTTTGCTTTTTTGCAACCGGGTTTTACCAGGAACTAGAACAATGTGACTGTGTCGCCAATATGCCTCCGCCTAGTCCCACAATGGGTAGATGCCATCACTCTGCATATGTATGGGTAGGGGATCACGCTTGTGAAGTTTCATGTTGATCGGATAAGGTTCGTTTTTCTATCCAAGATGGCTGCCAAACCACGTGATCTATGACATCATTTTCAAACTATATGCAACTATATGTGCTGTTAGATGATATTTGTAAAATTTTGCATCGCTCAGGTGAGCGGTTTCAGAGATATAATTATTTAATATTTTCCTTCAATCCAATATGGCTACCAAACCATGTGACCTATGATGTCATAAATTTAATATTTCAATACAAATCAGTCATAGAGCATGTGCATGCAATTTCAGATTTTTAGGATAAGGAATTTGATAAAAACATTTTTGGTTGGTATACCACTTCACCTATGATGTCATCATTATCATGCTTTTGTTCCCCATTGGGAGTACTTGACAATGTGCCAAGTTTCAAATTTTTCCATTCACCGGTTTCTGAGAAAGAATTTTTAAATTATTTGCTTTTAATCCAAGATGGCCGCCATACCACGTGACCTATGACGTCACAATTATCATAAAAACATTTTGCATGGGTGTCACTCCTACCCTGAAAGTTTTGTCTCAATTGGACATATAGTTGCTGAGAAAAACGAGGTTTAGTCCATACGGACGGACGGACATACGGACAGACGGACGGACAATCCGAAAGCATAATGTCTCCGGCGACTTTGTCGGCGGAGGCATAAAAAAAAGAGTATCAGACCGAGATGGCGGATCCTTTAAAATACCTCATAGAACAGTTCATCGGGGAAAGGTCGAAAGCACTGTGCACATACGAAGCACCGAGGATGGTAGATCTGTCCACACGAGTTGAGTATTGGTTCAGCCGATCGAATGACTTCATGGCAATGAGCACAAGATGCCTGTGAAGAGTTCCTGGCACATCAGGGAGAAAAGACCGGGCATTTAGATTACATTAATATGGGCACCCCCCTCTCTTTTTAATTACCTCCACCACCAAAGGTGGGTGGAGCTAATATTTTCACCACTGTCTATTTGTCTGTCTGTCTGTCTTATCTCAATTCGGTTTTATTAGAATAAAAGAAAAAAGAAAAAATGTACATGACTGTAGTCCAAGGACTAATAATGTCAAGTTTACAATCTTACTATAATTCACCAAATGTCTGTCCGTCCATTCGAAGCTACCGCAAAAACGGCTCAACCGATCGCAACGATATTTTGGGTGGGTTTTCCTGGGACCCCTGGGAGTAAAATAGGCTATATTGTTTTTCCAGGTTTTCCAATTTTCCAGTTTTTCCAAACACGATGGAATAATATTTACCGATATGAACAGTGATGTGGCTTTTGTTGAAATTCTACAAATACTGTTTATTCTACGTACCAGGAGAGAGTAGATCGACTCCTGACGAATTCTTCGTATATAAACGTGCGGCTCCGAAGTAACACGGCAGCGTGTGCAAAGCGACTGAGCTCGAAGGCCTGCCTTTTTTACGATGAAAAAAGGTAAAAAATCAAACATTTGAACAGCCTTGGACGTGCACCTTGACCCCATGGCCAAGGCACACCGTCTATCAAGGCTGTCCCAATAACATTACACATGCACCTCAACCCCAAGGCTGAAGCACATGGTCATTCAAACACATGCATCCTGACCCTGAAGGGCCACAATGCATGGTCATACAATTGGACCACTCCTCTCAATAGGAGTGAGTCCACTGACAAGGCATTACTCCTGTCAGGTAACCAACGCAGAATTTCTCCTGCGAGGTAAGTATAGTGGCCGCTTCCGTGTTACACATTCGGCGCGCACTCTTCACACATAAACGTGCGACTGAGAAAGACGTGCAGTGGCCGCTTCCTTTTTGCAGAATTCAATCTTTTTTCAAAATGCGCGCCATGTACTGTTTAGATTTTGATGATTTGCGTGTGATATGATTCAACGGATGTTGAATCTAGTTCCATCCATCTAGTTTCTAGTTTCCATCTAGTTTCCATCTAGTTTCAAATAATCTTTTCGATTCCCGCCAGTCAGCATATAGACCAGGCCATAGCACCGAGACCGCTCTCTTAAGAATAACCAATGATCTTCTGACCTCTCTTGACTGTGGTAAGGTTTCCGTTCTTGCTCTTTTGGACTTGTCTGCCGCCTTTGACACGATTGACCATAGTGTCTTAATTCGTCGTCTTGAAATCACATTTGGTATAATTGGTACTCCCCTTTCTTGGCTGATGTCCTATCTTACTGATAGAGTGCAAACAGTTGTTGTCAATGGCCAGAAATCAGCCCCTTCTCCGCATTCCTTTGGCGTTCCCCAGGGCTCAGTCCTGGGACCTATCCTCTTTCTTTTGTACACTCAGCCTCTATTTGATCTTGTTGCCAGACATTCAGTTGATCACCACGCCTTTGCGGACGACAATCAGCTGTACAAAGGAAGCACGATTCAACAAATCGTGCCCACTGTTGAAGTGTTAGAAGGCTGTATTGCCGACGTGAAGGCGTGGATGACCCAAAACAAACTTCAGCTGAACGATGCTAAAACAGAGTCTATGATTGTAAGATCGCACAGATGTCCTCTACAATATTCACTTCCTACCACTATTCATGTTGGTGAAACCGATGTAAACTTTGTTTCGTCGGCCAAGAACCTCGGTGTGGTTTTCGACTGTAACATGACATTTTCCAAGCAAGTACTTCAAGCTTGCAAATCAGTATACTTTCAGCTGCGAAAGATCGCATCCATTCGCCACTTTCTTACTCCTCAAGCTGCTCTAACTCTGGTCTGTGCCCTTGTCCTCTCAAGGCTAGACTATTGTAATTCTTTGTATGCTGGCTGCCCTCAGTTTCTCTTGGATAAGTTACAAAAGGTTCAAAACTCTGCCGCTCGTCTTGTCTGTAAGGCGAAGAAGTCTGACCATGTTACTCCGCTTCTTGAATCTTTACACTGGCTGCCTGTCTCTGCTCGTGTGCAACACAAAATTTGCACACTATGTTATAAATCATTGTGTGGAACGGGACCTCACTATCTGTCCGATTTGCTCACTCTCTATGAACCTCGGCGACGGCTTCGTTCAAGCGACGACTCTATGACCTTAGAGCCGCCACGCACCAGCACCAAGTCGTTTGGCGAGAAATCCTTTTCCTTTGCTGCACCTCTGCTCTGGAATGACTTGCCTTCCTCTGTTCGACATGTTGACTCTCTTCCTGCCTTTAAAACCTCCCTCAAAACCTATCTCTTTCACAAGTCTTTCAAAGTCTAAGTCCTGTTTTCCCTTTGGTTTGAGGTGGGACAGAGATCGAGAGTATGTCTGTGTACAACTGTACATGTGCAGGGGAGGGAGGGGAGGAGGAGGGGGAGTACACATCTGTGGGTTTTGAATGGGAGGGAGAGGAATAGGGCAAGAGTGAAGGTGTGTCTGTGTGTGTGTATGTTTGTGTATGTGTGTGCGGTGTGTGTGCATTCGCATGATAATGTAAAGCGCCATGAGGGTAGTTTACTCTGCTTGATGGGGCTATATAAGACTCCTTTATTATTATTATTATTATTATTATTATTATTATTATGTTTATATGAATCGTTGAAATTTTTAAAAAAGCCTTCAATTTCTGATATTTTGCCTTTTCATTTGGGCTTCCCAATTGAAGCCCCGCCCATCGGGCGGGTACCGTTGCTAGTATAAATAATTTCACATAGTAACAAATACATTATACAGACAGAAAAATAAATCAATTATGTATTTGCATTGGTGAATCAATCAAAACCGAAGAAATTCATTTAAAAGGTTGAAATACTTCAGTCAATATATGAATGTCAATAATTACATTCAAAATATCTAAATATTTGTATTAAATAACCTACACTCACTTAAAAATGGTATAGTATATCACATTACAAAAATTAAATATTCAATCAATTAATCAAAGTCTTTGAACACGATATGTCAAAAAGGTGTGGACCGACTCGGACAAAAATTGGTGGAGAGATTGGATGTGTGACAAGGACGAATCAATTCGATTTTGGTGAAAATCCGAATACGAGAATTTTTTAAGTGATTCTTCACCATCGAGTGGGCAAAAACTATGTATAGCATGATATTGCAAAAAGTTGTGGATGGATTATAACAAAACTTGGTGGATGAGTTGGTGAGGCAACAAGACCAAGCGATTAGATTTTGATTCAAGTCCGAACCCAGATCTGGCCAATCAGTGCGATGCAAAAGGTAAACTGTTCAACCTGGCGGAGGTATGCGCTCGACGGCGGGATGGAAGGGAAAAAAATGGGGAATGCAAGGAACAACAAATAACTACATACAATGAGGTAAAATAAATCTAAAGAAATCTAAGGCTCCTCACTCCAGACTCGATCACAGATGGGGAAAGGGAACAAAACCCAGGTGGCTTATCTCTCTCTGGTAATGGATTCAGGCCAAGGAGCAGCCACAAACAGGCAGGATGAGTAGGTGATGAGGAGGTGATGATGAAGGCGAGGCAGGACGAGGCACAGATGAACAGGCAGCAGGTGACAAAAACAGACACAGGGCAAAGGGTGGAACGTGAGGAGGTGAGCGATCGAGCAGCTGTCCTCAGGGGAACGAGCATTTTCTTTCTTCTGAGCATGACACTCTCCTGGACAACACTCCAATTCTCCTCAGACGTCCTCAAAACTCATCAGAACTCCTCAGAACGCCTCAGAACTCGTGTGATCCCACCATGCCTTCTTCTTCAGGTCTTTCCGCAGATTCTCACTGGGATCCAAATTTGGCTTTGAGTGGACCAGTCAAGCACTTTCACATTCTTGTTCTGAAGCCATTTCCATGTTGCTTTGGCTGTATGCTTGGGGTCTTTATCCTGTTGGAACGTAAATAGTTGACGCATTCTATGGTCTTTTGCGCTCTGAAGCTGGTCATCCTCAAGGATTTGCCTGTATTTGGCTCCATTTATTGTTCCCTCTATCCTAACAAGTTTCTCAGTCTCTACCACTGAAAAGCATCCCTATAGCATGATGCTGCCACCACCATGCTTCACGGTATGAATGGTATTATATGGGTGATGAGTTGTGCTTGGTTTCCGCCAGACATAGCGCTTAGCATTCAGGCCAAGGAGTTCAATTTTCGTTTCATCAGACCACAGCCTTTTGCCTCATGCTCTCAGAGTTTTTCACATGCCGTTTTGCAAACTACAGGTCATGTGCCTTTTTCTCAGAAGTGGCTTCCATCTGGTCACTCTCCCATAAAGCCTAGATTTGTGAAGTGCTGCAGAGACTGTTGTCCTTCAGGCAGATTCTCCCATCTAAACCAAGGAACTCTGTAGTTCTGTCAGAATGGTCTTTGGGCTCTTGGTCACCTCCCTGACCAAGGTCCTTCTTGTCCAGTTGCTCAATTTGGTCGAAAGGCCAGCTCTAAGAATAGTCTGAGTAGTTCCATATTCTTTCCATTTCCTATGATGTTGCTCTTGGGAACTTTCAACACTCTATAAATTGTTTTATACCCTTCTGCAGATCTATGCCTCCTCACAATACTATCTCTGAGTTATATGGACAGTTCCTTGGACATGTCATGTACTGTTATTGGTATCTCTTTCATGTAATTTTTTTAACACCCATTGAAACCTTGACCGCTCCAAGTAATTTTTTAATGTTTCCTCAGTCACACTTTTGCCAGATTACTGAACATCAAGAGCACGCATGATTCATTGAAATACTGTGCCACAATATTAGTTTACTCTGACACAATCATACAAATCCAGGGATGGAATAAAATTTCATATCAAAAGCAATGGAGAGAGAAAAAAAGGAAAGGAGGTAGAGGATGAGGCAGGAAGAAGGGTATTGAAAAGAAGAGGATCAGGAAGAAAAGTGAAGAAATTGTTGAAAAGTTTCTACGAAACTTTACAATCTCTACCTTTAGAATCTCTACTTTTTCTTGCTTTAAAAGGTGTTTCAAAAGTGGTTTTGTTCTGCTTTTGTTGCTTTTTGCAAAGTATAGGTTTCTGTGTACACAAGATAAGATAATAAATAATAATGGTCTTTTATTGGCTTCATATCGGTTCCCCATGTCAATGCTGAGTCCTGAATTAACAACGGTTAGGATGTATACCAATGCAACATCAACATGGTGGTATGGAAGGAGGAAATAGCGTTTAAGCTATTTTTAATTTACCACCAAAATCAAATACACTACCAAAGCATTCCATTTTAGCCATTTTGTCGAGGAACCTTCTTGAAAAGGTGAAACATCATTCGAATCATCATCATGATTTTTTTAAGCAACCACAGTTGTCGGTGAGTTCCATAAGGTTTATGACACCCTGACACTGTGGAGTGCAGACAGATTCTGGCCAATCATGCTAATCCATCAAACATGACTCATCAGGAAGGGATTCATTTTCGAGCAAGATTATTTGATCTCAAACATGTAGTGAAATGACATTGTGATGTTAAAGAAGATCAAGGACCCACAAGCATGGCTTGACCAGAATAGAAGTTCCAGTATGAAAATTAATTGAGTCTATATATGAACTTGCAGCACAGGTACAGAAGAAAATGTAATGGCAAACAAGAAACTTGGCAGTATTGTGGTTGAGTAACACAGGGCATTTGCAACAACATCCGTAAGCATACAGGTGCTTACAGAAATACCAGGTGCACAATCCCTTTGCCACAGTATAAAATCCAACAGGACACAAATACAGAGGAAGCCGCATTTCATTTCCTGAATGTGCATACAGTACTGAGAGCGCTCGAGTGAGAAAGATTTATAATCGAACGAGAAATTGTGTTCTGCTATTCTTTATACTGTACAACCAATGGAAATACAGTTGTGTTTCACAGTGTTCGAATTTGCTAGCAAAAGATGCAATCTCATGGCATTATCAAAATAACTTCTTAAAAACAAATGCGCAAAATAATGCGGAAAGCAATCCCACAACTCACAGGTCGGTAGGTATCGTAGTCACATGTACCCTCATTTTACAACTTATCCATATAAGATAGATCATTAACTTGTAACAGCTTGGTAATAAACTTAATTGTATGTGGCAAGCCTGGTTAAAATCCCAGGGTATTAACTATTTTCCATTTGTATGCAGCGAAGGAAAGCTTGAACATGGAAGAGTTATTTTTTGGCACATTAAGAATAGCCCCAAAAATGACTAATGACTTTCTTAAAGTGCAAAGTACAAGGAAGAACGTTTCAGTCCTGGTGTACCAACAAACTAACACAGACAATTAAACAGTATTGTGAATCAACAAATTCGATTTGGAACACAAGAAGCACAGAGATGCGTGCCCTGACCTGCCCACTCATCCCTTCCACCTGTTCCCTTTATTCCCAACCTTATCTAATTGCTTATCTAATTCCCACAAAATGAGCCCAGTTAATATTGCATTGGACAGAAAATATGACAAACCTCCAGCCTTTATACCTGGCTTTCGTATTAAGAGTCAGGTTGTCAGCGACTAAACCGACAGCCCTCACTGGCTTTTCTTGTGGGGAGGGTGACTGTGACACCCTGCCAGGACCAAAAACAACACCTGGCAAAGGATGGATGAGATCCCGTAGGAAGCCAACGGCCTTCCAGTAAGGAGATGGTGTCTCTTAAAAAACACCCATCCGGTTTGGACCGGTTCAAATCATTCCAAAGACTTGAAAAATGGTACGTGCTGCTTCCTTGCTTGACGTTCTGCATTTAAAAGGATAGAGCACGGACAATCCCCATCGCTTGGCATCCATGGGGAGGAGGAAATTCCTCTTGAGGAAATGCCCCACTGAGTACAGTGAGAAAAGCGGCGCCATTGTTATGACATCGCGGGTACCGAGAACTACCCCATTGGAAGTACTTGACAATGTGCCAAGTTTCAAATTTTTCCATTCAGCGGTTTCTGAGAAATATATATTTTTTCATTTGCTTTTAATCCAAGCTTTTGCTAATATTTGCTTGCTTTTAATCTGCCATACCACGCGACCTATGACATCACAATTACCATGAAAACATTCTGCATGGGTGTCACTCCTACCCTGAAAGTTTTGTCTCAATCAGACATATGGTTGCTGAGAAAAATGAGGTTTAGCCCGTACGGACAGACGGACGGACGGACAACCCGAAAACATAATGCCTCCGGCGACTTTGTCGGCGGAGGCATAAAAAAAAGTGGGGATGGAATTTTGAAGCGTCATTTCAAGCCAACTGTAAACTGACCTTTCTAAGACTATACAAGATGATCTAGCAGTGATTGGTGACCTATTACAGCAAGACTGTGAATGATGTTCTGAAAGGTGGAGAGTGGCTAATTTCAGTGTCGACCGATGAGGTGTGGGATGTAATCACCGAGGAGAAGCCTGTTGTTACCCTACGATGTGTTGATCAAGTGTACAATCCATGGGGACTTTATCATGTCAGCTCCAATGTTTAGGGATAACATTTTTCTAGTAAAATCATCCACACCATTGAGAGACTTGGCCAAGATGTTACCAAAATGAGGAGCCAGTGCTGAGACATAGCTGGTAATATAGGTGGGAATCATAAAGGAGCATGCCGTAGGATTGAGAGCCAATACGCAAAACCCTTCCGGCTTTGCTACATCTCCCATTAGTGGGACGTATGCATCATCTCTGACTTTGAAAATCCTATCTGCAACATAATGGGCACTGCTCGTGCGGGAGTGACGCAGGCACACGCGTGCACAACGCATGCACAACGCTCGTTGGAGAGTGCAGGTTTTACTGAAACAGTCTCTTGTCTCGGGTTACAATCCCGAATGGGTCGCTAATCTGACGTAGGATACTCAACTGAGGGGGCAGAAATTTGGAATTTCTGAAGTGTCGATGGTTATGAATTTGGAATGTACAGCGAGCCAAGATCGACTGAAGGATTCACCAATAGTGAGAGAGGTGAAGGGGTAGAGGCGGGAGAGATCGGTGAGGATAATAGAGGGGAAAGGAAGAGAGGGGAGGGACAGGGGAAGAGATTGAGAGACCTCCTCGTTGAGGAGTTTGATGTGAATTAGCTAAGATTTATTTTTCATTTTCAAGAGTGATCCTCAAGGAATAGCAAGGTTAAATTCTCAGTGGGGGTAACGGGAGAACAATGGAGCACAACCGGCAAGGGAATACATTAATAGGTAAGGAGACAGAAAGAAAGAGAGAGAGAGAGAGAGAGACTGAGACTGAGACTGAGGCTGAGACTGAGACAGAGAGAGAGACTGAGAGAGAGAGAGACTGAGAGAGAGAGAGACAGAGAGAGAGAGACTGAGAGAGAGAGAGACTGAGAGAGAGAGAGAGAGAGACTGAGAGAGAGAGACTGAGAGAGAGAGAGACTGAGAGAGAGAGAGAGACTGAGAGTGAGAGAGAGAGAGAGACTGAGAGAGAGACTGAGAGAGAGGGAGACTGAGAGAGAGAGAGACTGAGAGAGAGAGAGACTGAGAGAGAGAGAGACTGAGAGAGAGAGAGAGAGACTGAGAGAGAGAGACTGAGAGAGAGAGAGACTGAGAGAGAGAGAGAGAGAGAGAGACTGAGAGAGAGAGAGACTGAGAGAGAGAGAGAGAGAGAGACTGAGAGAGACTGAGAGAGAGAGAGAGAGACTGAGAGAGAGAGAGAGAGAGACTGAGAGAGAGAGAGAGAGAGAGAGAGACTGAGAGAGACTGAGAGAGAGAGAGAGAGAGACTGAGAGAGAGAGAGAGACTGACTGAGAGAGACTGAGAGAGACTGAGAGTGAGAGAGAGAGAGAGACTGAGAGAGAGACTGAGAGAGAGGGAGACTGAGAGAGAGGGAGACTGAGAGAGAGAGAGACTGAGAGAGAGAGAGACTGAGAGAGAGAGAGACTGAGAGAGAGAGAGAGAGACTGAGAGAGAGAGAGAGACTGAGAGAGAGAGAGAGACTGACTGAGAGAGACTGTACAGTTAAAATTCTTCCTAAATATATACTGTAATTTTTACCTACGACATGACATGTCTACAAAAGCTTTGGGTTGTTGGTGCTGTTGTTGTTTTCGTTGGGACTCTTGTTGGGGGTCGATTTTTGAAATGTGCACCCATTGGTCGGGCAGCTGCCGGACCACACCCACATCTGTCGCTTGACTCCACCCACCATAACAACAAGACAAAATGATATGGCTGCCATCTTGTTTTATGGTGGGCCTAACACATTAGGCAGGTTGGCCTCTACTGATTATACACTCCCGGGTTTGTTGTGTCAGATTTCCATTGGCTTTGTTTGGGTCGAATGCTATTCACGATGAGGGACCCCAACAATCCAATCATATGTCGAATAATAATGAGGTTTAATCAAGCTCGTCAGAACGCAGGGTTACATCACAAATTACTAAAATAAATACCGTTATGTAATTTTTGAAAGGGTTCTTATTGGGGTTAAGCAATCCGTGACCATATGACGAATCAGCTTATTCTGATATAACCGTTGGGAGGGTGACATGGATAAGATGTGTCAAGTTAAGTTTTTAATAGCGCATTAAATGCGTGTTTCCCAATTGGCCCGTTATCGGATTTTTCCACAGGTTGTATCCACAGTGCACTCATTCTTGTTTGTTTTCGAGAGATATTTTTGTTAAACCGAAATAGATTTGTTCATTTTTACAGATTTTATTCCAGTATCGTTTTTTATTTATGTTGTATTTTTTAAACTGAATGCTATTATTAAACTAATAGTTTCCCTGAATAAAAATGCAATAGGCAATAGGCCACATCTGCAACAACTTCCAAAAAAGAAGAACAAAAGCTCAGGTAACAAGAAAAGCCAAAGTCCAATTTACCTCATCACTTAATAATGTACTCAGGACCTTCAAGTGTAAAAAGCTGCAGTGAGAAGAAGCTGGAACAACGGTTCAAAACATGGTTGCTTGTTCATTAATATTTGGATGATGATGTCTGGCCATGAGAGGGTTAATATTTGGATGATGATGTCTGGCCATGAGAGGGTCCGTAACATAGTTGTCGTATGAAATTCACCTTTGTGGCCCTTGCTTTAAATTTTTGGAAAAGTTTTGCAGTTATAACTAGAACGGCACTCGGTAGAGCGCATACCTCCGCCAGGCTGAACATGATAGGTCGGATCTGGATTTGGACATGAACCAAAACATAATCGGCTTGTTCTTGTCACCAACTCAACCACCTAGTTTAGTCATAACTCATCCACAACTTTTTTTAATATCATGTTATATATCGCTTTTCGCCCGATCCCTCAATGGTGAAGAATCACTTAAAAACTAAATAAAATTCTCGGATCTGAATCCATGTTCAGATCTTCACCAAAATCGAATCGCTTAGTCCTTGTCACACACCTAACTTGTCCAGCAACTTTCGTCTAAATCCGTCCACAACTTTTTGAGATATCCTGCTATGTATCGCTTTTGGCCCACCCCCGCAATGGTGAAGAATCACTTTAAAAATTCTAGTAGCCGGATCCGAATCTGGATCTTCACCAAAATCTAAATATTTCTTCCTTTTCACATACACTACTTCCCTGTCAAATTTCGTCCGAATCCTTCCACAACCTTTTGAGATATCTTGTTCACAAACAAACAGACAGACAGGCAGACAAGGGTGAAAATATAACCTCCATCCACCTTTGGTGGCGGAGGTAACTAGAACAACACTCGGTGGAGCGCATACCCCCGCCAGGCTGAACAGTTTACGTTTTGTATCCCACTAATAGGCCAGATCCGGATCTTCACCAAAATTGAATGAATTCGTCCTTGTCTCACACACAACCTCTCCACTAAGTTTCGTCCGAATCAGTCCACAACATTTTGCGATATCCTGCTCAAAAATGCAAATGGTGTTGGTCAGGTATTCTACAATGGCGTTTGCAATGAACAGTTTTCACAATGACTGAAGTGGTAACAACAAAAGCAGGTTTGTTAAGAAAGGTTAACAAGTGCTTTGATGGAAGAAACACTTAGTAAACTTTAAAACAGAACTTCAGACAAAACCTGCACTTTTCACTTTGACCTTTGGCATCTTTTAAAATCCATGAACCACCTTTAGAGGCCATTTTTCCTCGCAGAGCAGGGCAAGGGTTGGCCTTTTTCGGGCACCGTGGTCCCCTTTTTGAAGCAATGTTTTACAGCCGGATGCCCTTCCTGCCGCCAACCCTGTTAGTCGCCTCTTGCAACACGCAGGCAATTACCAGTGAGCAGGTACTCAATTTGCCGACCTCGGAAGGATAACAGGCTGAGTCAACCCCCCATGTGTTCATTTAGCGATCGACCGGGATTCAAACCCAGGATCCTAGGATCCCAAGCCGGCACCCTAACCACTAAGCCAACACCAGGCCTATGAAAAAATTTACAACTTTAAAATCCATGAAAAAGCAATAACCTTTTACCTGCGCATCCTGCGATTCACCGACAATCCTGAATTTCTTTATTAATAAAGTTGCCCAGCGTTACGGAGAAACAATTATTGATGCCGATGAAAGTGATGAAGGTGAGAATTTTTTTAATTTATTTTTTGTATACAGGATCGAGGCTCGTGAAAGAGCTACATTTATCAGTATCGCACAAAAAATCATGCAGACACACAAAACATATAAGAAGGGGAGTGGTAGACAAGATGGGGAGAGAAGGGGAAGCACACAAACACAACATTTGGGAGCAGAGACATCGGGAGTTCTGTGGGAGGGAGAGGGCTTGGGGGCGGAGGAGGCATGGGAAGGGGGGGGGGGGGCAGTGGGAGAAGTATAAAACACATGGACACTGCAAGGACTTCGAGGAAAGAAGTTGGTATTTCAAAAAAGTGGATCTGGGGTGAAATTAGCGGGGGTAGAAAAGATCAAGGTTTTGGATGGGGGAAGATAAGACATGGTGGTGAACAGCTGTTTTAAAGACCTGGAGGGAGGAGTGGGATTTAAGAGAGTGAGGGAGTTTGTTTCAGAGGCGGGAGAAAAGGGGAATGAAGGAGTGAAGGTGAGCAGAGAGTCTTGATTTTGGAAGTTTAGCCATAAGGGGGTTGCTGGCAGATCTTGTTTGACCTGTAGGAATATTTGGGGGACAGAGCATAGAGAGAGCTGGGGGACTGGGGGAACAAGGCCGGAAAGGAGTCGGTAGAAGACAGAAAGACCACCAACCTGCCTGCGCTGAGTAAGTGAAAGACCCTCGGAGTTACCTTCATCGCAAAATTGCGAAGCTCATTGCAAAGCATGCATCGAGCTTTGCAAGATTGTGTGGAAAGAGACGGACACATTCTTTCTTGTACATTAAGGAGCAAAGTGACAATTCACTGCCTCAGGGCACATATAGGCACACTCACAACGTGTCAACCCTAATGTCAAAATATTTGCATCGGGAGAGGAATGTGACGACGCGATGGAGGCTGGGGGATGAGGGTGAAAAGAAAGAGGAGAATGTGAGAAAGCCCCTTAGTTGTTTTCTCACAATTACATTATCTGCACTGCATTTCCCACCATGGGACGTGTTAATAATTAGGTTGGTTATTACTACTACTTAGCTGGGATTCCGAACCCAAGGATATGTCAGATATGCTACTGAGATGCAACAAAATCTGAGTTAATTGAGCAGGCTGTTATATATATATATATGGTATTTAATTTGATTTGATGTACTATAATCTTTATAACGCGTCGGTGCTGCTGAAGCAGTTTATTGGTAAGGGAGAGGGTAGCAGTGTAGCTGTTTTTCAGCTACCTCAGGGTGTGACGTCCCTGCCCTATGCGAGTCCCAGGCTCAGCTGGCTCCGGCTGGCAGTACCTGGTATGGGCTCCTTGTCCAGGATAATGGATCTCCACTGCCTTGTGTTGGAAGCCTCTTTCGGCTCAGGCTATGAGAAGGAAACTCAGATATCAAACCATACCTGTAGGTCAACCTGGGCAGAACTACATCGTGGATAAATGTGCACATTAAAGTCTGTGGTGGCACCAATTTAGGCATCACTGCGCAGCATTTGCAGACAGCTGCGTCCACTGTGGGCATCAAGGGCAGCCGTCATCATACCGACGACCTGGCCAGTTTGCTGTACCTATGTGCATCAGACTTCATGTTGCATTTACTGCACCTGCAGCCAACGATGCTCAGAGGAATAGAGAGTGGGAGAGGGATAGCACACACCTCTATCACTTTAATCGCTTCTCTGTGCAGGTTTTTCCCTTCATTGGCAACAGCTCACCTGCTCACCACCCATTTTTACCTATACAGCCCTCGCACAATGCACAATGCTTTGTGAGCACGCCAATCAAAACCGACGACTCACACCATCACCATAAGCAAGGGTTTATCGGGTGGTTTGCCAATGCCTTCCCGGAATTGTTTGTTCATGTTTTATGCTCTTAAAGGATGTCGGTAATAAAAGCAAGATGAGGGTATTTCATAAAGTCATATTTCTGTCCTCTACCGACTCCTCTCCGGCCTTGCTCCCCCAGCTCTGTCTGTGCCCTGTTCCCCAAATATTCATACAACCCTCTTTTGGTGAAACTGCCAAAATCAAGATTCTCTATTCACCTTCACTCTTTCATTCCTCTTTTCTCCTGCCTCTGGAGCAAACTCCCCCACTCCCTTCAATCCCACTCCTCCCTCCAGGTCTTCAAAACAGCTGTTCACCACCATCTCTTATCTTCCCCAATCCAAAACGTTGATCTTTTCTACCCCCGTTAATTCACCCCAGATCCACTTTTTTGAAATTCTGACTTCTTTCCTGGAAGTCCGAGTGTCCATGTGTTTTTTTTTTTTTAACCTTTCTCCCACACCCCCACCCCTTTTCCCGTGCCCTCCCCCCCAACCCCTCTCCCTCCCACAGATCTCCCGATGTCCCTGCTCTCAAATGTTGTACTTGTGTGCTTCCCTCTCTCTCCCCATCTTGTCTCCCGCTCCCTTTATCTTATGTTTTATGTGTCAGTTTGTCTTTTTGCGATTAATGTTCGCTCTTACACGAGCCTCGATCTTGTATACAAAAAAAAAAAAAAAAAAAAGATAAAGCAACTCCGGTCAAAGTACATATAGTCCTACACCGAGCTAGACCCAAACAATAAACTATTTTCTACAGTGGAAAACACGCACGCCAGGTGTATGGTAGGCCTGTATTGTTGGGTATGTATGGAATTTTCTCTGGCATGGATCCTCCCAAAACTGAATGTCAGCCCCACCCAACCTATCCCCTGAACTCCCAGATTCAGAGTGGACGCTCTAACTGTTAAAGCCACCAAGTCTTGTTCAGTTTCGAATTAACAACTCACCAGCTCAACTTGTCGATTTGCTTATCTTCTATTGAACGCTCTTAATAATTCCATTCAGAGCCTTAAATTGATTTCCCCTCTGCATTCCTTTTGAAGGGAATGGAAATTCGCAACCGCACCAGCGCACAATGGCCTTCTCTTATCGAGAGACAGTGAGCTTGTTAAGCTCCACAAACTAAATGCGGACAGGACAACCATTTGACTGCAGATCAAGATGTCCGAGGTTCAAATCCAGTTGCCCCTCTATACTTGAATCAGACCTGGTGAGGTTGAGTGGTTGTATTCATTTTGGAAGGAAATAATATTGACGAATCGTCGTCGCAGATTATCCGAATAGGTGTGCACGACTGAGTAGTAGGAGCACCCAGCTCATGATGCAAGAATCCTCAGTCCATATCCCATACGCAAAGTTGATTTGTCCATAGTCTCCTAATTATTGTAGTTACCCTGTGCTCACGAAGCGAAAAGCGGGGTTAGGCGATCGGTTGTGTGCATAAGTGTGGCATACCTACGTATGACATCATAGGCCACGTGATACGGGCGCCATCTTGGAAAACGGTTGCACCTTTATATATCCAAAACTGCTCAATGGTAAAAAATTGAAACATGGTTCATTGTCAAGTACTCCCGAAGGGGAATAAGATATGTTAATGATGATGTCATTGGTGCCTTAAAAGCACTTAATAGCACTATTAAAGCCCAGAAAAGATCCCTCAGATCCTAAGGGGTTTCGGCCAATTTCACTGCTTTGCCAGGGACCTATAAGCTGTTTGAACGCCTGATGCTCAATAGGATAACACCAACTGTAGATGAGAAGATCATTCCAGAGCAAGCAGGTTTCCGCCCTGGCAAATCAACAACAAGCCAACTGCTCAACCTCACACAACATATCGAAGATTGTTTTGAGCGAGGGATGGTAACAGGTGCTGTTTTTGTAGTCCTGCCAGCAGTATACGATACAGTGAACCATAGGCGTCTCCTCTGCAAGATCCTCGAGATGATAAAAGATATTCACTTAACAGAGCTGTTAGAAAGCATGCTTCAGATCGCCGGTTCTATGTTGAACTAGGTGGGAAGCGCAGCAGGTGGCGTATTCAGAAGAATGGTCTTCCTCGGGGCACCGTTGCTGTACATCTACAGCAACGACCAACCTATAGATGGTGTTACACGCCGTTTTATACATGCTGATGACTTATGTGTCACTGCCCAAAGCACTGATTTTAACACCGTGGAGAAAACGTTGTCTGAGGCCTTGGAGGGACTAATATTAAGAGTGGGCTATACGGGGGTCAAAAATACTTTTATTGTTATTCTTATTAGGTGACAGTTTTTTTGTATTCCATTTGACCTATCTCAACATGAAATGACCAAATTTTCGGCCTGGGGTCCAAGAAAAATGTGTACAGGGCAAAAATCAAACATGGCCGCCGTTTTCCCTGAAAAATCAAATTTTTAGCCATAAATTTGTCATTTCTGGGTCTTTTTACTTGGTTGTGGCGTCTAACCCTATGTTTTGGGGGTCAAGCAAGCTATTTATGCATCTAGAAATAGTCACAAACCATCAGATGTTGAGTTAATACCTTTTTTGACCAAACTTACCTCTTTCCCCCTTAATTAGCATATTTCACGAAACATATCTTCAATTTCAGGGGCATTGCTTAAAACGTAACACGGCTTTCTGCGAGAGAAGTCCCAGGTTCCTGAAACTGCCACAGGTAGCTACAACCTGCTGCTCGATAGTGTCCTGGATGTCATCTGTGATGTCCTGTGTCATCTTATAATTGCATAAATAGATTGCCTGACCGCATAAACATAGGGTTAGACACCACAACCAAGTAAAAAGACCCAGAAATGACAAAGTTATGGCTAAAAATGTGATTTTTCAGGGAAAACGGCGGCCATTTTGGATTTTTGCCCTGCACACTGTTTTCTTGGACCCCAGGCCGAAAATTGTCATTTCATGTTGAGATAGGTCAAATGGAATACAAAAAACTGTCACCTAAGCAAAACAAAAAATGACCCATTTATAGCCCACTCTTACTAATATCCTACTATGAAGAAAACCACCTTCGCGCAAACCCAACAAAGACGGAAGTTTGTGCATTCCGCCTGAGAAACCGTGAAGCCAAACGCCAGCTTAAAGTAACCTGGTGTGGAGCAACACTGAGGCATTGCGAGCACCCTATCTATTTAGGAGCCACTCTTGAGCGATGCCTTACCTTAAAGTACCACATCGAGAAGACAAAGGCAAAAGTGAGCGCACGAAACAACATCCTGAATAAGCTCACGAACACAAGATGGGGAGCAAGCTCGAAAACATTGAGAACTAGAACAGCACTCAGTATAGAGCATACATACCTCCACCTGGTTGGCCACATCACTCAATGGTGAAAAATCACCAAAAAAAATTATACGAGCCGGATGCGGATATTCACCAAAATTGAATCGATTCTTCCTTGTCACACACACAACCTGTCCAACAAGTTTCGTCCAAATCCATCCATAACCTTTTGAAATATCTTGTTCACAAATGGACAGACAGGGGTGAAAACATAACCTCCATCCACCTTTGGTGGCGGAGGTGACCAGTGCACCTGCTCTTTGCTAAACCACTGCTGAATACACCTGCCCTGTATGGGAAAGATCGACTCATGCTAACAAGATGGATGCCGTTCTGAATGCAAGCTGCCGATCTATCACAGGTTGTTTAAATCCAGCAAACACCAACAGCCTATATATCTTGGCAGGTATAGCTGATATAAGAAGAACAGTACCCAGCAAGAAAGAGCGACTCCATCAAACATCAGAGAGGCAGCCTCCGCATGGTCATACACCTACACTCAGCCGCATAAACTCAAGGAAGAGCTTCATGAACAGTGTCGTTTCATTACAATCAACCCCATCTGAAGCCCGCATCGTTTTGTGGAAAGACTGGCTTGCCAGTCTCGAACAACCCCCAGCGATGGAAATTCTACCTAACGAAAGCCTCCCCCCAGGAGCTAATTGCAACTGGATAACATGGAAGTGCCTTAACAGACTTAGGACTGGTGGAGGTCATTTAAAGGGGTCACTAAACAAGTGGGGATGTACAACCAGCCGGACAACTTGCGAATGTGGAACTGAGCCACAGACCATGCAACATCTCCTGCAATGTCCATCGCTACAGGAACCCTGCACTGTTGCAGATATTGCCGAATTCAACAACAAGGCGCAAAAATGTGTCCAGTTTTGACTGGGCCATGGATAGACTGCCCGTGGACACGATAAGAAGATTGGTGCCTTCATTATGACGTCATAATTCGACAAGTACAATACTTGAACCAAGCAGTATGAAATTTTTATTTTCTCCGCAACTGTTAGTCCGATGGACGCGACATTTCCATCATAGGAGCGCCTCATCCTGTATAATTTTAAAATGATAACTATGACGTCGCATGTCACATGGTATAAGCGCTATCTTGGAAAAACCGAAAGCTCGAAATCTCCGAAACCGCTCCATAGAAAAAATTGAAACGTGGCTTGTTGTAAAGACAAGCTCTTTCACGTTAGCTCTTTGTTAGCTCTTTTGTTAGCTAACTCTTTGTTAGTTTGTTAGCTCTTTCACGAGCCTCGATTCAGTATTTAAAAAAAAAAAAAAAAAGAACTCTGCATTGGGATATAAGTGTTGTTAATGATGATGTCATTTGGTGCCTTAATTATGACGTCATCATTCGACAGGAACAATGCTTAGTCTGATCAGTTTGAAATTTATTGAGTGTGATTTACGCAACAATTATATTGGAGAATGTAAACTTATGATGTCACATTGGTCACGTGGTCTGGCAGCCATCTTGGATAAAAGAAAAAACCCATTTTAAAAACAGAAGAGTTGGCTCACACCAAGTTGACTGCGCGGGGTAAGTATTCTATGCATACCATGTAGTTAATAAAATGTATTGTTTAAAAAAAAAAACCCTGTGGAAAATTACATTTGTTCGTCTTTTTATAAAGGTACAATCAAAGCAACACAAAACACTATTATGAATGCTGATCAGGAGAAGATTTGGTCAGACAATGCATTATTATTTTGTTTTTTTTGTATACAAGATCGAGGCTCGTGAAAGAGCTAACATTAATGACTAAAAAACAAACGGACACGTAAAACATATGAGAAAGGGAGCGGGAGACAAGATGGGGAGAGAGGGGGAAGCACACACGTAAAACATGAGAAAGGGAGCGGGAGACAAGATGGGGAGAGAGGGGGAAGCACACACGTACAACATTTGAGAGCAGGGACATCGGGAGATCTGTGGGAGGATGAGGGCTTGGGGGCAGGAGGGGTAGGGGTGGGGGGGACAAATTAATGCTTGAACAAATTAATGAAAATAGACCAACGGCATTGCTTGACATTTTGAGCACGCTTGCCGGTGAATGATCGAATCCCGAGCTCAATTCTTGATAGAATTCCATCCGAATAAATCTTCCATTATTGCACAGTAATACTTCTACCCCTGGCCTAATTAAAAATTGCTTGTTTGAGTATCGATTTGACTACTTTGCCTCATTCACACTCTTCCTGGTCTATAATCATTGCAACGGCCCGATATGAAAAGACCAGATTGCACTGAGAGATGAGCGAGTGCGTGCACACCCACACGTGCTCAGACACACCCACGCAGGCCACGAGTAACAGTGTTCTCACGTTTGAACTGTCTAGTCCTGGGATGGATTTTCACATGACAGATTCCCATCTGTAGCACTCCAAAAGAAAGCAAAAAGTCCAATTTACCAGCTCAAACACAAGTACCTGTACATTTGATGGGACAACTGTCAACCCGCACTCTGAGCAGACATGGGAATTGAACCACATGAGTTAGTGAAAATTGAGTATGGCAGGGGCACACAGGCCCTAGATACCCCTTTAGAATTCCATACAGTAACCAACTCACATGGATTGTCCATTGGTTGATGTAGGGATTGGTTCATCCTGTCGCTCCTGGCGTCTCCGATAGAGATCGGATTCCTGGAGTCCTTGCAGCTTGAGCGAAGTCATTTCCTTGGTTCGTTACAATTTGAGCTAACCTGCTCACAGGTGGAAATATGAACCAGGTGGCCTGTCATGCTTTTTATATATATATATATATATATATAAATATATTTAAATTTTCTCACTTCTGCTGTGCTACCGGTACTGTCTTTATTTCCTTCATTTTATCACCTGCAGCATTCAGCGGTTTCTATCTCCGCAACAGATCCAACACAAACTCAATTACTGAGTTGTGAGAGTCTTCACGGTTACTCATGGCACAAATTAACGACATAACTATTCCCAACATGCATCACACTTTAACATACGTACTCGCAACTTGTTCAATCAACCAGCAAACGTACCTCTTCTGGCTCACCAGCTCCACGACCTCCACACATAATCTGATGCTGAAACAGATGACTTGCTCGTTGGGTGGGGCAGTTGCAGATGTCGTAACAAACCACCTGTTTGAAAGGAACCAATTAGAATGTGCGAGTTTTGGGGGTGGGAGGATCAGGTACACAGACGTGCAGGTAGCGTTATGTTATCGACCAAGACCTTGTGTGTGCAGAGACAACAAATGAAAGAAAGTTCCAAGTAAAAATCAGATAAGCACTGAAGCGGAATTCCTGACATGCATTTCCACCCTCTGCTCACTCCCTGCTCGTCTGGGAAAACAGAAACTTCACCCACCTTTAATATTCCATCCAACTTGTGATTTATCTGACAAATATCATATCTAGCGGAACTTAGTACATATACAAGTCACAAAAGCGCACCGGAAGTTTTCAATCAAGAGCTTGCTTAAAAATTCATTCCCATGCACCCAATCGTTGACTCATCAGAGCAAGGTACAAAAGCTGGCTTGCTGTCACATGCTAAGGGGCCCTGACACTAATAGGGTGGAATTTTTACTCCTTTCCCATATATGTAAGCACCATGTAAGCCTCTTCTTCTTGCTCCGATCTCTTCTCGACCTACTCCTATCACACTACCCAATCTTCCTTTTTCTCAATTTAGCCCCGGTGACCCACACCTGCGCATGCGCAACATATGATTGACTATATTTATCGATCATAGTACCGTGGTGCTTGTGGCTTTGTTTTTGTTGAGCTTGTCGTATTTTCTTTGCTCGCTCAGCAGGATGATTTCGCAGTCGCATCGAATTTAATCCGACTCTACATGTCCCAAGAAACCGAGGCTGCAAACACACTGTTCGTGGTAATCCTAAGGCAATAAATAAGGTGCCCTTTCGAGTTTAAAACGTTCTGTTTTGCTGTAAAGTACACAAAATGACTGTTTTGGAACAAATTTGTGTTTGCACATGAAATATCTTAAAAACAAGGGATGGTGATGTTTCATTGAGGATTGATTGCATTGGAGATGTGTTTTGTGTTTACGGCCTCACGCAGGGGTCTGGGTGACCGAGAAGGGGGTGGTCTGGGGCAGAGTCTCCATGTGAATGTGTACCATGTAACACCACCTGGTGGTGGTGGCAGAGTGCATTACAATTTCCTTTTTTTACCATTTTTTTTTTACCTTATTTCCTTTTTTACCTATATATATCTGCACCGTGTCTGTCCTGTGTTGTGTTGTGTTGTCACTGAACTACTCCCTCAAACTTTTGTGAAATCCTACCAAATTTCTGGTGTGCACCTACCTCTCCCGTGTGTATGTCCTAAAGGAATTTTCTTTTTTTTAAAAATATATATATATATATTTTTGAATTTTTTTTTTGAATTTTTTTTTTTTCCAACTTCATAGTCTAGTCAAATTTCTGGGAAACGTGAATTCATGAGGCATTTTTGAGTAAAAGCAAGCAAGCCACTTTTTCTGGGGTAGTTTTTCGTGCTGAATACGAATCTGTTGTTTGCCAAGCCCAAAAATGCGTAATTAGGTCACTAATCAAGGTCAAAGGTCAATGAGTGCAAAATTCAAAATTTTTGAAAAAATGTTTTATTTTACATCACCTATCTGTACATTTCAATTATTTTACAGTATTTTGTCTGGTAAGGTTACTACAGCTTTTCACAATTATGAATGTGAAGGGAAAAAATCAGATTTTTGTGAATATATCCGTAATGAAGCAACTTTTCGTTTTTTGACATACTGTTTTAATTCACTTGAATTGTTGCCTTAAATACCATCAGTGAAGTGGTTTACCTGAGTCCTATATAATAGCAAGATTGTTTTCTACACTAAATGTCAATATTTGACTAATTAGCCACTTAATTAAGGCTAACGGTCACAAGGCGCAAAGTGCACTTACATGGCACAAGGCGCAAAATGCACTTCATGGCAAACATGTTTGGAGTGCAGGCAGTTGATCATTATCACATGTATTCTTAATTAATCCTGAATCAATTGCAGTCTGTCAGACTGATTGGCTGGAAGGAGGAGCCATCCAGGGGAATGCCAATTAGCTTAACTGTGTAAGCTCTGACCCCCCCCCCCCCCCCTACTTTGGCCTGTTTCGACATGGTGTTTCACTGGCATTGCACTTGCAGGCCTCAGTGCAGAACTGTTTCCCCCACTTCCGACAAGAGCAACTATCAGAACTGCAACCTTTCTTGCAACCACACTGAGTAAGTTCTCGGCATCCCTTTGGAATTGACGGTAAAGTTGTAAGAACCGGTGACAACTTGTCATCAACGAGTTTCCATCCACAATCAGTCGGCGGTGGCAGATCTGTCATTGGATTACTGGCCTCTCTCCAAATGAAACTTTGGTAGTTTGCACGCTCTATGTGGAACTTTGCTGCATCACTAGATGGAGGTAGGGTCTCCGTTGCATGGCATTTGTTGAACAGTTTAATGCGGGCTTGATTACAGTTCTCAGATGGTTCCTTGTAGATATGGCAAATGAACTTTTCAGCATCTTCTGTGACCTTCTTTGATGGTGTCGGAAACTGCTGTTGTTGGATCTTTTCAACTGCTGTTGGTATATCCAACGTTGACGTATTGGATGGTTTGATGTCTCCAAGACCGCTTTCAGCAGATGGCCCCCTCTGCCAGGCAGCTAACTGAGTAGCGTGAAATGTATTTTTGCCATCTAGGGTAGAGTCATTGATGTCAATATTGTCGCCAGAAAAATGCACAAATCGTCCCGAAACCAGGTTGCTGGTAACAACTGCCCCAGTTTCTTGATCAAGCGCTTTCAGAGTGTTTTCAGCCATGGCAGTGTCATACCTAAGAACCCAGTTATAGCTGATTATGTGCCCAGCATTATGGAATAGCTCAACTAATTTCTTTGATCGAGTTGACTGGTGCAGCGTCATACCCATTCCAACGTGTTTAGGCGGTGCCTTCTTGTCTCCACATACACCATAGACCATGTCTTGTCCAATGCTAAGGACCCTTGTCTTCTTCACCCAACCAGTTTCAGACATCTCACTTTCGTCAAACTCAGCATCGACACTACTTTGGCCTCCAAGCAAGATATTCACAAACATGAGTACAGATGGTGGTACACTTGCCAACTCTGCTTTTTCGCTTACATCGCAACCTTCGAATGCAGGATGTGACATGATATCACTGCGGAGTTGCAGAGCAACGTGCACTAAAGACAGAAAATGATCATCCTGTTGTCTAAATATGGGAATATAGTCTGCACTGTTCTGACCGCACACCATTTCTGAAAGAGGTATGTGACTGAAATGTCGTGGAAGAAGCAAAGTTTGTTTCTCTGAAGGCGCCAAATTTCTTAGCACAAGAAATTCATAAATGTCCCCAATGCAATTCGACAAAGTTTCTTTAAAAGTCCCCAGTCTACTAAGATACGATGTAGGAATTGTGCCGTCGCACTCACTGGCTAACTCTTTGTACCTCTCGAACACTGCAGATAGTTCAAATACGTGCCCTTTCTCAGCAGAGTGACGCAGCTCTTGACACAACCATGATATCGCCATGTCTGCTGATTTGCTTTCAGTTTCCGCCCTTTTGACATCCCTAAAGAATTTACTAAGACAGTTAACATGGTAACATGCCTCAGCTGAGATTAAATCATTCTCATTTGCAGTACGGACTAAGATGTTATGTACAAATTTAGCTTTTTCCGTAATTTCATTACTCATTTTGAAGGTTGTGACACGACTTGTCTTCTGCTTCTTGTCAAAGTTCTGGCAGAACATACACAATGTCCAGTTCATCTTAGTAGTACTACTGCGTAAAAACGGACATGCTTCAGCCGAAACACTCTTTCTTTCAGGATCTTTTTCGTTTTTCGATTGTTCCTTGGCTAGCTTAGCATTTATTTTCCCCTTGTGTGTGTATGCAGAGTAACATAGCTTATGCCATTTAAGTTTGGGGAGACTTTCTGGAGGCTCTGCAAAGAGAGTCGAAAGCCTGTCCACGGCTGATCGAAATTCATAGTGTCTAAGTTTGCATCGGAGCTCGGTCGCCTCTCTGATGGCAGCAATACCCTGGTTTGTCTGGTTGAAAATCGTATCTTTGACCTGGCTAGTTCCCTGACAAATGATACAAAGTTCAAACGACACATCCTCACGCTGTCGCTTGAGGCTGGCAATAGGTTCCATGGTTGGCCTGAGGGGAGAAACAGAAACCAAACTAAGCACCAGGCACGCATGTTCTGACCATGAAAACTACAACGTTGTATGATATACTGCAACAGCCCTTAAATGATCGAATAAGTGCAGGCAGTGTTGGCCCGGGTTTTAATCTTATTCTCAAAGACACAAAGTAAAGCTTCTTCAAGACAAAACATCTAACTGATATCACTAATTCATTAGTGGTAGATGCATTAGGCACTCATCGTCAATGCCCATGCCCTGCCTGTCTTTTTGCTACTGTTAGGTAAATGTACATGTATGTAGGCCTGCCTATGATGTGAGATGTCAAGCATACATTACACATTTGTATGTACATGTATCTCACCAAAGAAGAATGCATTCCTTTACTTTCATTTGATTTTATATTTCATTTTTTAACAATCTTAAAAAGACCCTTACCTGTACTCCTGAAATGTTTAATGCCTGATGCCTAGGGTACGAACTAGATGGCTTATGCTAGGCTATTAGATTCATTCTTCATCATTAAGGGTCTATTGAAGAACACCCTGCTCTGTCTGAATGGAAATGATTTGACAAACATGGCAAATGCATTGGGGTCAGAAAGATGAAGCCACTTTCACTGTTGAGTGAAAGGGATGGTTTCAAGTGCAAGTAACTGTTACGTCATTGCAAGACTTTCGCACTCATTGACCTTTGACCTATGTTGTTTACCGGTGACATTTAGATTCTGTCTTTATAAAATCTATCTCTAGACCATCAATAGGAGCATAAAAACTCTGCCCCATTGTGCATTTAGAGGTTAAACTGCAAGCAAATTACGCAAAAACTAATTGTCGCCCCTTACAGAGATAAAGGCAAATGCGCATAGATGTGTCCTCACGTTTTCCTTTAAAAATAAGATTTTGAAAAGCTTTAGCAACCTTACTAGACAAAATATTGTAAAATAATTGAAATGTACAGATAGGGGATGTAAAATAAAGCATTTTTTCAAAAAAATTGAATTTTGCACTCATTGACCTTTGACCTTGATTAGTGACCTAATTACGCATTTTTGGGCTTGGCAAACAACAGATTCATATTCAGCATGAAAAACTACCTCAGAAAAAGTGGTTTGTTTGCTTTTACTCAAAAATGCCTCAATCATTCTATAAAGGCACATTTTCAGATTTTTTGACTAGGCTATCAATCTTCAACTTCAATTGTTTATAAAATGTAATATCACGTATATTACAAATACATTGTGCAAAATAATTGTTTGTATTATGATTGGTGTAAACCATGACAAAACAGCAACTCAGGTGAAGTCATCTATCTATATATCTACATTTGTGGGCAGTGTCTGTGTTGTCACTAAACTACTCCCTCAAACTTTTGTTTCTGTGGTTGTGAAGTGTTTTAATAACGTTGTTGGTGAGGTGTTTTGAATCACGTGTTGATGAGATGTTTTGAATTACGTGGTGGTGAGGTGTTTTTAATTTCGTGGTGGTGAGGTGTTTTTAATTTTGCGGTGGTGAGGTGTTTTGAATTATGTGGTGGTGAGGTGTTTTGAATTATGTGGTGGTGAGGTGTTTTGAATTATGTGGTGGTGAGGTGTTTTGAATTACGTGGCGGTGAGATGTTTTCAATTACGTGGTGGTGAGGTGTTTTGAATTACGTGGTGGTGAGATGTTTTGAATTACATGGTGGTGAGATGTTTTGAATTACGTGGTGGTGAGGTGTTTTTAATTTCGTGGTGGTGAGGTGTTTTGAATTATATGGTGGTGAGATGTTTTGAATTACATGGTGGTGAGTAGTCTAGTAGGAAGACTAGGTCCCCCTGCACCCCCGGAGATATACTTCTAATCAGTGTTTCTAGATTGGAAAAAATGTGTAGAAAATGACTAGCTATGGCCCCAAGCTGAAAAAATGTCCCACATACCATTTGTATGCAAATTACTGCTGCCATTATCAAAAAAACGATTTTTGACATATCTCAGCCAATATTGCAGATAATTGAAAAATGAAGGTGTCTAGACCCATGTTTTGAAGGGCATAGATCATGATAGAACTATTCATAACATGATTACATGTGTCTATGGTATACTAGTATGCATATTAATGCTGTAATTACAAAATAATCAGTTTTACAAATGATAAGGATACGTTAATACTGCAGATAACTTAACATGGTACATAAGGGGTCTAAACCCAGGTATTTTCAAGGTTAAATGTCAACAAGATGCTCCTGAGTCTTGCATAGGGGCGGGACATTGGCAGTAACATTGGTACCACTCAACTTTTCTTCCCACCATTGACTTTGTATTGCGAGAGATTTTCACTTGCTTATTTAAAGGTTTCTCACCCAGCCCACGTAAAATCTACCAACTCCTGCTGTTAACTCCCAAACATATTTTTTTATGTTATCCAATCACAGTGCAGAAATGACAGACTAGAGATCCAAATTAGTGCTGCTATAGCTGCCATTTTACATTTCCATCCATGTAACATGCGCGCTCGCGCGCTCGTATCAATTGGTAATGTCGCGCGCTCGTATCAATTTGGTAACGTTGATGTTATTGAATACCTCAGTTGAAAGTTCAGTCTTCCATTCCATCTGTGTGTTGTTCTTGGTATTCATCCTCCAATCTAGCCAGGTAAGATGCTAACTATAATGTTACTCACACTCTTGACTTCAGTTTCTGCATGAAATCATAAACAGGCAGAATAACAGCTGAGCCAGCTAGCACCATGTTAGCTAACGTTAAAGCTAGCCTCATCTATGTACAGTATGTTCCTAATGTCGGTGTAACTTAAACTTTTGTTAATGCCAAACATGAGACATATCTGTTGACTTCTGTATATGAATTGAACCAGAAAGAGGCACGACAGCTGAGCTAGCTACAGTAACTTAGCACAATGTTTCATTGGCCTAGATAGCTAACGTTAGTGTGGAAGAATTTAGATGTTTTAGCTATTAGCACTTTTGATGCCACTAAACATGGTTTAGTCAGCTAAAAAGTACCCTAGTGTAGAACATGACTCAGAACCTCTGTTACCTCACTGAAAACTCAGAGCCTCCTTTCACAGGCACTTTTAACATCATTCGTGATTTCTTATTTGTCATTTAACAGTGATGGTAGACATCGACAGCAAGCATGCCCAAAAGAAAACGGAGTGTAGAACCTGCAGCCCAAAGCTCTCCTCCTACATGCATCCTTCATGTACCATCCATGTCTGATCATGGGGATTTCACGCCCCTCCGTAAAATTAAAGGATCTGCTTCAGAAAAACTGCAACTGCTTCAAAAGATCCGGGATAGACGTCTCAACCAACCGCATGACTCCCCATGTCGTATGCAATCAGTATGTGATCAGATCCCGGCAACTCTTCCTGATGACCTAGAAAGAGTAGGATATCACAGCAAGTGTTATAAGCACTTTGTCCGCCACTTTCATCGTCTGGGAGATGATACAGAACCAGGGCCATCAACCTCATCATGGCATCACTCTCCTCGTAAACCAGGAGGTTCTGCTGAACCCATCTTCCCGCCAGAGTGTATATTTTGTGAGAAAGTTGAGACCAAAGATGCTCATCGCAATACTGAGAGGCCTACAACCTTCCCATCCTTTAAAAACAAAGAAAATGCATGGGAGCAAATCGAAACACGGGCTGAGAAAATGGGTCTCTATCGACTCCATCGAAAGGTGAAAAACAAAGACCTCTTTGCATGTGAGGCCAAACACCATCCGTCATGTTTTAAAGCTTTCCGCACAGCATTCTACAACTATGAGCGTGCGATTCACAGAGCCGAAGCACCAAAGGAGCAGGCTTGCATGTCAGCCGCCCATGAAAAGGCATTCAACTCAGTACTGGAACACATTCAAACCCAGGTCATCCAGCAGAATAAAGTTCTACAGCTTTCTTCCTTGCGCTTGCTCTATGTCGAGGAACTGAAACTGAATGGATATGAGAACTCAAATTATCGGTCAGAGAAACTACTGAAACGCCTACAGAATGACCCAATCAAGGAGCATATCCACTTCACGAAGGTTGATCATGACAAATGTGATGTCATTTCTTTCTGGCTTGTGCACAGCTCAAACATAACAGTTTCCAATGCTCTCGCACGAGCATTCACACTCGGAAGCACAAACAAGAACCAAAATGTTGCCCTCCAACTTCGCCAGGGTATTCTACAGGCTTTCAGAGAGTGTAAAGACCAACCATGGCCACCAACAGCTGAAGACATGGAGCTCAATCCTGAAGACATCCTACCTCCAGACCTTGTCCGCTTTCTCAGCGTGCTAATGACTGGCAAGGAGGGCATCGAGACAGAAAAGGTGAAGCGTCTGGTCTTCTCCATTGGACAAGATCTGTGCCGTGCAGTGTCAGATGGAAAATGGAAGTTACCAAAGCACATTCTCCTCTGTGTGACTGTAAGGCACCTGTTCCGAAGCAAACAGCTCACCACAATACTACACAGGCTTGGACACTCTGAGAGCTACGATTTCGCCTTGGAGTTGGAAACTGCTCTCGCCAAGGTCCTGGATGAAGTCTCAACTTATCGTACACCACAAATTGTGACAGGAGAGGGCAACCTTGTATTCCACTGTGAGTGGGACAACTTGAATAAAACCACTACCAGTGTGCACGGCAGCAACATTGTAAACAGTGCTGGAGGAATCATGGTGCAGGAGGTCAAGCCCGGGTTCGAGAGCAGCAAGGACCGAATGCTACCTACCATCAATAGGTCACAACAGCGTAGCCTGAAGGTCGACACACCAAAAACTCTCCCACCCTTGCACTTTACTCGCGTTGGCCCGAAGTTCCCTGAAGGCTCATCATTCACACCGCCAGCAGAGAATGACACAGTCTATGCCACTACGATGCAAGAGTACTACATCTGGCTCTTCATCAGATACATCGGAAGCTGTGGCCTGCAGCCTGTGCCTGGGCTAGGGGGTTTCACCTCTGCAACTGGTTCTCCCCCACCCAGCAAATCAACAGTCGACTACTGCACGCCTATCCACCAACCGATCACAGACAACGCAGTTGTTCGTGAGCTACTGAAGCGTTCCGAGGCAGCAACTGCTGAGGTGGGTCAGAGATGGGTCCTGAATACATTTGATCTGGGTGTCTGCATGAAAGCCCTTCCCATCATCTGGCGCTGGCCAAATGAATTTGCTAGTCATGTAGTAACGATTGGACCCTTCCACACATCCATGAACTACATCGGGATGCTCACTGGACACAAGATGCGTGGTTCTGGATATGCAGAGATTCTCTTTGAGGCACAACTAGTAACAAGTGGATCTCTCAAAGGTGTTCTCAGTGGAAAGGCCTACGCAAAGTCCCTCTTTTGCCTCAAAACAGTGTGTGAGGCAATGGAGAGGCTGTTGATGGAGAGATTCACTGAGGAGGAGAACATCATGATCTCTGACCCTGCTGTGCTTCTCAGAATGACCCAGTCTTGCCTTCCTCCATGCCATTCTGCCCTGAAGCCGCACATCCAGCGTGTGAACCACCGCGTAGCATTGTACAAAAGAGCCGATCAACCTATCATCGAAAAGCCAAAACCTTATGAGGAGCAAGGATGGATAAGGACTGATGAAGGACTGTTGAAACCAATGTGGTCCAGTGGTCCCATCCTACCAACCTCACTGGTGGATCTTCTGAACACAGGAGAGCACGAAGAGGAGGAGGAAGAGGAAGGAGAAGAAGAGTTTGACTCTGACGATTTCGATGAAAATGATGATGACTGACTCAGTGTAGAATCACTAATGCTAATGATGTTTATCTAAAACAAGCAAGAGAAGAGTGGTCACATTGAGTGCTAGGACTATTTTGACAGTTGTAATATTTAGAAAAATAAAACTTTGTGTTAACGTCTGTGTAGACGGACCTTAATATGAGTCTATTATTTCGTAAAACTGTGATTATTTTGTAAATAAAGCACTAATTAGCATACTAGTATACCATAGACACATGTAATCATGTTATGAATAGTTCTATCATGATCTATGCCCTTCAAAACATGGGTCTAGACACCTTCATTTTTCAATTATCTGCAATATTGGCTGAGATATGTCAAAAATCGTTTTTTTGATAATGGCAGCAGTAATTTGCATAGAAATGGTATGTGGGACATTTTTTCAGCTTGGGGCCATAGCTAGTCATTTTCTACACATTTTTTCCAATCTAGAAACACTGATTAGAAGTATATCTCCGGGGGGTGCAGGGGGACCTAGTCTTCCTACTAGACTAGAGGTATTTTTAATTTCGCGGTGGTGAGGTGTTTTTAATTTTGTGGTGGTAAGGTGTTTTTAATTTCGTGGTGATGAGGTGTTTTTAATTATATGGTGGTGAGGTGTTTTGAATTATGTGGTGGTGAGGTGTTTTGAATTATGTGGTGGTGAAATGTTTTTAATTTGTGGTGGTGAAGTGTTTTTAATTTCGTGGTGGTGAGGTGTTTTTAATTTTGTGGTGGTGAGATGTTTTGAATTACGTGGTGGTGAGGTGTTTTGAATTACGTGGTGGTGAGGTGTTTTTAATTACATAGTGGTGAGGTGTTTTGAATTACGTGGTGGTGATGAGGTGTAATCGTCCCAAGCCTCCAGGCTGCCCCTACCCCTACTGTGTATGTGCTGAAGGGTTCATTTTGAAATTTTAAATATTTTTTCAACCTAAATCTTCAACCAAAACTGCTTATAAAAACGTAATCTTACTATAATTCACCAAATGTCCGTCCATCTGTCTGTCCGTCTGTCTGTCCGTCTGTCCGTCCGTCCGTTCGAAGGTACTGCAAAAACGGCTGAACCGATCGCAATGATATTTTGGGTGGGTAATCCTGGGATCTCCTGGAGTAAAATAGGCTATATTGTTTTTCCATTTTCAGCTTTGGCCTCCAGCATTTTTAGGTTTGGACTCCCGCATAACGTTATTTTCCCGGGTGCCGAACAAACGGCTGCACCGATCGCTGCACAGCTGCACCAATCAGCTGCACCAATCGGACTCGGTGACCTCGGACAAAGACCTTTTATAAGGACATAGTTTGAATCCCTGCTTGAGAGAATGCCAACCCCCTCCACGTCATCACGGCCGTCTCTCCAACTCACAATCCCATGAGATATGCGGAAAGGACGACCCAGAACCAATTATCTTCTTTTTGATTCGTATATAAACATCATTAAAAGTAAATAATGACCTCGGCCAAAGTTCAAACGAGGTGAGTTTAATCTCTACGTGAGACAATTCCACATAGCTATTTGGGCGGTGTATAAGCCAACAGATCGGTCTCCATCGATATTGCCGAGGCCGTAACACCTATTGGCTCAAAATCATTTTAACTGTTGACTTGGTAGTTTTTACAATGAAGGAAGCATTAACAATGTTGTTAAAAGTTTATTTTGTGATTAATTTGTGATTGGAGCTTTGTTGTTTGGAATGAAAAAAAGAGATATCGAGTTCAAGTGAATGATGACATGCTGTGATAGTTTCTACTTTCTGAACGTGAACTTCGCGGATCGCCATATGCAGATTCGCCACGGACCAACGATCGATGTTTCTATACGTGAACGTACCCGTTTGTTTGCGAACGAGTACGTTTTTCATGGAAGTCCTTCACGAACTTGCTGTCCATGTCTGATGTGCGACTGAAAGTGCTACAGGAATGTCGAATTTATTGGTTTCATGCTTTAGCATTCGCCGTATCTGCATTGCCTGTTTGCTTCTGGCCTCCCACCCATGCTTAGCACGGGTATCTCACTAGTATCACAAACACGACAAATACATTTGTGAAAAATAATTTTGTATTATGATTGGTGTAAATCAGGACAACACAGCAACTCAGGTACAGTCATTATCCTCAGCTAAAACAAGCCCGTTCCTCGATAACGACGCGTGGTGAGGCGAGCGCAGCGAGCCGAGCCAAGCTAGTATATATATATATATATATATATATATATATATATATATATATATATATATATATATATATACGTATGCGGTGCTATGCGCACGACTTGTCTTGCCAATAAAGGAAGCAACAACGAACGTAATCAAAAGAGTCTTTATTCTAAGGATCACACTACAGCACTGCCGTGCTCAGGCCTGTGTGCCCCGTGTATATCCCGAGGCCACGCCTACCCCTCGGGCGTGGCCGACACCCTCCTGGTGCGCGGAATGATGTCATCGCGCCAGCGAGCCATCGTGTCTGCCACACGCGCCCCCCCAGAATTCCCGCGCACCTGAAGGGTCAGTTTGCGGGGCAAACGGATGACCCGGCTGAAGCGCCCTCTGGCGGCTGGCGGCGTCTGGGCTGCCGGGATGCCACCGGCTGCCCCTGGGATGGGTGCAGGACCGGGGGGCGGCGTGCCGGCGGGGTTGGGCGGTGCCGGGGGTCCGCCCACAAGGGGGCGGCCCCGGCGCGGGGGCTGAGCCACTGGGGGGGGGGTGGTCCACGTCGAGGTGGGCCGGTTTGAGGCGGTCCACGGACACGCGGTCAGGAGTACCGCCGATGTCCAGGGTGAAGTGCTTCGCCCCGGTCTCCAGCACGCGGAAGGGCCCGTCATACGGGGGCCGCAGCGGTGTCCGGTGGGCGTCGTGTCGGACGAACACGTACTCCGCCGTGCGAAGCTCTGGGGCGACGTGCGTTGGCGTGCGCCCGTGGTGCGCCGTCGGCACCGGGGCGAACCTCTGGGCGGTCTCCTGCAGCGCGGAACGCTGCTGCGCCGCAGACCATGGTGCCGTGGAGTCGGGGAGGAACTCACCCGGCACCCGCAGCGGTTGTCCGAAGACCAACTCCGCCGCGGATGCACGCAGGTCGTCCTTGGGTGCCGTCCGGAGGCCCAGCAGGACCCAGGGGAGCCTGTCGACCCAGCCGCCGTCGCGGAGGGTGGCCCGGAGTGCGGCCTTTAAGGAGCGGTGGAAACGCTCGCACAGGCCGTTGGCCTGGGGATGATAGGCCGTGGTACGGTGCAGCTGGACACCGAGCCCCCGCGCGACCGCCCCCCAGAGCTCTGAGGTGAACTGGGGGCCGCGGTCGGACGAGATGTCCGAGGGGGCGCCGAACCGGGCAACCCAGGTGGCGATGAACGCCTGTGCGACGTCCGCCGCCGTCGTCGCCGCCAAAGGCACGGCCTCCGGCCACCGGGTGGTGCGGTCCACCATGGTGAGGACGTGGGTGAAACCCCGCGAGGGGGGCAGAGGTCCCACCAAGTCCACGTGAACGTGGTCGAACCGACGTTCGGGCACCGTAAACGGGGCCAACGGGGCCTGGGTGTGGCGGTGCACCTTCGCGCGCTGGCATGCGAGGCACGTCCTGGTCCAATCGCAGACGACCTTCCGGAGGCCATGCCAGACGAACGTGTCGGCGACCAGCCTCTGGGAGGCCTTCGTGCCCGGATGGGACAGGCCGTGAATGGCGTCAAAAACCCGAGCCCGCGGGCACGATGGGGCGAGGCCGCCCGAGGGAGACGTCGCACAGGAGGGCCGTGCCCGCGCCGTCGAACGGCACCTCGGTGACGCGGAGTCCCGTGACGGTGGTCCGCAAGGCCTGGACGTCGGGGTCGGTGGTCTGGTCCGCCGCCATCCGGGCATAGTCGATGCCGAGGTGGACCGCGTGGGCGACGGACTGGGAAAGGCAATCCGCCACCGGGTTGTCCTTCCCCGCGACGTGCCGGATGTCTATCGTGTACTCGGACACGGCCGAGAGGTGACGCTGCTGCCGGGCCGACCACGGCTCGGCGACCTTGGCCATCGTGAAGACCAGGGGCTTGTGGTCGACGAAGGCCGTGAACGAACGGCCCTCGAGCAGATGGCGAAAGTGCCTGACCGCCAGGTGAAGCCCGAGCAACTCGCGGTCGAAGGTACTGTACCGGCGTTCGTGCGGGCGAAGCTGCCGGCTGAAAAACGCCAGCGGTTGCCAAGCTCCACGCACCCATTGCTCGTGCACCGCACCCACCGCGTAGTCCGACGCGTCGGTGGCGAGGGCGATCGGTGCATCGGGCGCCGAGTGCGCGAGCATGGTGGCGTTAACCAGGGCGAGCTTCGCGCCCGCGAACGCTGCGTCCATCTGCTCGGTCCAAACGACGTCACCTTTGCCTGGCTTCCCCCGGAGGGCCTCATGCAGGGGGCGCAGGAGTTGGGCGATGCGGGGCAGGAAACGGTGGTAAAAGTTTACCATGCCCAAGAACTCCTGGAGCCCCTTGATCGTGCGGGGGCACGGAAACCCCTTGACCGCCTCCACCTTTGCTGGTAAGGGGATGGCCCTGTGCCTGGTGACGCGGTGCCCCAAAAAGTCGATCTCAGCGATGCAGAACCGGCACTTGGCGGGGTTCACGATCAGGCCATGCTGGCCCAGGCGTTCGAAGAGCGTGCAGAGATGGCGAAGGTGCTCTTCACGGGACGCGCTTGCGATGAGGATGTCGTCCAGGTAGACATAGACGAAATCCAGGTCGCGCAAGACGCTGTCCATCAGACGTTGGAACGCCTGAGCCGCATTCTTCAAACCGAAGGGCATCCGAAGGAATTCAAAGAGGCCGAATGGCATAATGACGGCCGTCTTCGGGATGTCCTCCGGCCTGACGGGGACCTGGTGGTAGCCGCGTATGAGGTCCACCTTGGAGAAGCAGGACATGTTCGCCAACCGGGCGGAAAAGTCCTGGATGTGGGGGACCGGGTAACGGTCGGGGATGGTGGCATCGTTGAGGCGGCGGTAGTCCCCGCACGGCCGCCATCCCCCGCCAGGCTTCGGCATGATGTGTAGCGGCGACGCCCAAGCACTCTTGGAGAGCCGCACGATGCCCAGCCGCTCCAGCGTAGCGAACTCCGCTCTCGCCACCACGAGCTTCGTTGGTTCGAGGCGGCGGGCCCGGGTGTAGACCGGTGGCCCGACGGTGGGTATGTGATGTTCCACACCGTGCTTTACGTCCACCGCGGAGAAGGTGGGCCGCGTGAGGGCCGGGAAACTGGCGAGGAGGCGGGTGAACTCATCCGCTGCCGGGAGGGTACAAACCAACCTCGCCGGGACCGAACCGCTCAGCAAGCCGCTTGGCGAGCCGCTCGGTGAGCCGCTCAGTGAGCCGCTCAACGAGCTGCTCAGCGCGCAAGCAAGCGAGCTGAACGTTTCGGCCTGGACTAGGCGTCTGTTCTGTACGTCTACCAACAACCCGTTTGCACAGAGGAAGTCCGCACCGAGCAATGCCATGGGCACGCTGGCGGTTACGAACGTCCACGTGAAGCGTTGCCCTCCGAACCGCAGGGAGAGGCAGCGCTCCCCGAACGTGCATATGGGTGTTCCGTTGGCTGCAAGCAACGTGGGGCCCCGGCCCGCGGTGTGCTTGTCGGACGTAGAGGCAGGGATAACGCTCACCTGTGCACCCGTGTCGCATAGGAAGCGGCGCCCAGACAAGGTGTCCGTTATAAAAAGAAGGCTGCCGGAATGGCCGACGCTCAGGGCCGCTACCGAGTGCCGGCTTGGCAGTTTCCCGACTTGCCGAACGAGCACGACGGGCGACAATTCCTCGCCTTGTGGCCAAACCTGGCGTGGAAATGGCACCAGGTTTGCGGCGAAGGCGGAGGCCGCGGTTTTCGTGGTGGTGGTGGGCGGGGCGTGGCGGCGGCCACGTGGTGTGCATCAGCCTCGGGATCCACGAGGTGTGGTGCATCAACATCAGCATCAGCCCCGTGATCCGCGACGGCCGCACCGAAGCTCGCCCACATGTCACACGCCGCGAAAAACCTGTCGGCCTCGACGGCCAGCACGCGGGGCTCCTTTATCTTGGAACCGGCCAACGCGAGGCGTACCTGGGCCAGTAGCTGGCGTAAAAAGAGCGCCCGGAATTTAAAAAATCCGGCGCTTTGTCCCCCAGGAGCGACAGCATATGGTCCATTCGGACCGATGGTCTCGTGTCGCCGAGGTCGGGAAGGTCTAGGAGACGGTCGGCCCGTTCGTCCTCTGTGAGGCCGAACGTGGCGATGAGGCGACGCTTGAGCGCCTCGTATCTGTGGTCGGCCGGTGGGTTCCACAGGACGGACACGACGCGGGCGGCTGTGCCGGGCCCGAGGGCGGCGATGACGTGGAAATAGCGCGTCTCGTCCGCCGTTATGCCATGAAGCCGAAACTGGGCTTCTGCCTGCATAAACCATATCTCCGCCTGAGCTTCCCAAAACTCGGGGAGTTTCACCGCTACCGCGTTGCTGCTCGTCATGGCGCGTTCTGTAGTTCAGCGTCGGCTGAACTAGTCGAGGTCACCAATGTAGTGCGGTGCTATGCGCACGACTTGTCTTGCCAATAAAGGAAGCAACAACGAACGTAATCAAAAGAGTCTTTATTCTAAGGATCACACTATAGCACTGCTGTGCTCGGGGCTGTGTGCCCCGTGTATATCCCGAGGCCACGCCTACCCCTCGGGCGTGGCCGACACCCTCCTGGTGCACGGAATGATGTCATCGCGCCAGCGAGCCATCGTGTCCGCCACACGTATATATATATATATATATATATATATATATATATATATATATATATATATATATATATATATATATATATATATATATCAATAAAATGATAAGCCTTCAATGTGATAATACTTTATAGACGTAGTTACATTACATTACAATTGTACATCATATAGAGGTACTCAGTTGAAAAAAAAAGATAGTGTGTAATACTGGCTACCACCAGGTGGTGTTTGTGGCCTTTGTTTGCACATTATGTGTGGACAGACAGACAAATGAAATATCACTCATAGAGCGAAACTTGGCAAAAGAGAACAAAGAATGGCACTCAGTAGAGAATCTTTTTTACCTCACAAATAATTGGTGGTTGAATTCTGTGACCTGATATGCAAATCGTCTTCAAATTCTAAGTTAATCGGATGAAAATGGACAATTTTAGAAATTTGGCCTATGTTGACCTTTTGGCCTATGTTGACCTTTTGGCCTATATTGACCTTTTGGCCGATGGTGACCTCAATAATAGTTGGAGGTTGGTTTCGGTAAGCTGATATGCAAATCCTATTCAGATTTCAAGTAAATCCGATGAAAATTGAGGATTTTAGCAATTTGAAATGGTTGTTGACCTTTGGCCTATGTTGACCTTTTGACCCATGCTGTTCTCAAAAATAGTTGGTGGTTGAATTCAGTTAACTGATATGTAAATCCCATTCAAATTTCAAGTCAATTGGATGAAAATTGAGGATTTTTGAAATTCGAAAAAACATTGGTTGACCTTTGGCCTATGTTGACCTTTGACCTATGTTGACCTTGTGACTTATGTTGACCTCAAAAATAATTGGTGGTTGAATTCAGTTAGCTGATATGAAAATCCTATTCAAATTTCAAGTCAATTAGATGAAAATTGAGGATTTTAGGAATTCGGAAAAAAACATTGGTTGACCTTTGGCCTATGTTGACCTTTGGCCTATGTTGACCTTGTGACGTATTTTGACCTCAAAAATAGTTGTTGGTTGAATTCAGTTAACAGATATGAAAAGCCTATTCAAATTTCAAGTCAATCGGATGTAAATTGAGGATTTAAAAATTCGAAAAAGTTGTTGACCTTTTGGCCTATGTTTATCTCGGAAATAGTGGGTGGTTAAATTCAGTTAGCTTATATGTAAATCCTATTCAAATTTCAAGTCAATCGGATGAAAATTGAGGATTTTAGAAATTCGGAAAAAATGGTTGACCTTTGACCTATGTTGACCTTTTGTTCTTTTGACCTCAAAAATAAATAGGATTTTGTCGGACCACGAACTCTACCATTTGGTGAAGTTTCGTGAAGATCGGTTTAAAAGTGTGACCTGTAGGCAAGTATAAGTGAGCGGACAGTCAAACAAACACACACACAAACACACAAACCGGAGTGATCAACATACTTGTCAAAAAAATTTTTTTTTGCCAAGTAATGAACCGACCCAAATGCAATACCTTATCCTCTGGTGAGAGTAATAAATGAAATGAACAAAGAGCAAATGTTAAAATTAATGCAAGTACCGGTACCGTATTTCAAATTATGCAATCACGTGTACATGTTTTCACATCCTTGCATATAGTATACCACCTCGGAAAACAAAGCAAAGAAAGGGCTAGGAGAGGTAGCGGCCTCACCACCTCACCAAAGGCCTACAGCTTAGCGGAATGCAAATCACCAAGAAGGCCGCGAAGACCGATAAGACCCTGCTCCATCCACCTCTTGCATTTCAGCAATATCAGTCAGGAACACGTGAACAGTGATTCCGGTTCCTGCGCTAGTTCCGGATTCCAAGATGTTCTACGAGTACGAAAAGCAAATCCTAGACCTTCATTTTTTAGCCGCGTCGCAGACGCTGGTCATAGAGTGCCCTCTGCTGTTCTTCTTCTTCTTCTTCTTCTTCTTGTTCTTGTTCTTGTTCTTGTTCTTGTTCTTGTTGTTCTTGCAGAGAAGACAAAACCTCAAAGCTCCACCCATTCTGGGAACCATAGCTCCACCCATTGTGGGAGAGGCTTCATATAAACAAATATCCACCATTTTATTAACTCGCATAGCTTTGAGGCCTGTTTTGTAGGCCCGTGGTGTCTTCCTCTCTCACACAGTTTTCTTTCAAATCAAATTCGATATATCATTTCATTTTTCACAGTCGCTAACATAGTTTTAGACTCGGTTGAAAAAAAACGGGAAGAAAATCCGATGAAAGTTGCCCTTTATAGAACGAAATGAATTCTCAAAGGCCTGTAACTTCAAGTCCATTGACATATATTTTTTTTAAATCACGGCATGGTCAGTCATACACCGCCCGAAATAACAGACGGGAAAATGCCGAGATATATTGTTTTTTTTAAAAATCGCGGCATGGTCAGTCATACACCGCCTGAAATAACAGACGGGAAAATGCCGAGATATATATATTTTGTTTAAATCGCGGCATGGTCAGTCATACACCGCCTGAAATAACAGACGGGAAAATGCCGAGATATATTAAAAATTCGTCCATTTGATGATTAAATCGTCACGATGAAATATTTAATTTATACGTCGTCACAATAATGTGGAGAGAGGAGATAGCTTCGTTCACGTGTCGCCACATATGGGAAATTGCCGAGATATATATTTTTTTAATCACGGCATGGTCAGTCATACACCGCCTGAAATAACAGATGGGAAAATGCCGAGATATATTAAAAATTCGTCCATTTGATGACAATCGTCACGATGAAATATTTAATTTATACGTCGTCACAATGTGTGGAGAGAGGAGCATAGCTTCGTTCACGTGTCGCCACATACGGGAAATTGCCGAGATATATATTTTTTAAATCGCGGCATGGTCAGTCATACACCGCCTGAAATAACAGACGGGAAAATGCCGAGATATCTATCTATAATTCCACTAATCTCTGTGTGTATGTTTGTTTGTATGTTTGTATGTTTGTCTGTGACCGCTGTTTCTCGACAACTACCGGTCCGATATACTTTAAACTTGCCAGGTATATTGCTGGGGACCCGAGGATGTGCCTTTTCAAGGTTTTAAATTAATCGCAGAAGTAGTTACCGAGCTATGTCCAAAAAACGATTCAACCAATCAGTGAGCAGCGAGCTATCACGTGTGCCGAACGTGGCGAACAGACTCTGCCTCGGATGGCACATTTGAGAGCGTATTCATTTATTTCACGTTGGCAAACTATGTTGGCGTTAAACTATGTTTTAAAACTAATTAAAACTACTTTGCGATTCATCGTAACTGCGATTCGTAACTGCCGTTCGCTTTGGCTTTGCGAATGGACCAAACCATTTCATGTAAATAGAGGGGGGGGATTGTCACCGTACTCGCAAGCCGTTCGCTTTGGACCAAACCATTTCATGTAAATAGAGGGGGGGGATATAATTTTAGATATAGATATAGTACGGGCATGCCCTAGTATTACAAATTCGTCCATTTGATGACAATCGTCACGATGAAATATTTAATTTATACGTCGTCACAATAATGTGGAGAGAGGAGCATAGCTTCGTTCACGTGTCGCCACACACGGGAAATTGCCGAGATATATATATTTTTAATCGCGGCATGGTCAGTCATACACCGCCTGAAATAACAGATGGGAAAATGCCGAGATATATTAAAAATTCGTCGCCACACACGGGAAATTGCCGAGATATATTTTCACTTTGCACAAAAATAACATCAAGTAATCGAATCAATAGGAATGTCCTGTGCCTATAACATCGACGTTATAGGCACAGCTGCATCTAGGCATTGTGTAACATCGACGCGGCTTTTGTTTTAATTAAAACTTTTTGTACTTGTTTTTTCTCAGCCCCTATTCGCTGGCATCACAGCCAGCCCTATTTGAACAGGTAGTGTATGTCGACATAATGGTAGTGTCGACAATGTATGTCGACCCCCAAAACCAATGTCCAAATTTGGCTGCGAACAGTTTGATGAAGAACAGTTTGTCTATATTATAAACTCTATAACATGAATAGCAAATGGCATAATTTCTCTTCTCACGATACCGTACTTAAGAGTTATCATGTGGGTGGTTCATGTGCAGCCACCCGGCTGCTGGTTGCATCATTTTTCTCTATAACCAGTTATCTGGTACTCATTTTGCCGACCTCTGAAGGATGACAGGCTGAGTCAACCCCACCTGGCGTTAATGCAGCAGGATTCTAACTCAGGACCTTAGGATCCCAAGCCCACCACCCTAACCAAGAGTCTAGGGGTTTATGCAAAGTTTTTGCCCGATCTATGAATCAATGTATGTCGACTTTGTTTGGGGAAAATGGCGGTATCTGTTTTTATCTGTGCACGTACCTGCGACAAGAAAGAATGTGTCCGATCGATGGAATGATTTATTTTCTGGGAGGTTTTACTTTCTTGGTGAACTTTGTCTGATGTCGAGAGATCCAGCAGGAATGACAGGTGCAGACAATGGCTTTGGGATTAGGGCTCGGACCTGCCTGGACATGCCGCATGCTCACAGCCTGAAATGGCAGCGTGTGCGAGGTTCTGCAGAAACATGTCGCACAGTGTTTACCACTTGCGCACAACAGGCGTAAAAGGTGGGGGTAGCTGAGGAGGGGTGGGAGAGTGGAGGAAGTGCTGGGAGAGGAGGTGGGGGAAGAGGAGGTGGGGGAGTGTGGAGGTAGTGCTGGGAGAGGAGGTGGGGGAGAGTGGAGGTCGTGCTGGGAGAGGAGGTGGGGGAGGTGGAGAGATGGGATAGTGGAGGTAGTGCTAGGAGAGGAGGTGGGGTAAGCAGAGAGGTGGGAGAGTGGAGGTAGTGCTGGGAGAGGAGGTGGGGCAGCGTGAAGGTAGTTCTGGCAGAGGAGGTGGGGGAAGAGGAGAGGTGGGAGAGTGGAAGTAGTGCTGGGAGAGGAGGTGGTGGGGGAAGTGAGTGAGTGGGGGGGAAGAAGGGAGATTTTGTTGCTAAACGATGACAAGAACGCAAAGAATCTCGATGAAATGATTCCTGTCTCAGTTAAGTTATGTCCTTAAGTCCTTTTGCCCTTCAAGTTTTATTCAAACAAACAATAGAAGAAAATGCAACCCTCCCCCCCCCTTACACCTGCTCATTATTCAAGCCCATTAACTTCATCAATTTACTTGTCTCCATGCGTTTCATCAAGTGATCCCACCAGGGCTGACATGAACCCAATCTAACTTGACATCCACATCACTTTTGCAATCAAGTTTACATCATGTAGCCAAAGTACCAGCGCACAATAGCCTACTCCTACTATTTTTGAGATGCAATGGGGGATTTCAACTTCTCTGACCTAAATATGAATGGGACAGCCGACTTTAGTCTCAATGACTTATTATATGTTCCCCATCTGATCCAGGGCAATATCGATCGAGGGATTGCACTGAGATACGGCTCATCCTGCTTGTATTGCAACCATAATGGTAGTTTTAGATTAGACCAGCGAAGCACTGACCGAGGAACAGACAGGTGAGATGCGAGCTCCAATTAAAGGGACTTCCCGCTTGGTGCACTTTAACCTTGAAACTGTTGTCCATCAAATCATTAATTATACAAAACTTGTGAAGGAAGAACCCATCCTTAATACGGATGGGTTAATTCCTGTGAAGTTACGGATGGGATGAACCTAACCCCCACTAGTTGAGGTGCATTTACTTCGAGAGATTTGGGGTCCTCCTTCTCCCACCCTGACCCCCTGAGAATTTCTTTTTTTATTTGACCCTCCAAAATCCTCCTGTGCACCCCCAGGTACAACCACCGTTTTTTCAACTCCGTCCGTTGCGTCCAGCGGTTCAAAGGCCTTTGTATCCGAAGAACCAAACATTCGTTCACATTAAATATATAGATATATATGAATGAATGAATGAATGATCGTTTTAAGGCCATTTTCCCCGCTAGAGCGGGGGTTAGCCTTGTGGGCCCCATGACAATCATGGTTCTAAAGCGCGGCGTTACGCGCGCTGCTTGTGAGCAAGGAGGAAGCGGACAAGCGGTAACATATAAACGTCTTTATTGTAAGAGCACACTGTAACACTGAACTGCTCCGGGCTGGTCGCCCGGTGTATATCATGAGGCCACGCCTACCCCTCGGGCGTGGCCACCGCCCACGCCTACCCCTCGGGCGTGGCCACCGCCCACTTGGTGCGTGGAATGATGTCACCACGCCAGTGGGCTTTTGTGTCCGCCACACGCGCCCCCCCCCAGAATTCCCGCGCACCTGGAGGGCCAGTTTGTGGGGCAGACGAATGACCCGGCCGAAGCGCCCCCTGGCGATCGGCGGCGTCCGGGGTGCAGGGATGCCAGGTGGGATGCCCCTGGCTGCCCCTGGGATGGGTGCAGGACCGGGGGGCGGCATGGCGGCGGGGCTGGGCGGTGCCGGGGGTCCGCCCGCAGGAGGGCGGCCCCGACGTGGGGGTCGGGCCACTGGCGGTGGATGGTCCACATCGAGGTGGGCCGGCTTGAGGCGGTCTACCGAAACGCGGTCAGGAGTACCGCCGATGTCCAGGGTGAAGTGCTTCGCCCCGGTCTCCAGCAGCCCCGTCGTACGGGGGCCGCAGTGGTGTCCGATGGGCATCGTGGCGGACGAAGACGTACTCCGCCGTGTGAAGCTCCGGGGCGACGTGCGTCGGTGGGTGCCCGTGGCATGCCGTTGGCACCGGGGCGAACCTCTGGGCGGTCTCTTGCAGAGCGGAGCGCTGCTGTGCCGCGGACCATGGTGCCGTGGAGTCGGGGAGGAACTCGCCCGGCACCCGCAGCGGTTGCCCGAAGACCAACTCCGCCGCGGATGCGCACAGGTCCTCCTTGGGCGCCGTCCGGAGGCCCAGCAGGACCCAGGGGAGCCTATCGACCCAGCCGCCGTCGCGGAGGGTGGCCCGGAGCGCGGCCTTCAATGAGCGGTGAAATCGCTCACACAGGCCGTTAGCCTGGGGGTGGTAGGCCGTGGTTCGGTGCAGCCGGACCCCGAGCCCCTGCGCAACCGCCCCCCAGAGCTCCGAGGTGAACTGGGGGCCGCGGTCGGATGAGATGTCTGAGGGGGCGCCGAACCGGGCGACCCAGGTGGCGATGAAAGCCTGCATGACATCGGCCGCCGTTGTCGACGCCAAGGGCACGGCCTCCGGCCACCGGGTGGTGCGGTCCACCATGGTGAGGACGTAGGTGAAACCCCGCGAGGGGGGCAGAGGTCCCACCAGGTCCACGTGGACGTGGTCAAACCGGCGTTCCGGCACCGTGAACGGGGCCAACGGGGCCTGGGTGTGCCGGTGCACCTTGGCGCGCTGGCACGCGAGGCACGTCCTGGCCCAGCCACGGACGGCCTTCCGGAGGCCATGCCAGACGAACTTGTCGGCGATCAGCCTTTGGGAGGCCCTCGCGCCCGGGTGGGACAGGCCGTGGATGGCGTCAAACACCTGGCGCTGCCAGCCCGCGGGCACGATGGGGCGAGGACGCCCGAGGGAGACGTCGCACAAGAGGGCCGCGCCCGCGCCGTCGAACGGCACCTCGGTGACGCGGAGGCCCGTGACGGCGGTCCGCAAGGCCTGGACGTCGGGGTCAGCGGCCTGGTCCGCTGCCATCCGGGCATAGTCGATGCCGAGGTGGACTGCGTGGGCGACGGCCCGGGAAAGGCAATCCGCCACCAGGTTGTCCTTCCCCGCGACGTGCTGGATGTCCGTCGTGTACTCGGACACGGCCGAGAGGTGACGCTGCTGCCGGGCCGACCACGGCTCGGTGACCTTGCCCATCGCGAAGATCAGCGGCTTGTGGTCGACGAAGGCAGTGAACGCCCGGCCCTCGAGCAGATGGCGGAAGTGCCTGACCGCCAAGTGAAGTCCGAGCAACTCGCGGTCGAAGGTACTGTAACGGCGTTCGGGCAGGCGAAGCTGCCGGCTAAAGAACGCCAGCGGTTGCCAAGCTCCACGCACCCATTGCTCGTGCACCGCGCCCACCGCGTAGTCCGAGGCATCGGTGGTGAGGGCGATCGGTGCATCGGGCGCTGGGTGCGCGAGCATGGTGGCGTTAGCCAAGGCGAGCTTCGCGCCCGTGAACGCCGTGTCCATCTGCTCGGTCCAGGTAACGTCGCCTTTGTCCGGCTTACCTCGGAGAGCTTCGTGCAGGGGGCGCAGGAGCTGGGCGATACGGGGCAGGAACCGATGGTAAAAGTTCACCATGCCCAGGAACTCCTGCAGCCCTCTGATCGTGCGGGGGCGCGGAAACCCCTTCACCGCCTCCACCTTGGCCGGCAGGGGAACGGCTCCGTGCCTGGTGACACGGTGCCCCAGAAAATCGATTGTGGCGGCGCCGAACCGGCACTTTGCGGGGTTCACAATCAGGCCATGCTGGCCCAGGCGTTCGAAGAGCGTGCGGAGGTGGCGTAGGTGCTCTTCGCGGGACGCGCTGGCGACGAGGATATCGTCCAGGTAGACGTAGACAAAATCCCAAGTTGCACAGGACGCTGTCCATCAGTCGCTGGAACGCCTGAGCCGCATTCTTCAGACCGAAGGGCATGCGCAGGAACTCGAAGAGTCCGAATGGCGTGATGACCGCTGTCTTCGGGACGTCCTCCGGTCTGACGGGGACCTGATGGTAGCCGCGTATGAGGTCCACCTTCGAGAAGAAGGACCTGCCCGCCAAACGGGCGGAAAAGTCCTGAATGTGGGGGACGGGGTAGCGGTCGGGAGTCGTGGCGTCATTGAGACGGCGATAGTCCCCGCACGGTCGCCATCCCCCGCCGGGCTTCGGCACGATGTGCAGCGGCGACGCCCAAGCGCTCTCTGAGCGCCGAACGATGCCGAGTCGCTCCAGGGTAGCGAACCCCGCTTTTGCCACCGCCAGCTTCGTCGGCTCGAGGCGGCGTGCCCGGGCGTAGACCGGTGGCCCGACGGTGGGGATGTGATGGGCCACCCCGTGCTTGACGGCCCCCGCCAAGAAGGTGGGCCGCGTGAGGGCCGGGAAGCCGGCGAGGAGGCGGGTGAATGCGTCCGCTGCCGGAAGCGTACAGACCAACGTGGCCGGAACCGAATCGTTCGGCAAGCCGCTTGGCAAGCCGCTCGTTGAGCTGGGCAACGCACAAGCGAGCGAGCTGAACGTCTCGGCCTGGACAAGCCGTCTGCGCTTGACGTCGACCAGGAGCCCATTAGCGCACAGGAAGTCCGCGCCAAGCAGTGCCATGGGCACGTCGGCGGTGACGAACGTCCATCGGAAAACCTGCCCTCCAAACCGCAGAGAGAGGCAGCGTTTTCCGTACGTACGGATGGGCGTCCCTTTCGCGGCAAGCAGCGCGGGGCCCCCACCCGCGGCGTGCTTGTCTGACGTGCCGGCGGGAATGACACTCACCTGCGCTCCCGTGTCGCACAGGTAACGGCGCCCGGAGAAGGTGTCCGTTATGAACAGCAGGCTGCTCGAACGGCCGGCGCTCATCGCCACTATTGAGCGCCGGCCCGGGCGTTTCCCGACCCGTTGAAGGAGCACGGCGGATGACACCGCCGAGCTTCGCGGCCGAACTTGGCGTGGAACCAGCACTAGGTGGTGGAGCTGGAGGAGCGCGGCTGGCTCCGCCAGGCCGCTGGAGTTGGCGGGTTTCCCCGCGGTGGCGGTTTTCGCCGCGGCGGTGGGCGGGGTGTGGCGGCGTTCACGAGTGGCGTATCAGCATGCTGCTGAACATCAGCGCGCTGTAGAAGCTGATGCTGTGGAACATGCTGCTGAACATCAGCGTCGAGGGCCGTGACGGCCACGCCGACGCTCGCCCGCGTGTCCGAAGCGGCGAAGTACCTGTCCGCCTCGGCTGCCAATGCTCGGGGTTCCATCAGCTCGGTCCCGGCCAACGCGAGGCGAACCTGCGCTGGAAGTTGGCGCCGGAAAAGCGCCCGGAATAGCGAACCGGGGGCTTCGTCGCCCAACAGTGACAGCATATGGTCCATTCGGACCGACGGGCGCGTCTCACCGAGCTCGGGGAGATCCAGGAGGCGGTCGGCCCGTGCGTCGTCCGTGAGGCCGAACGTGGCTAGGAGTAGCCGCTTGAGTGCCTCGTACTTGTGGCCGTCCGGTGGGTGGCGAAGGACGGACACAACTCGAGCGGCCGTGCCGGGCCCGAGGGAGGCGACGACATGGCAGTAGCGCAGGTCGTCGTTGGTGAGGCGCCGAAGCTGAAATTGGGCTTCGGCTTGAACGAACCAGACTTCGGCCTGGGCCTCCCAAAATTCGGGAAGTTTAATCGCCATTGCCTTGTCGTTGGCCATTGCAATGGCGTCGTGTTCGGAAGGATCGCTACGGCAGATCCAACGTCGAGGGTCACCAGTAAAGCGCGGCGTTACGCGCGCTGCTTGTGAGCAAGGAGGAAGCAGACAAGCGGTAACATATAAACGTCTTTATTGTAAGAGCACACTGTAACACTGAACTGCTCCGGGCTGGTCGCCCGGTGTATATCATGAGGCCACGCCTACCCCTCGGGCGTGGCCACCGCCCACTTGGTGCGTGGAATGATGTCACCACGCCAGTGGGCTTTTGTGTCCGCCACAGTTCCCTGTTTGAGGCAATGTTTTTATGGCCGGATGCCCTTCCTGACGCCAACCCTTGGTCATGCTCTTACGATGCACAGGGATACGGTGTACCTATTCTAAATCGAGGTGCACACCGTGATCATTCATCCCAGCAAGCTGGTACTCAATTTGCCGACCTCGGAAGGATGACAGGCTGAGTCAACCCCCCTGGCGTTAATTTAGCGATCGACCGGGATTCGAACCCAGGATCCTAGGTATCCCAAGCCGGCACCCTAACCGCTAAGCCAACACCATGCTCGATTATATATATATATATATATATATATATATATATATATATATATATATATATATATATATATATATATATATATATATATATATATATATATATATATATATATATACATACATACATACATATATATATATATATATATATATATATATATATATATATATATATATATATATATATATATATATATATATATATATATATATATATATATATATATATATATATATATATATATATATATATACCGTTCGAAGTCGTTACCGTTCGAGTACACGCATAGCAGCAATGCTTGGATGACAAGTGTCATCTTTGAGGATTGGTTTCACAAAACTTTTGTCCCTGCTGTTCGCGCTCATTTGCGTAAGCAAAAGCTAGAACCCAAAGCTCTTCTTTTGCTTGACAACTGTTCCGGTCATCCACCAGCTGCCAACCTAGTAAGCCGTGACGGAAAGATCTGAGTTTCTTACCTCCCCAAGAACACTACATCCAAGATCCAGCCCCGAGATCAGGGGATCATCTCGGTGTTCAAGCAGAATTACAGGCGGGAATTAATTCGTAGAATTGTAGACGACTCAACAACGCTTGAAGCCTATCTGAAAAGCCTGAACGTGAAGGAAGTTTGCCACTTAGGTGGGAAGGCCTGGGCAGCAATCAGCTCATGTGTTGAGAAATGCTGGGAGAAGGGTCTGGGGCCAGCCTTTTCATCAAGCCTGGACAAAATCACAGACTGGTCAAACAAGTGGAACATGTCTTTCAATCCTGACAAATCTCACACTCTTACTATGTCTCTCCGAAAAGATCGACTGGACAACCCTCCCATCTACTTTCTCAACAATCCTCTCCAAGAAGTTCTGTCGCTCAAGATTTTGGGTCTCACTATCTGCCATGATCTTTCTTGGGAAAACCACATTTCCAAGCTGGCCTCCAAAGCCAGTCGCCGACTGGGCATCCTCCGTCGTGCGAAGTCCTTCCTCGGCACACCTGAGCTCCTCACCACATACAAGGCTTTCATCCGCAGCTCAATGGAATACTGTTCTCCCCTATGGGCCGGTGCTCCTGCCTCACACCTAGCTCGGCTTCACGCTGTTGAAACCAAAGCTTTCAGAATTATTGGAATCTCCCGCGATGAAGCTATCTCTGAGGGCCTTTCACTCACTCACCGCAGGCAGGTAGGTGGTCTTTCTGTCTTCTACCGACTCCTCTCCGGCCTTGCACCCCCAGCTCTCTCTGTGCTCTGTCCCCCAAATATTCCTACAGGTCGCACAAGATCTGCCAGCAACCCTCTGATGGTTAAACTGCCGAAATCTCGGCTCTCCGCTCACCTTCACTCTTTCATTCCTCTTTTCTCCCGCCTCTGGAACAAACTCCCTCACTCCCTTCAATCCCACTCCTCCCTCCAGGTCTTTAAAACAGCTGTTCACCACCATCTCTTATCTTCCCCCATCCAAAACCTTGATCTTTTCTACCCCCGCTAATTCACCCCAGATCCACCTTGTTTGAAATTCCAACTTCTTTCCTGGAAGTCCTGGCAGTGTCCATATGTTTTATACCTCTCCCACTGCCCCCTTCCCACGCCCCCCCCCCCCCCCAAAGCCCTCGCCCTCTCTCAGATCTCTCGATGTCTCCATGTCTCTCGGTCCCTGCTCTCAAATGTTGTGTTTGTGTCCTTCCCCCTCTCTCCCCATCTTGTCTACCGCTCCCTATGTTATATGTTTTATGTGTCGGTTTGTCTTTCTGTGTGATTAATGTTCGCTCTTTCACGAGCCTCGATATTGTATACAAAAAAAAGAAAAAAAAAAAAAGAAAAAAAAAAAGCCAATCCACCACGGAAGATGATGATGACGAGCCAGATTTGTACGGCTTCACAGAGGAAGATGTGCGTGAGGCAGAGAAGCTCTCTGAATGGAGCAAAGAAGAGCTACACCAGTGGCACTCTGCCGACGACGAATGCCCAACATATGAGCACCTGACGGACGCCGAGATCGTCCGTAACGTAACTATAGCACTGGCGCAGGCAAGTGTACCGGTTCTCGAGCCACTAGAAGATGATAATGAAGAGCCTCCACTCCCAACCCCAAAAGTGTCTGAAGCCATTGAACACCTCGAGGCTAGCCTCTGTTGGCTGGAGAACAAGGAAGTGGACCACATAAAAATCCTCCAACTCAGAAGCATTCTAGATTTCGCTCGCAGCCAGCGACATGCTATGTTCAAGCAAGGAACACTCGATCACTTTTTTAAGAAATAAACTGTATATGATTTTTTTTTATTTTATGTAGAAGGCTCCAGGCACAGACTATGTCGTCCTCATCGAGTCCAGGCCAAATAAAAGAGCTGCATTGATAGAGAAAAGTAAAGAAGGAGAGAATAGTCTAAGAGTTTTTGAGAAAGCAGAGAATCTGCAGATACGCTCCTCGGATTCCTGCTACGTGCACATCCGCGATCAACGCCCCTGCCACGAACATCCCCGGCAGGGGATACATATATAAATGTATATATATATATGTAAATGTAAATGTAATGTAAATGTATATATATATATACATATATATATATATATATATATATTGTTGCGGTTTTGTGTTTTTGCAATAAAGGTTAATTTCCCCCTCATAGTTTAGTCACACAACAACATGTAGCCTCGTTTAAGATCAGTTATTTCTTCGTAAGTGTACGCATAGACCTTTCCTATGTGTAGTTTTGCGTTGAGTAGAATAATGAGAGTTAGGTTTCCCTCCAATGCTTTATGCCACCTCGATGCTTTGGCTTTGGCGCAAATTACCACGAGGCCGGCCTGACAAGTCGAGGCAGGCCGAAGGAAGGCGGGACGGGAAAAGGAGTGACGGTAGGCACGAGCCACCAATCAGTGCTCGAAGGGAGTGGCTTAGCACTGCGTCAACAGGCATGGTTTGGAACATTCGATGCGGGCTAAGGGCGTGGCAATATAACCCTTTGCGCAAAGCCCCCACCTCAGTTTTGAGGGGGGAGGCGCTTGAACAAGTTGAACGCTCGGTTGAGCTTGAGGCAGATCCTCTATTGAGTTATGCGAGTGAAAGCGCGCCGTTGATTAATCGCGCTGTGAGGAACCGCCGAGCCGGGCGGGAGACGCGCATATTCACCAGCCTGCCTTTGTTCAAGATACGTGCCGCAAGGATCCCTCCCGCCTGCCTGCCTGCCTTCATCGAGGGACGTGCTGTAACCGCGGAGGGCCATGCCTGGCGAGCTGTTCCTGAACAACGGAGCCGGCGCGTTCAGCGTATGAACATTTCCTTCTTTCATTCCCCCTATGAGTGTGAACGGGCCCGTGTCTGGGGAATAAGCTAAGACTGTACAAGATCTGCCCTGTGTCTCTGCTTCTACCAATCAATGTAAATAATAATTATTAAATGTGTTATTTCTTTGATTCGACCATTTCGTCCTTTCCATCTATTGACTAAGCGTGGTACGAACTATCGCTCTAATCGGGTTCCAATAGAAAGGTAATAGCACGGACCACGTGGTGCGCCATCCGCTCGGGTGCACTCAAATTACGCGTGGTTCATGCGAGACTTGATCCCCGCTTACGCGGCGGCGTGAGTACTTAGGTACGTGCGAACATTGTCCCGAAACCCTGTCTCGCGTCCAACCGGAAGTGGCGACAAGTCTCGCGGTTGCGACGACCCAAAAAGAACAAGGGGCTTAATCTCCCCTTGGTAAGGGAAGGAGGGTCGCGTGCAAAACCGTAACAATATATATATATATATATATATACATAGTTAAGGTTCGTGAAAGACCTAGTATCTACTAGTACACTGAATGGATCAGGACGCAACAGAAAACAACAGGATGCAAAACACGCATGCACGGAGAAGGAAACTCCAAGGAGGAAAAATGGAAAATTAGGAGTAGGGATTTGGGTGAGGTTAATGATCGTGGAAAAGATCATGGTTTTGGATTGGAGACTATCTGAAATGGTGGTGAACATCTGCCTTGTAAAGCTGGAGGGAAGAACGAGATTGAAGAGGATGTGGAAGTTTGTTCCACAGGTGGGAAAATTGTGGCCCGAATGAGTGGAGGTGAGCAGTAATCCTGGATTTAGGTACTTTTACCAGAAGGTGGTTGATGGTGGACTGTGTTGGCCCTGAAGAAACCTGGAGGGGAGGGGGAAGGGAAGGGGGTGTAGTGGGGACAAAGCTGGGAAAGAGCCAAGGGTGGAAATATCTACTGGTACTAAGCCCTAAGTACGCCTTAGTTCGACTCCCTGATGGTAGCGAGACCACCATCTCCATAACGCACCATGGCATCTCGAGGCAACTTCCCAGGTCTTGACAAAGCCATTACCACAACGTCTACGGAACGCATGGACCCTGGACCAACTTCTGACGAGGGAATATACCCACTCATAACTTTACACCTGCTGCAGAGAAGTACGGAATACTCTATTCGTGACTTGAATGGCACTCGGTCGTGTGCATACCTTAGTGGAACCATACATCCGGTTTTCCCCGGACATGTCCTCCTTTTCGGTCTGTAAATCTCCAAAAATCAAAAACGTATAAAAAATGTCAAAAGATGAAAAATGGAAATGTCAAAATATCAAAAAATGTCTGGGTTTTGCTGTGTTTTTGTTTTTGCATTTTCAAAGGGATAAATTTTAAGATTTTTAATACTTATTTTACCTTATTTAAACGGTTAAACCATTTTTGCACATTTTCTTATGATGATAAAATGCGGTTAATGTGATGTTTGGACCAGGACAGCTTTGTACAAATCTGTACTACTCCATCATGGCGTGATGGTCGAACATCGACCCACACACGTCCACTTCTTGTCCAACTTTGCAGTGAGAGAGTCCAGTTGCGTCAGTGTCTTAATTATGATGGCACCTTAATTATGACCCTCATAATTCGACAAGGACAACACTTGATTCGATCAGTATGAATTTTTTTTTCTCTGCAATTCTTGGTCGGATTGACACGAAATTTTCACATTAGGAGGGCCTTCTCCTGTAGAATATTTTAATGATAAGTATGACGTCATAGGTCACGTGGTACAGGCGCCACCTTTGAAAAACTTCGCACCTCTATATCTCTGAAACCGCTTCATGGAAAAAAATTGAGACCTGGCTCATTGTCAACTACTCCCCATGGGGAATAGATATGTTAATGATGATGTCAGAGGTGCCTTTTTTATGACGTCCTAATTCGACAAATACAACACTTATCCGATCATTATGATTTTTTTTATGGCGTAGCGCATTGGGCAAAGCCGTCTAGAACAGTGTTTGTCCGTATGTATGTATGTATGTATGTATGTATGTATGTATGTATGTATGTATGTATGTATGTATGTATGTATGTATGTCCCCTCAAACGTATACCAATCAGAGCTGAGAATGTGGTCACATGACAGGGTGATGTGATTATGGCGGTGGTGTAGCTGACTCTCCACGCACCGCCATTTTGATTTATATGCCGTACATGCTGAACATATCGTCGAACCTGTCATATATCACACTCGCCATGCTCTACCAGTCTACCTTGACGTTTTTCATTCAGTGTGAAACACAAACAAACCTATTGTTAAAATGACCTTTCCGCCCCCCCCCCTCCCGTAGACCCGTAAAGGGGCAGATTTTTTTCAATGCCGTGAACAAACTTCGGTACATCATGGGTGATGAACGTTGTGGTCAAGTTTCATCGAAATAGTGAGTATCGTTTCAGAGGAAAAAGCAAATTCCTATTTTGGAGGGTCAAACCTAGATCCACTTTGACCCCAGTAAACCCCCTTTAATAGACCCTGATTTTTTTATTTTAATGCCGTGAACAAACTTTAGTCACAACACAACAAATATAATTTGTGTCAAATTTGGTCGCAATCCCATCAGCGGTTTCGGAGAAGTTTCAAGTGTTTACGGACTGACTGACTGACTGACGGACGGACGGCCGACGCGCTATCAGTATCGCTTAAGCTCCCCTGAACTTCGTTCCAGGTGAACTCAAAATTATACTTATAGTATCTGGATCCGGATCTTAAGCAAAATCAAATAAATTCGTCCTTGTCACACACCAACCTGTCCATCAGGTTTCACCAAATCCATCCACAACTTTTTCAGATATCGTGTTCGCAAACAGCTTGTTATTCCCTCGTTATTTTTGTGTCATTTCATGCTGAGTGTATACACCACAGTGGTAAAGTTCGCAGCGGATTGGGGGGGGGGAAGCGCTCGTTGGTTCCTTGCTTACCGGTACTTCAGTAATTTAATCCAATTTAAAATGTTTATAAATGAAGTGTAATATATTTTACTTATCACTGTATGAGGCTTGTAAGCACTGATAAAACTTGAAATAACTCGTTAAGGAAAATGAAATCGGTGAATGTAATTTCGGGAATTTTTTTTTTTAGCGTATGGTAGATATTTATTTCTGTCAGTGCCTCGTATTCTCTTCATATTTTTCAATTTGTTGTCGCAAGCACATTATTATTTTGAAATAACCGTCCTAAGACGAAGAGAGAATCGCATCGCTTCCTTGAACCTTTTCCTCCATTTGCCTTCTTCCCAGGCTCTCGTTCGCCCTCCTTCCCGCCATGGCTCCCGTTCAAGCCGAGCCAGCCGCACTCCTCGGCCCGGTCCCCAACGCCGCTCCTCCCGCCTCGGGTCACGTTTCTCTGGGAGCGCTGCTGGACCTGACGCTGCAACGCACTTACCACGACACCATGGTGCTGGCAGAGCTGTGAGTGAGAGCTCCACACGCGCCGACACGTTTGTTTTGCAGTACAATAGCCGACTCTATTCAAACACCTGCACAGACGCACCAATCGCCAACCGCAAGGAGCGGTTTACACTCACGTGGTTTCGAAACTAAATTGCAGTCACAGTTAAACCATTCTTTGTCAACATTCCCAAATCACCACTATGTAAACGTGTTCGTTCAGGTGTTATGTACTCGAACGTGGGTCCTTCCTTTAACTTTTGATCTGCTGGAACATTTTCTCGCGATATTTGTAATTCGAGGTGAGGTCAATGTGTAGATCAATAATTATGGATATTTCCAGGGGGATGCACATCGGGATACTCATTCGGTGGCTGTGATATTATCACTGTGGTTATTATTTCTCGTGATCGAATTCATCAAGGGCTAGCAGGTTGGCATAGGCCTGAGAGGTACGCACACTCACCTACAAGAGGTAAGCGCACTCACCTACTAGAGGTACGCATACTCACCGACTAGAGGTACGCATGCTCTCCTACTAGAGGAATGTACACTCACTAGAGGTACGCACACTCACCTAGTAGAGGTATGCATACTCACCTACTAGAGGTAAGCACACTCACTGGAAGTATGCACACTCACCTAGTAGAGGTACGCACACTCACCTCCCAGAGGTACGTACTCTCACCTACCAGAAGTACGCACACTCACCTACTAGACGTACGACACTCACCTACTAGAGGTACGCACACTCACCTACTAGAGGTACGCACACTCACCTACTAGAGGTACGCACACTCACCTACCAGAGGTACACACACTCACCTACTAGAGGTACGCACACTCACCTACCAGAGGTAGGCTATCTAGCCTGGGTCAGAATCCCAACCCAGCTATAAACTACCATCCCAGGGTTTTACAGGCAGGGTAACCTGGTATTGGCTTAACGGTTAAGGTGACTAGCTTTAGATCTTAGTGTCTTGAGTTCCAGCCCCTGTCATGCTGTTGAAATAGCACCAGGTGGGTTGACTCCACTTGGCATCCTGAGGTCGGCAAAATGAGCACCAGCTTACTGGTAACCGGGGCACTGCATCAGCAGCACAGCTGCACCTCCATAAAATGATGCAACCAGGAGGCACAGGCTGCATACGAAACATAACAACAACAACAACAACAACAATAACAACAACAGGTATGGTGACTCATCGATGTGTGTGCCTGGACGTTAAACGAGCATCCCATCTGCCGCCATTATTCGGTGGGCGTTAAAGATCCCACGGTGTCCTTCGCGCAGAGTAGGCGAGCAATCGCCGGCAACATGGCCAAATGACAAATTCGGGTCGTGACTTCCAATGTTGACGTGGCGACCAATCCAGGATTGGAACCCCAACCAAAGAAACTACTTTGAGCACGGTTCATGATCTGATCTCTAACTCATCCCTTTCACCCTCCCCCCACCTCCCTTTCCCATTCCCCTTCTTCCACACTTTCAGACTGCCTCGCAAGACAGATTTGGAACGGTGAGTTGTACAAGTGATTTTTATCCCTTTGTTGTATAATTGTTTCATATTATCTTCATGGTAAAGATGTTGTGATTGCACGGAAAGCGATGCCACGATATGTCCAATTGTTCAGTTTGTCTTCACCCAGATTATTGAATCGTTGACCTGCTTTGCATGATGCATGTACTCTTGGTTGGTAAGGAATAAACTCTTTCAAAGTCTTCTGTCACTCTTTGCAGGAAGATTGAAATTGTCCAATTTGCAAACCGCACACGGCAGATCTTTGTGCGTCTCCTAGCGCTTGTCAAGTGGGCAGGAAATGCTGGCAAAGTGGAGAAATGTGCGGTAAGAGAACATCTTCTGTGTACCTTTTGCATTTTCGCAGCAAGTCGACTTTTTCTGGCACATCTGCTATTTCCGTCTGCCAAAGGTCACCATCTCTTCAAGTGCTTTTCATTTGCAGCAAATTTCATCTTATCTGGAGCAGCAAGTGTTGCTGTTTGTCGACTCTGCAGACAGGTTGGCGTCTCTGGCACGTGCTGCACTTGTGCACGCTCGCCTGCCTGGATTTGCCGTCCCTTGTGCCATCGATGTCCTCACAACTGGGACTTACCCACGGCTGCCAACCTGTATTCAGGTAGTTCATTTGTGTTGTTGCCTGCATGTTTATTGTCCGACTGCCCTTAGGCATTGTTATCCCACAATTTTTGAAAAAAACGAGGGGATATTATAATCGGCTCTGTCCGTCCGTCATGCTGTCTCCTCCTAAACGGTTGTGCAGAAATTCAGCAAACTTGGTAGTTACGATCATCACGTGGCACGAAGGTGAAAAAGCAGTGTCATTTTTGGGGCTGCCACCTTGGGCTGGGTCAAACGGTCGGATACCAAAAATGCAATTACGGGCACGTTTTTATACATTTTTAAATGAAACTTTGTATATGGATCAACATTGGGAGGCGCATGAAATATGTAACGACTTTTTTGGCACTGACCCATGGTGCCTGCTCCAGGGAGTGAGGACTTTGAGTCAGAGGGGTCAAAATGAGAAAAAATATTTCACTCAAAATTTAATATTGGGTAAATCCTGGTGGAACTTTATGCCATCTTTCAGCTTTACTTTAGGTGGGAAGCGTGGAAATTTGCGATGGTACACCATCGTCTTTGCTTTCGTTTTGCTGAGCTTTGCACTTTTGTAGTTTTCCCCAGGAGCACAAAGTACCGCCATCCAGTAAAGAAACACCGGGAAAGGGAGAGTTTGATGTGAGATCCAGTTTGGTCAAAATGAGTAGTTGTCTATCATCGTACTTTAGGCCCGACTCCTCACTCTGTCCTTCCCTACCTGCTCTTCCAAAATACCACAATTACTTATTATATTACAAATAGTTACCCTCCCAAATTCTAAGCTGAATGCTCACCTTCACAACTTAATCCCGGTTCTCTCTCTTCTATTGAACTGACTCCCTGTACATTTGGTGTCTTGTGCTTTGTCTTCCAGCCTTTCAATCGTGCTGCCCATAGTCACCTCATGAATGCTTGCATGAATGCTTTCTCTCAAATCCACCCCTGCACTCCTCTGCTCTCGCTGATTCCCTCCCCGCAACCTCCTCCACCTCTTGTGCTCCTTTATTTTCAGCCACTCCTCCTTTTCATCATCGATGTATTTGGCTCCCTGTTCCCATTTGCTCCTCTGTCAGTCTGTGAACCTGCTTCCCATTTAGCTCGTCCATTAATTATGTAAACGAAAAGTAAAATCGTTTTCTGTTGTATTTGGTTGGTTTGTTGAACCAAAGTTGTCAATCTGTCCAGTTGTCGGTTGGTTTGTTACTTGTTACTTGTCTGTTTCATCCCTGCTTTCCCCTTCCTTTGCTTGCTCTGTTTCATTCAGCTTGTGCGCATATCTTTTTAATCTGTTGTTGGTGTTTCCCCCTTTCCATTTTGTTCCCTTCCATTCTGCTCTAACTCTTCCAAGAGCCTTAATCATGTATACAAAAACAAGGAGCTGATACTCTAGGTCCCCTGCCTTTTGGGTGGTGTGAGGGATAGATATCTGCAATGTGAAAATGTTCAATGGTTTTTGAAATATCACGTACACAAGTCAAGTCACTTAGAAGGTTGCCATGGCAACGTAATCCTGCCAATCACAGCGGTGATATAATCAGCTCGAGATAATATCATGAGGAATGTATATCTGCAATACAACAACAACAACATGCATTTTAAGGCCATGTTCCCTGCTAGAGTGGGGGTTAGCCTTGCGGTCCCCATGACAATCTTCTCCATTTTGCCCTATTTTCTGCATCTCTCCTTGTTAACCCCCTTGCCCGCATTTCTTCTTCCACCATCTTTAGCCAAGTCTTTCTCGGTCTTCCCCGTCCTCTACTTCCTTCTACATTAACTTCCATCACTCTTCTCAACCAGTCACTTTCATCCTTCCTCAATACATGACCAAACCATCTCAATCTGTTCCTCTTCACAGCATCAATCACAGGCAATATTCCCATCATCTTTCGCAATTCATCATTTGTCTTCCTCTCTCTCAACGATACTCCGCACATCCATCGAACCATTCGCATTTCCACCCTTTCCAGCCTTCGTTGCTGCTCTACGTTCATTACCCATGTCTCGCTCCCATAAATCATAACACTTCTCACACATGCAGCATACACCTTTCCCTTCAGCTTCAGCGACACTCTCCTCCTCATCAGCACGCCACTCAGTTCCCGAAACTTCTTCCATGCACATCTCACTCGAGCAACCGTTGCCGAGTCTGATCCACCTTCTCCATTCAGCATGTCTCCGAGGTAGCAAAATGTTTTCACACCTTCCAGCTTCACGCCGTCTCCAAGATCCAACTCAACATTTCCTCCATCTGCAGCTCCCTCTGTGCACACCTTACATTTGAATGTAGCTGCCACACTGGTTAATGACCCTCTCAGACCACTACATTTTTGATGAACCCACTCAGCACACATTGTACATTGAATGGAGTTCACTCTGACAGCCTTCCTGCACACAGCACACGGCCACTTCCCAGTTCTTTCCATCTCACCACATGCTTTACCACTTGCCATCACCTTTGTCTTTCCGATATTCACCTTCAGACCTTTTGTCTCCATACATTCCTTCCACTTGTTCATCTTTTCCTTCAGTCCATCCATACTTTCCGCAATCAACACCAGATCATCTGCATACAACAATTCCCACGGTAAACCCTCCTTTACGGTCTGAGCCAGCACCTCCATCACAGCTACAAATAGTAGTGGACTTAGTACCGACCCCTGATGCACTCCCACCTTCACCTCAAACTCACCACTGTTCCCGTCCTTCGTCCTTACAGCTGTGCGTGCTCTTTTGTACATTGCCATCACTACTCTGATCAACCATTCCTCCACTCCTAACTTCCTCAATGCCCATGTCAATACTTTGCGTGGAACCCTATCGAATGCTTTCTCCAGATCAACAAACCCAAAAAACAACTTCTTCCTCTTATCCATGTACTTCTCCTGCAACTGCCTCACAATGAAAAGCGCATCTGTCGTTCCTCTTCCTGGCATAAATCCAAACTGCATTTCGTCGATCTTCACTTTCTTCCTTATCCTCCTCTCCAACACCCTTTCCAATATCTTCATTCCATGCTCCAATAACTTTATCGCTCGGTACGAGCCACACTCCAGAGGGTCACCTTTCCCCTTGTATAGAGGGACGAGGGTACTCAGTTCCCAATCCACTGGAATGCGGCCTTCTTTCACCACCAGATTACAGATCTCTGTCATTCTCTTCACACCCCAACTTCCTGCTGCCTTCAACATATCTCCCACAACTCCCGTCGGCCCTCCCGCTTTTCCACTCTTCATTGCTTTTATCGCTTCCTCAACTTCCTTCTCAGTTATCTTCTCTGCCGGTCCTAAAACTGGGTTACTCTCTATGTTGCCATCCCATTCATTCTCTGTATTCAACAGCATTTCCATATATCTTTTCCATCTTCCTTTAATTCCATCTGGGTCGACAACGATTTGTCCCACTTCATCCTTCAAGCAACTCACCCCCATCACATCACACCTCTCTTTCGCTATCTGCTTTGCAATCCTGAATACTGCTTTCTGACCCTCTTCCGAATCCAAGCGTTCTCCGAACATTTTCCTACATGCCTCCTGCGCCTTTGCTACCTCTTTCTTTGCAGCCTTCCTGGCTGCCTTATAACTTTCATGCTCTGCTGTTTCTGCTCCCGTACCCTTCGCCTTCTGCCACTCTTTGAACTTCTTCCTCTTCTCGTCAATCCTCTTTCCAACCTCAACATCCCACCACCATGTTTCCGAGTGCCTCGGTGGTCCTTTTGTCCATCCACATACCTCACCAACGGCTCCCAACAGACTAGCTTTCATTGACATCCAACCACTTTCAAGCTCAACCACATCATCCTCTACCCTACTCAGCCTCTCTTTTAATGCCTCCCTTACTGTCACCTCTTTCAACCTCCACACCTTCATTCTCGGTTGGTACTTCACCCGCCGAGCTGTCCTCGCACCTTTCACCCTTATGTCGCAGACAACCAAGTGGTGCTGTGAAACAGCCTCCTCCCCCGGGATCACCTTTGTGTCCCGGAGGTGCAACTACCTCCCCTCTTTAGCTTTAGCTTTTAACATTTAGCTTTCATATTGCAGATATAAAGACTACCTCCCCATGGATACAGGCTTGAAAAAATACCTCCCTTCATCGCTCTAAGTGCATCTCTGAGTGCATCATCTAAGTGCATCATCGCATCGCATCGCATGAGTGCATCTGAGTGCTCAGACGATGCGATGCACTCAGAGATGCACTTAGAGCGATGAAGGGAGGTATTTTTTCAAGCCTGTATCCATGGGGAGGTAGTCTTTATATCTGCAATATGAAAGCTAAATGTTGCGAAGCCTGTGCATATCGTGTATTTTGCCAAATGTGTACACAGTCTATTCGTTGATCGTGTACATGTGTAAACGTTGAAATCTAGCAAGTCAATCAGCCTTAACTAGAGCGTGCATTGGTCTGCATCCCGTCCTACCCCTCACCTCCCCACCTCCTCCAACCTCAGCCCTCCCAAAAAAACATTTAGTCCAATATAAGTTCAATATTTCTCCAATAATAATTAATTAATTATGTTACATTAAACAACAACAACAACAGCCGGATTGTTGGCAGAAATAAATGTCGTAATTATGTTCCATTTATTATGCAGCTTCAACTGACGAATTTATCAGTTACTAGCAACGGTACCCGCCCTACTTCAATTGGGAAGCCGAAATGAAAAGGCAAAATATCAGAAATTGAAGACAAATTTTTTATTTTAAACGATTCATATAAACATCCGTCAAATCATATCACACGTAAATCATCAAAATCAAAACAGTATCTTTAGAATTTCAATAAAAGCCACATCACTGTTCATATCGGTAAATATTATTCCATCGTGTTTCAAATCGTGATATCAACTGTACGCTTTTCTTTAGGGAAAAGAATTGAATGATTTTGTACCTCTTCTTCAGCTTAGAACTTCAGGATAGACGACATTGCTGATAAAAGTTCCTTTTCTCGAATTGCACGAATATGTGAATAGTGATTGTGTTTCATTGTGATGTTTGTGCGGCGACGTGCGGTGTGTACAAAGGGCAGGGACTTAATCAACGCGAGCTGATGACTCGCGCTTACTGGGAATTCCTCGTTCGTGGGACACTGTCTCAAGCCCCAGTCCCCATCACGGATGGAGCTCAGCGGTTTACCCGAGCATGACGGCGAAGGGCAAGGTACACGCTGGCCCGTCCAGTGTAGCGCGCGTGCGGCCCCGGACATCGAAGGGCATTAAGCGTTCATTAAACATTAAACGTTCATTAAAGGATTACGAAACGAAAAACATTACGAAATTACGGATTGCACGAATATGTGAATTGTGATTGTGTTTCATTGTGATGTTTGTGCGGCGACGGGCAGTGTGTACAAAGGGCAGGGACTTAATCAACGCGAGCTGATGACTCGTGCTTACTGGGAATTCCTCGTTCGTGGGACACTGTCTCAAGCCCCAGTCCCCATCACCGATGGGGCTCAGCTGTTTACCCGAGCCTGACGGCGAAGGGCAAGGTACACGCTGGCCCATCCAGTGTAGCGCGCGTGTGGCCCCAGACATCGAAGGGCATTAAACGTTCATTAAAGGATTACGAAACGAAAAATATTACGAAATTACGTTCACACCATCACGTCAAAGACTACCGTGAACACGTACATCGTCACAACATCGTCACAATGAACATTATGCGAACGCGAATGTTATGCGGGAGTCAAAACCTGAGAATGCTGGAGACCAAAGCTGAAATTGGGAAAACTAAATAGCCTATTTTACTCCTGGAGATCCCAGGATTACCCACCCAAAATATCTTTGCGATCGGTTCAGCAGTTTTTACGGTACCTTCAAACAGACAGACGGACATTTGGTGAATTATAGTAAGACGAGAAAAAGTAATAACTTAATTATTGAGAAAGTAAAAACGTCTCCATTAAAAAATAAAAAATAACGTACTATGTATTTAGAAAAGCGGCATAGCAGATGTGTGCATATTATTATGCAGCACCTATCTTGCTAGACCGGCATGCCAGACAGTCGTTTATTTCATATTTCCTTTAGTCTCTCTTTAAAAGGCATGAGCTTTTGATTCAAGTCAAAGTAACTTAATGGCAACGGCTAATGAATGAAGCCGCCAATACCTATCTGTGTATGAAAAAATGTATATAACAGCATGGTGGTAATAAAAAATGTTTGCAGGTCCCCGCCTAACTTCATCCCACCCAGCCCTGGAGGGAAATGCTCTGATAGGCTGGTGGCATAAACCCCGCCCTGAATGGACGGATGGAGGGAGACTGTATTTAGAGGCCGGCTCCTTTCATTCTATAGATTAGCAAGGGAACATGTACACGTTTACAGATTTTAAAAAAAAACGTTTATAATTTAATCCGTATACACATTCGTGTGCATGTACATGGTCACGGGCTTAAAATGTTCAACAGTTGTTGAAATATCGCATACACAAAAGTACGGTAGGATGGAGGCCTTTTTAATGTCCCCCATCTCCGACCTTGTCAGAGGGGTGGGGTGCAAAAACAAGGGTGGGATGGGAAGTTTTTGAAGATGAGCATAGGAAGGGAAGTGATTTATTTGATTATGATCTGTACTTGAGGGATGTGACCTTATGGGAAAATGTGTTGGATTTGTTGAAATAAAATGAAGTTTGATATTTGAAGCAAAATATCTGAAAATATTTTGTATAAAAGTGGGGAGTGTTTTGATAAACTTAAATTGGTGCTTGATAATACGAGAACCAGCTGTTAAGCGGCATTAAATTAATTGGAACCTTAGTGTAAACATCCAACCAACATTCTTGTTATTGCTAGTGCTTTGATTGTAGTGTCGAATTTGCTTTCCTAAAAGCTCTAATCTCTTTTTTTCACTTGTGGCCGTAAACGTTATTGACTTTATTGAAGCATATCACTGCTCACGCATGGTCAGTTTTAACATCACTTGTCTATCGCGGCATCACCAATGAGGGAGATTGCAAGCATCTGTTGCACACAAATATCAGTCTGTTTTATTAATCAACGTATTGTGGTGCAATCTACCGCTGGTCTGTGTTTGATCGTGTCACTGGAATGTAAATCATGTTGGTGCCAATGTTTGCATCAGTGTTGTCACAAAAACGGCGCATGAGGAACTTTTGGCAAACTGCAAATGCTGCAAAAAGAGCTCCTGCAGCAATGGGCACTAGTATTTTATTGTGAGTGTATTTATTTTGAATGACTGTACTTTATTGCCTCTATGTTCTCTCCACATTTCAAGGATCGCATCGTTCCCCCTGATCCAATAAGCCGCACAGAGCGTCAGACAACATTGCAGCACCTTAACCTCATCCTGCAGCATCGTCTCGTTACCACGGGCCTCCCACCTCAACTTGCCAACCTCACGATAGGTATACATTTTGCGACCCCATGCAACTAAGCCATTTCCCTATACACGAGGCCAACACTCTGAGTGCAGCTCATCAGTTTTCTTATTTATTTATTTTTTTGCTTTTGTGTTTATATTTATGTGTACAACCCCTCCCTACCTCCCCTTTTCTTGGTGGCACCCGTTGCAAATTCCTTTCGCATAGAGGGTGGCCAGGTACGCTTCCAGGTTGATGGTGAGTTTGAGGCCAGCTTGACAGTCATGGGGGATGACCCAGTAATACCATGGCGCCTACTCAAGTTGAAGATCCTTGTGGAAGATAAGGAAACTGGAGGTACAGTTTGAATCTGCTGACATTGTTGTGCCTCCACAGCCGAAGGCTGGAGGTATTATTTTCGAGTTCTTTGTTAAACACCGCTCCTTTCCTATTCCATCTCCAGGCGCTGCATGAAGTCATCGCCGGGCGCCGAAGGGGGCCCGGCGATGACGCACGCCGAAAGGGAGTACTTGCTTTTCACTCCATTAATTTTCTTTCTTTCTTTCTTCTTTGTTTGTCCGGGCGATATCTCAGCCATCCTTTGAGCTAGGAAGCTGATATTTGTACACAACAGTGAACAGGTCATTTGGCTATAAAGTGTATTATTGATTTATTAATTAATCAATTAATCGATTATTAATTTAAGTTTTTCGATTAATTACACAATTTTCAAAAAGTTGCAGATTTGGATGAAGCAGTGGTGTTCTTTATATGTAGCTCTACTTATTCGTACAAATTTTTCTACTGCTTTAAAAGATTGAGTCTTGATGAAAAATAAAGTGAATAAACATTGATCAAAAGTGGTATATCTTGAGCTTTTGATTTATCTTTGCCTTTCTGGCAGATGGGCGTGCACTCGTGCACAGGGCACAAGTGGAGTTCCTACACCAGCTTGTGCAGTCACGGTTGTTTGCAGATGATCGGCCATTGCAGGACATGTACAACTGCTTGCGTATCCTTCCAGCCATGGTCTCCATATCTTGCGATTCTGTCCTTCGAATTAGTTGCCTTTTCTTGAACCAAAGTTTCAGCACCATAACCTTTTAATGCCATTTGTTACACTTGGATCCTTGACTAGTTTTGCCCAACCTCTTCTTGTCTCATCCTCTTATTTTCCTTATTTCCTACCTTTCGTCTTTCTATCCCCCCAACCCCTCTTCTGCATTTAGATTCATTCTGCCTTTCCCTGCAGCTGGAAGTGCTGCACTCTCAAGCACAGCGCCTCGTGCATGAGCGCTGGGGGGACCTTGTGCAACTAGAGCGCTACCAGCCTGGCAAGAGCCTCACCCTGATCTTTTGGAAGTAAGCCCAGGGAATGGTGGGTTTAAGTCCAGGATGTGCAGTTAGAGTGAAGGCCGATTTGCTCATTGAATGAATGAATGATCGTTTTAAGGCCATTTTCCCCGCTAGAGCGGGGTTTAGCCTTGTGGGCCCCATGACAATCATGGTTCCCTGTTTGAGGCAATATTTTTATGGCCGGATGCCCTTCCTGACGCCAACCCTTGGTCACGCTCTTCGATGCGCAGGGATACGGTGTACCTATTCTAAATCGGGGTATACACCGTGATCATTCATCCCAGCAAGCTGGTACTCAATTTGCCGACCTCGGAAGGATGACAGGCTGAGTCAACCCCCCTGGCGTTAATTCAGCGATCGACCGGGATTCGAACCCAGGATCCTAGGATCCCAAGCTGGCACCCTAACCGCTAAGCCAACACCAGCTCATTCAAATAAAATAATCTGGCACTTTGTTCATTGTTTCCCATTTACATTAATTGTTTCCCTTCTTTTCTATGCTCCGCATCCTCTTTGTGACTCTTTTTTCCTCATGTCATTCAATTCCAGTCCTCAGGTTTTGGGCCGACGAGTGGGGACAGTGGCTGCCTGTAAGGTGGCTGTCTGGGTGGATGAAAGTGATCCTTGCAAACCACTACAGATTACTCATGATCCAGCACTTCCCAGCAGTGACCCCAATCTGGCAGAGCGTGCAGAGAAGGTCTGAAGCATTGCTGTAAAGGGATCTTACCTGGTCTTGTCACCCTCCTTGCCTTTTGAAGTGGAAAGGTTTCGTGAGAGTGTGTGAGTTGAGAGAGTGTTTTATAATTTTAGGTTCAACATGTGATAGCTCCCACCTTTTTCAGTTCGCTCTCATCAGTCTCTAGGAATCATGTAGGGTCCAGCCTGATTTCAACCCTGCTTCCATTTATCCCCTCTCAAGATTGGCCACTTGTCTGTGGAAAAACTGCTTGTGGACAGCATGTTGTGCCAAAGCCACCAAAAACTCTCTGATCTCAAGGTCATCCTAAAGGCACATAATCCTCATGAAAGCTGTGAGCTTTATTTATTTATATCCCTCTCTTCCTGTCATACATTTTCCCCCATTTATTCCCAGTCCCTTTCCTTTTTTCCAGCCTCATGATTTTGCCCCATTTACTGCTTTTTAATCTTTCATAAAATCCCATCTTAATATAGTTGCTTTTTCTTCATTTTCTCGTTGGTTAAACTTTCCCTTCGTTGTAAAGCGTTGTAAAACTTTGCGATTTTTGTGTCTAAATTAAAAGTGCTATTTAAGAAATGGGTGAGTTAAAAAAAAAAATCCATCCCTTTCCTCATTTAACTTTCATTTTATATTTACTCCCCATCTCACAGAGCAATTTTGTTTTCCTTGTGTAGCTAGGATTGTTTATGCATCCCTTTTCCCGAACAGCTATCCTGAAGGAGGCTGGCCCAACGCTGGTGATTCCTCTGCTGGAGCCCTGCACTCGTTCTGAATGCCTCCATCTGCATGTGGATCTTCACTCTGGTGCTCTTCAGCCTCAGTTTCTTGGATTAGGCAAGAATTTCCTTTGAACTCTGACAGGTTTTTTTTTTTCATAAGCATTTCCTCTCTACTTTGCTTCCACATAATTATTATCTCATTATAGGACGGCGAACACTCTGCTCTCCTTTACTCTCGCTCCTATGCCGTCCTCCACCGCTTGGCTCTCGCCCCGTCCTCCACCCCTTGGCTCTCGCCCCATCCTCCACCCCTTGGCTCCTGCCCCATCTTTCATCCCTTGGTTTCTGCACTATCCTCCACCAATTGGCTCCCACACCGTATATGTATATATACAGTGCCGATAGAAAGTCTCCACCCCCTTTCACTTATTATTATCCAACCAAGATATTTTAGTTTTGTATGTTTCATTAATTTTCTGAAATCTGTATAATTTGTTTTTCACTTGGAAGTTGTGGATTAGGATGTGTAAATAAAAGTGGAAAAAGTCTGATTTAATGCACTTTAATTCCAGGCTATAAGGCACCAAAAGGTGAAAAATTTGAATCTATATATATATATATATATATTGTCACGCAATTCCGATTAACATCAGAGTTGCGGATAGCCTAAACGGTCTTATTCGGAGGCAACTATCCAAACACGGATTCGGCTATGGCCGCGCGGGAGGAAGAAGGGAAATGGAGGCTGCGGCGAAAGCACTTAACTGCAGCACGCCGGCGTAGCTCCGGTCCTGTGAGAGGAAATTAACTGAAGCGGCACAGGTTTGAATGGGAAAGGAAAATAATACAAGGGTTTATTCAGGAAAAGGGCAAGGCCAGGAAAAAGCACGTGCCGGTAATAAAATATGGTAGCTAAATTGGGATCCCACACACAACAGATATCAAACACAATACGAGGGAGATGAATTAAAGAAAAGAACACGTCACGTCATGTACAGTGTACGCGGAGCTCGGGCTTATCTGTCTCGTCGTCTTCTTCCCGGCCTGGACGAATCCTCCGTCCGCCTCGCACGCCCCGCTAGGTCCGAGCCAACGCCCTCGCCGCTGCACCCGAGGTCCCACTCCGAGCTCCGATCCTCTCGCCGCCAACGAGGTCCGTTCATCAAGCTCCAAAAGCACCAGCACCGCTCCACTCGGGCTACACCTCAGCCCAACTCAGGCTGCGCAAGACGAAAAAGAGCTGCAATAGCGAGTCACTTTTCTGCGTCTCTCGAACCACTGCCAGAAGCAACTGCTCTGAACAAACTGCGTGCACTCCAGCGAACTCTCCACTCAACTGCGCTACTCAACTCTGCGCAACTCAACTCAACTCAGGATCTCAACTCGGGATCCAACTCTCCGGACTGCCCCTCTCAACTCAACTCTGGGCTCATCCGAACTCTTGACTCAGACCTCACTCAACGTGCTGAACTCTCTCCTCTCGTGAACTGCCCCGAAATGGCGTCCGGCCCCCGTTAATATCTCTGGCCGATGACGTCATATTGGCGCACTACTCTGCCAATCAGAGCCTCCACCGACTCGCCGGCTCGCTCAGGTCACGCCCACTGCGTCACTCCCACTCTCCCGCTCCTGCTCCTGCTCCTTGGTCACAGCACGTGCTATGCGAGGTGGGTAGGCCTCTCGGAGGTGTAAATTGTGGCGGTGTTCTAGTCTGATTTCTTCCTAAGTCATGTCAGGGGGGAAGGCGTCATTTAGTGTTGTACTAAAGGTCCTAACTAATGTTTAAGTGGTGTGCAGTGCCAAAATGGACAAAGGTTTGGCTACCAGGTGAGACATACAAGGGCTCTACTGATTATTCCCGACACTAACTAACACACGAATCTCCTGGTAGATTCACAATCATACATCTCAACCCGACAAACGCCTACACATGACTTTTTGCAGGTAGATTCCCTATCGCGACATCTCGAAGCATGTTACCTATTCAGATCTACTCTGCTCTACATATTGCTCTACCAAATTCGTAACAATATATATATATATATATATATATATATATATATATATATATATATATATATACCTGGTGTTGGGCTAGCGGCTAGGGTGTCAGCTTAGGATCCTAGGATCCTGGGTTCGAAACCCGGTCGATCGCTGAATTAACGCCAGGGGGGTTGACTCAGCCTGTCATCCTTCCGAGGTCGGCTAATTGAGTACCAGTTCACTGGTAATTCCCTGCTTGTCGTTAAAGGCGGCAAAAAGGGTTGGCATCAGGAAGGGCATCCGGCCGTAAAACATTGCTTCAAAAAGGGGACCGAAAAACAACAACTACCACGGTTCCCGAAAAAGGCCAACCCCCGCTTGCGGGGAAAAATGGCCTCTAAAGGTGTTTTTTTTTAATATATATATATATATATATATATATAGTATCTGAAAGTGATAGTATCTGAAATAACCATATGATTTGTCTCTGTGGGATGGCTCCTCAGGAGCTTCACAGAAGAGTAAGGAAGTTGTGGTGGTGACGTCACGGCGTTCTGTCATAGGATGGAGCATAATTATATGTACTGTATTATAATTTATTACTCCCGACCGCATCCAGGATGACTCTATATTGTGCTTGGTGGAAAGCGAGAGATAATATCGGCTGTCTGTGTCTGTGATAATGTTGGCGAGAGATAATGATAATGTGTGGCTGGTGGGACTTTGGCTCCCTGTAAGGTGCAGCAAGGGCTGTATGGGACACTTTCTCCACTCACAATATGGAGTCGCACAAGTACTGATATATAACCGAAAGGTTTTCAGAGTCACAAGTGTGTGGAAGCATGCTGCATTGCCCTGATGATGCCCCAATGAGGGTGAAACCAGGTCTGTAACTGTGAGTTTTCCATGCACTTGTGACAGTATCTGAAATGACATCCTTATGATTTGTCTCTGCGGGATGGCTCCTCGAGAGCTTCGCATGGACGTTGTGGCGGTTGACGTCATGGCGTTAGTTCATAGGTTGGAGCACTAATTATATAGGTAAATTACACATTACAGTGTAATTTACCTATGGAGCACAATTACACATTACAAATTATATTACACATATATATATATTATCCATGTGTGTTTACCCTCAGCATCTGTTTACACTTGTAATCCATTTTTGCACTACAATATACAAATTGAATTTATTCCCATCTCTCAGACGCAGGCATGCTGGAAGACTTGGAGAAATCTGTGAATGAAAGTCCTCAGACACTTGCCACATGGCTCTCTTCACTCAAGTAATTTACAATCCCTATCTCTTATTCTCTCCCCTTTAGATATATATATACTGTGTATATATATATATATATATATATATATATATATATATATATATATATATATATGTATATATGTATATATATATATATGTATATATGTATATATATATATATGTATATATGTATATATATATATATGTATATATGTATATATATATATATGTATATATATATATATGTATATATGTATATATATATATATGTATATATATATATATATATATATATATATATATATATATATATATATATATATATATATATATATATATATATATATATATATATATATATATATATATATATATGTATATATATGTGTATATATATATATATGTATATATGTATATATATATGTATATATATATATATTGTTACAGATACGACTTTGATGGTATGGTGGGCCGAGCGGGATGGCCGCCGTATCCGTACAAGTTACCCGATTGTGCCCGAATGTTGACTAATCGCGCTACGCTGGCTCAATAGGAAAGAGAAGACACCCGGCTGGATTATAATGACACAATACGACACCAGGGGTTCAGTTCTCAAGTATATTCGTAGGGAAAAAGGTTAGATTACAGGGGCTAGAGGTATATTACAGGAAGACAGGCACTTAGACACACTCTTATATTATCCCCGGACAGACGACGGACACACGGGACAAAATTGCTGACTCACACGGGGGTTGATGAAAAGGGGAGGCAGGTCGCGATGGCTCAGGTGCACCTGGCTCAGGGACAGAATCACGTACGGTGGTGTCCAGAGATGCGTGAAGGTATCACAGCGCTTGTGGGTCGCGACTTTGGTCTCAAGCTGGGGAGGTCGCTCAGCGCTCGGGAGGGTGGCGTCTTTTCCTTCCAAGCTCGGGGCGCATCTCACGTCACATCCGGCGCGGGGCCGCGTATATCCGGCGGGGAGTGACACGCCCTCGGCTCGTTAGCGCCGCCCCAGATGGCATCGGCCCATGGCTTCTCATTGGGTGCGGGGGTTACCGGCTCCGCCCTTGACGAGGGGCCGACAGGGAGCCCCCTTCTGGGTAACCCCGTCGAGCACATGTTCAATGGCGGCCAACCGAGCCGGAGTGAGGACGCATAGCCGCTGTTGTTGTGGTTGTTGTTGGAGCTTGAGATGATGGGAAGAGATGCGGGGAGGTATGGGAAGGTCCTAAACTCCTACTGGTGCCATATCATCACATTCTGGTGCAACGAAGAGTCATAATTAATGGAAACAAGTCCTTAACTGACATAGATTAAGAATAACTAGCAAGATGTCCTATAATTGTCTACGTGTGGTGCGGGGGACCTGGGCACGACATTTAATGGGGGAATGAAGGGGAAGATCGGCTCTAATGGGTGTTGTTTACAGACAATGGGACTAGGGAATGGGGTAAGGGGAGAGTTGGGGAGTATCGGAGAAGATAGGGGAATATTTACAAGCGGATATGGAGGCCAAATTCCATATTCGCAACATTGCACCCTTCTCTACCCTCGGGGCGTCCCGACCCGATAAATTTTTACCTACTTTAGTGTGGCACGCAATGTAGTTCCCTCTACTATTAACTCTACCCTGAGTGCGACAGTTTTATAGATATTCACAAATGAGTAAATATGTCCCCCTGCGACGTTGCACCCTTCTCCTCACAGAAACACACCCACAGGATAACCGAATCCGGAAAGAATTCTCAAACTAAACATACAGCCGGTAGGGAGCATTATTTACAAGACTACGCTGCTATTTACACTACGATCCAGGACCTGTCTTTGGAGGAACACATGCAGATGTTATGCATAGAGAGAGCGCGCTTGCCAACATCGATACACCAACCCACGAGTGCTCTGTGGCCGACGGCCTTTAATAACGTGCAGAGCACCCTTCCCGAGCATCAACAGCACCACCCCACCACCAATCGGTGCAGTCACCATTGTTCATTGGACTAAAAATAACTTCAACAACCCCTAACCCTGCAGGTGTCTCTTGCTCTTCTTGTGGTGCACTTGGTGTTTAACTAAAAGTGGTTCACCTGGATGGCATAGGTGCCACGTTGACCCATAGGTCCATCCCCGGGTGGTGCTTGGCCGCAAACGAACTGCGGTCCATTGTGGGTGGCCACAAACATTGCGGTCCATATGGTGTACCGATCCAGGCAGCGAACAGCGAAAGTGCAGGCCCACAACTGCGTCGCCAGCACCTCTCTCTCCTCTCTCTCTACCCCAAAGCCAGATCCTCGGAGGTGGGAGACAACAGAAGAAACAAGTGAGTAAGGTGGTAAGGGCGCAAAAGTGCACGCAATGTAAGGTGATGCACACTGGGGGCACATGGGAACCAGGTGAGACAGGTACGTTCCTATCGTACGCCCCCCCCCCCACCAGGTAACCTACATGGCCCCTCCCTTACCCCTTACTGTATCCACAAAACACAACACTACTCATAAACATCTACTTTACAAATCAACAAACATCCCTACTGTCTTCCCCGTTCCTCCCATATACCAAATTCGTCTTCTCTCCCTCCTAACCAATCAAATTTGCCATTTTCAACTCTCATCAAAATTTGCCATCTCCAACTCAACATCAAAATTTGCCATTACCAATTCATCATCAGTCCCTCCTAGGGAGGGAGAGATGGAATCACCCCAATGTCTCATCCACGTCGTGATGCGTCTCACAAATCCACACAGCGATTCATCTCCTGCAACACAAACAAAGAAAACACAGGTGTGGAGTCATCATCATCACCACAGGTAAGTGGCTGCGTATGGTGCGACAGGTTCATCAATCCTAACTATCTCCTAAATGACTTTAACAACTTTACACTACCCGGGGTCTCTCTCCGGCCAAACCATTGGCCCTCTTACACTATGGGTTCTACAAACCAATTCCCATTGGCCAAACTGTGGTGCTCTTCAATTTGGGGTCTCACTCCCCCGATTCATCTCCCGGTGCCCTCGTACAATTTCTGGGCTGTGGCGTGTACCTCTCCCAGTGGGTCTACCCACCTGCACACCTCCACCACTGCAGTTGCCTCCGAGCTTACCTTGCCCTAACCTAACTACCTGGGGAAGGCCCTCTGGCACTCTCCCCACTCGGTGCCCTCTCTGGCACTGGGCTGCCCGATCCACACCCGGGATCCTCAGGCACCTATCCACAACTCTACCGGCTCCCAGAGCCCACCTGCGGCCTCACCTGGCCGACATCCTCACAGTGGTGGAGTGCCCAACCAACTACACACACTAACAGGCTACACGCCCAGCCATTTCCACAACACTAATGCACCCATTCACAACACCATTCTGCAACCGCACCACAGATGCCAATATCCAACCACAATTTACCTATACCCTCTACCTAACACTTACACTACCCGCCCCGGGTACTCGTGAAAGGGGTCCACTCTTCCCCCATCCACACCTTCGCACCATGCACACCACTCCGTACCACTTACTCCAACTCTCTCCACACACCTGTACCTGCACACCTGTGCTCTCACACCTGGTGCCACCTGCACCCTTCTCTCCCCAAGCGCATTCGCGCTGATCCACAACACTCATTACTCACACACTGCTCCACACACCTGTCCAGTTGCACACCTGTGCAATCACACCTGTCCAGTTGCACACCTGTGCAATCACACCTGTTCAATTCTCACACACACGGCATCATCTCAGCTAACTACTCCCTTCTGAAACTTGCGCTTCCCAGTCGTCCCTTTAAACTATTGCGCTCCCACGTCATTATCATCCATACTAATCTACCTGCGTCCCCACTACAGGTATCTGTCACTAACTAAACTTAACGTCACCTAATGTCAATCTCTTCTAGATCCCTACAATATAACCTAACCCACCCGGGCTAGTTTTCACTGCCATACACCCCATAAGCTATTGCTCCTTTGCCCCCATGGGAAGGATGGTGGATTTGCCATCCCACCACATCGGGGGTCTCTCACTACCAATTTTGCACATCAAATTTCAACAAATTAAAAATTTGCCAATCACTACCCATCATCTGCCAATCACTACTGCCAATCCCTTGCCAATCATCAAATTTTGTTTTTCTCCAATTTTGGGGCCAAAACACTAACCTCATCACCCAGTCTACTCACTAATACCTCTCGGTGCGCCAATCCCTGTCCAAAGCCCGGCTTCGTAAAGCCAAGCCATGAATGCTGGTTGTTTTGTGCCAGCGGCTGGATGCGTCCGGCATTCGGTGCAGGGACGGGGGCTCACCCGGGCCGAGATCCCACGCACCATCTCGGCACGGAGCCATCCAATGTCCCGCTCTCGACCTGCCGGCACGTCTCACCAAAAAGTGGTCGCCATGACGACCCTTTCTATCCAGCTGCCCGCTCCGCCTCGTGGAGCACGGACGCGGCCGTTCAAAGCGAGGCCCAGCACGCACCGAGGGCCTGCTTCGGCTAAAAGTCGCTCTAACCTCTAACCCGTGTAACGTCGATGCTTCACCTGGACGCTTACACCCCGCAGCCCGTTCCTTGCTCACACATCCAGCCGTTTCCATGCTCCTCGTACCGTTCCTTACACACCCAGGCACACCCATTCCACTCACAGCCTTGGTCACACACCTGACCACCGAACACTTTGGCACACATTCGTTGGTCGCACACCTCACCAAAACACCTCTTCGCGCCCCCTCCTCAGTCACCTCCTCTGTGACAATCACAGGTGTGCTCTCATTCGCACACCCAACCACGTGCCTCACTACCAATTCCAGCGTGCATTCCCACTCACGCTCTACCATTCCAGGTGTGCATCCTTCCATCCCAGGTGTACATCCTCGCTCACCTGTCACAACTAACTCACGCTCCTTGTCACTCTCACTACTTTCACCTCCATTCTTGACAGCGCACTCTTTCCTCATGCACCTGTCCGTCACACACCTTTCTCGCGCACACTCTCCCGTTACACCCTCTGTAACACTCACCACAGGTGGACACTCTTCCTTACTTCTGACAGCGCACTCTTTCCTCATGCACCTGTCGGTCACACCCCTTTCTCGCGCACACTCTCCCGTTACACCCTCTGTAACACTTACCACACCGCGCTTCCATGTGCTCCCTCGCACACGCGCTACGACCGACTCACTCTCGCCAGCACCCTCACTACTCCTTGGCACGCACTTTTTCCTCACACACCCCAGAGTCGGACTTTCTCGCACACCTCCTCTTTCGCACACCAGACCTGTCGCACACTTCACCAACGGCCTCTCACGAACACCCGGGTCTATCTCGACCCCCAAGCTTCTTAAATCCCCTGGCGCATCATACGCACGACCATATTGGTCACCACTTACACCGGGTCCTCTTCCTCTTCGCTTCTCCTCCATCACCTGCGAATCCCTCATCCGGTTAATGAGCACATCATCACGATCCAAACACAGACTTTGGACCAATTCTTTTATCTCCTCTTTTATCTCTTTGTTATCCCCTCTCCGTCGCTTCTTAATTTCGCTCACCCCCTCTTCCACTTCTTTCCGTGTCGCTTTCAACCCTCCTAATACCGCAGTGTTCCTTTGAACCTGCTCCACTAACTCCGTCTGTCCCACCGTCAGCTGCTCCACCTCCTGCGTCAGGTCCTCTATGCCCCCTTGTAACTTTACAGTCCCCTTTCTCACCTCCTTTTCCATGTGCTCCTCACAGTGCCTCACCTCCTCGCGCACTCCTCCGACCTCCTCACTCACTCCTCTTCTGATCTGCTCTCCCATCACTTGCATCTCCTGCCCAGATGCCACCCTCATCTGCTCCATTTCCTCCCTGTGAGCATCCAGTTTGGTTTCTACCCCCATTCTGACCCCCTCTATCTGCTGCTCCATTTGTTTAACTTCCCTTTCCGCTTGGTCCCTCATGTCCCTCAATTTGCCTTCCATACTGTTTTCTAACCCCTCTAACCCACTTTTCACTCCCTCTATCTGATTCTCCTGGGCAGCCATTCTATTTTCTACCCCCGTTAACCCATGTTTCACCTCTTTCATCCCGTTGTCTAACCCCTCAAAATTATTGTCTAACTTCCCAATTTTCTTGTCTAACTCCTCAAAATTATTGTCTAACTTCTCACCGGTACCCCTCATTTGGCCCTCTAATCGCTCACCCTGAGCATCCATCCGGTTCCCCATTACCCCCATTTGGTCCTCCAATCGCTCACCCTGAGCATCCATCCGGTTCCCCAACCGCTCACCCAATCGCTCAATCTGGCTCCCCATACTCATCTGTACAGCTGCCTGTAACTGCGCAATGAGGGCCTGCATGTCAATCGGCTGCATGTTAAAGCCCGGTGATACAGCCGGCTCGGCTACCGCACGCTCGTGCGAGGCGCCTTTTTGCGCGCCCGCTACTTCGTGCGTGACGGCGCTATTTTGCGAACCTGCCGCCCTCACTGCTTCGCTCTCCTCCTGTCCCTCATTTTGGTCCTGGATCGACCCTACCTCACTCTCCCCTACCGGACCCCAGCCGTCTTGATCCGCCATAGCGCGACTTGCAAAATTCGAGTTTCGTAAAACAAAACAAATTTCGGCCGCTCCAAATTTTGACCAAATTTTTTTTTTTCCTCTATTCGTTTTTTTTTTTTTCTTCAAAATTTGGTCGGGCCTCGAATCTCACTCCCGACACCAATTGTTACAGATACGACTTTGATGGTATGGTGGGCCGAGCGGGATGGCCGCCGTATCCGTACAAGTTACCCGATTGTGCCCGAATGTTGACTAATCGCGCTACGCTGGCTCAATAGGAAAGAGAAGACACCCGGCTGGATTATAATGACACAATACGACACCAGGGGTTCAGTTCTCAAGTATATTCGTAGGGAAAAAGGTTAGATTACAGGGGCTAGAGGTATATTACAGGAAGACAGGCACTTAGACACACTCTTATATTATCCCCGGACAGACGACGGACACACGGGACAAAATTGCTGACTCACACGGGGGTTGATGAAAAGGGGAGGCAGGTCGCGATGGCTCAGGTGCACCTGGCTCAGGGACAGAATCACGTACGGTGGTGTCCAGAGATGCGTGAAGGTATCACAGCGCTTGTGGGTCGCGACTTTGGTCTCAAGCTGGGGAGGTCGCTCAGCGCTCGGGAGGGTGGCGTCTTTTCCTTCCAAGCTCGGGGCGCATCTCACGTCACATCCGGCGCGGGGCCGCGTATATCCGGCGGGGAGTGACACGCCCTCGGCTCGTTAGCGCCGCCCCAGATGGCATCGGCCCATGGCTTCTCATTGGGTGCGGGGGTTACCGGCTCCGCCCTTGACGAGGGGCCGACAGGGAGCCCCCTTCTGGGTAACCCCGTCGAGCACATGTTCAATGGCGGCCAACCGAGCCGGAGTGAGGACGCATAGCCGCTGTTGTTGTGGTTGTTGTTGGAGCTTGAGATGATGGGAAGAGATGCGGGGAGGTATGGGAAGGTCCTAAACTCCTACTGGTGCCATATCATCACATTCTGGTGCAACGAAGAGTCATAATTAATGGAAACAAGTCCTTAACTGACATAGATTAAGAATAACTAGCAAGATGTCCTATAATTGTCTACGTGTGGTGCGGGGGACCTGGGCACGACATTTAATGGGGGAATGAAGGGGAAGATCGGCTCTAATGGGTGTTGTTTACAGACAATGGGACTAGGGAATGGGGTAAGGGGAGAGTTGGGGAGTATCGGAGAAGATAGGGGAATATTTACAAGCGGATATGGAGGCCAAATTCCATATTCGCAACAATATGTATATATGTATATATATATATATGTATATATATATATATATGTATATATATGTATATATATATATATATATATATATATATATATATATATATATAGTATATATATATATATATATATATATATATATATATATATATATATATATATATATGTATATATATATATATATATATATATGTATATATATATATATATATATATATATATATATATATATATATATATATATATATATATATATATATATATAATATATATATATATGTATGCAGTCGTGGCTAAACATATTCGCACCCTTGCACTTTTTTCAAATAATGCACCATTTCTTCCAGAAAATTGTTGAAATTAAAAAATATTTTGGTATCCACATATACTGTATATGATATGTATTGCTTTGGTTTGCAGTGGAACAAAACAAAAAAAGCTGAAAAAATTACTAAATCTGAGCTCATTCTACACAGAAATCCTAAAATAGCCCAGACTATATTATTGGCACCTTTTAGAAGCTGCAAACTGTGTGTACCACAATGAGCATGGAAAAAAAGAAAGAAAACCAGAGAATTGTCTGAGGAGGTCAGACACAAGATTGTAGCAAAGCATGGACAATCTTGAGGCTACAAGTCCATCTCCAGAGACCTTGATGTTCTGTTCCTGTGTCCACCATACACAATGTTATCAAGAAGTTTAAGGCCCATGGCACTGCAGCAAACTTCACTGGATGCAGCTGCAAGATAAAACTTGATGGAGGATTGCAGCGAAGGATTGTTTGAATGATGGAGAAAACACCTCAGTCAACTGCCAGACAGATTCAAGCTGACCTTCAGACACAAGGTACGACAGTTTAAACTTGCATCATCCGGTGCCAACTCAATGAAAGGAGGTTCTATGGTAGGAGACCCAGGAGGACCCCACTGCTGAGAGAGAGACATAAGAAAGCCCAACTAAAAAAAAAAAAAAAACACACCTGAACAAGCCAAAATCCTTCTGGAAGAATGTCATTTGGACAGATGAGACCAAATTAGAGATTTTTGGTAAAGCACATCATCTCTATGTTTACAGAAAACAAAATGAAGCCTTCAAAGAAAAGAACACCTTCCCTACAGTCAAACATGAAGGAGGTTCAGTGACCTTTTGGGGTTGCTGGGCTGCTTCTGGCACTGCGTGCCTTAAATGTGTACATGGCATCATTAAATCAGGAGATTACCAAGGCATTTTGGAGCCCAATGTTGAACCCAGTAAAAGAAAGCTGGGTCTCCGTCGAAGGTCATGGGTCTTGCAGTAGGACAATTACCCCAAATACACTTCAAAAGGCACCCCGGAATGGTTCAAGACAAAACGCTGGACTATTCTGAGGTGGTCAGCAATGAGTCCAGATCTAAATCCTATTGAACACCTGTGGGGAGATTTGAAAGCAGCAGTTGGGAGAAGACACCCTTCAAATCTGGGAGAACTGGAGCAGTTTGCACAAGAAGAGTGGGCCAAACTGCCAGGAGAGAGGAGGAGGAAGCTCATTCAAGGCTATAAGAAGCGCTTCACTGCAGTTATTTTGTCCAAAGGCTGTGCTACCAAATATTAAGTCGAGGGTGTCAATAACTTTTGTCAATGCCATTTCTTTTTATTTTCTGATTTAAAAGGATATATTAAGTTCTGAATCAAAAACAAAGGTTCTGTAATATTAACAGTGAAATAAAGAATTGTGGAGACAAAATACTTTTGTCAATTTCAACTTATTTTTGGAGAAAATTGTGAGTTAGTTGAATGAAGTGCAAGGGTGCCAATATTTTTGGCCATGACTGTATATAATATAACGTGTATTTACATTTTATTATTGTTTCAGTCTTCCTTCAGTTTAGGACATGGGACTGCATGTTCATGGCCTTGTGGTTGTTCCTTTCTCTCAAATCTTTGTTTTCAGATTGCAATTTATTTTTTTGTTGTATGGTGCTCTATTTTGTAGATGTTATATTATTGTGGAAATGAAATGTTTGCACAGAACGTGTTTTCAATCTCTTTTAAAAATACACCAATATCAAATGTATTTTTAAATTTATTAGTTTTCTTTTACAATACGACACTTTCTGATAGGCTCATAAAAAGCTCGATAAATGATCCATCATTGTTGTCATCATTAAGATGTTTTGCTGATGTCATAGAAATGGAGACTTGGAGGACTGGTTTTGCATACCCCACAACAAACTCCCACCCCACCGCCACATTCATCGAAGACTTGTGGGGAGTTCATGCACATACCACATACAAGACATGGACTTGGGGATAAATCGGTGTACTTTTACATGAGATTAATATACAATGGACAAATCAACACGACATGGGATTTCAGTTTGTGGGATGGAGGGGGCTGTGGGTAGGATTGAAATGGGAGAGGTGTGGGAGCCAAGACTACATGGAACTTAGGATCCACAGGGTAATTTGCCAAATGATGAACACCAAAACATTGGGATCTCAAGTAACACTGAAAGCAAGGTAATCCAAACATGTTAGGTAAACAGATATGCACTTCTGAATCTGACGGAACTGGTTTGGTTTCACTAGGTTTCTTTTATAGCCAACTAGCAGAAGTACCCGGCGTTGCCGGGCGGGGGAGGGGGCAGGGGGAGAGGGGGAAAATGGGGGAGGGGGGAGGGGGAGGAGGGGAGGGGAGGGTGGGAGAAGGGGAGAGGGAGGAAGAGGGGGAGGGGGGAGGCAGGAGAGGGGAGGGGGGGAGGCAGGAGAGGAAGGGAGTTCATTTATATGCTGGTGGGTGAATGTGGCGTTCATACCGTTTCTGCGTTGAGTGTGATGCCGAACAGGAAGAAGAAGAAGAAGCCGTACTACCAACTTCGTACACTTCCAGAATTGTTTGATTTATTTGTGTTCAAATGTCTGGTGATTGTTTTGTATTTATTTATGCGAATGTGTACTTGTATATAACTGTCATTAATTAAAAAATGCGTCGGCACTATCGAGCGATTTTTTTTTTTATAACTCCAAAAAAACGAACTTTTTTTTTTTTCATATATATCTATATATACATATATATATATATATATATATATATATATATATATTGCCTAAAACACTCCCAGGCACTCACTGATGAACCTCTGAAAGTTTGACGAAGATCTGTTCAGCCATCTCTGAGAAAAATTGTGACACAGACAGACATCTCTCTTATATAGTAGATTACACTGCAACTGCAAGTTCGTTAAACCTCTACCCTTGATCTCTGTGTGATGCAGTTGTTCCGGCAGAGGCTTTTGAAACAGGTTTGGGAATGTTAGGCCACCAGGTTGCTCAGCATACTATCGGAATTAAAGGTGGTTTTGCTGCAAGTTCGATAATGTGTATTGTGCTATTGACACTATTGACACAATGTTTGCTTTTTACAGACTTTGGCTTGGTGTGCAGCGATGCCGACAGTCTGTACGGCACTTGCCTACGCAATGTTCTGAGACTGTACCTTTCAGCACCACAACCACAGCACTCTGTCCCTCATCTGCGTCTGTCTGCACCTCGCCTGCTCCTTTTTACACTCCACTGGGGCACCCGCTGCACAACATCACTCGCCCCCACCTTTTCATCCGTCTCACTCGGCTGCAAGCTTGTTATGTGGTACATTCCAACATTCCCATTTTACCCTCCCTCTTCAATCTTTTATTTTGTTTCCTTGTTCTTGCTGTCAGCCACGGTTTTTTTTGGGGCACCGTGCAAAGTCATTCTCAGGCAACTTCAGTGATATTTACTAATAACATGTAGGAAGCTTAATGATGCAGTATCTGAGAGAAAAGGCACCCCTGATAGTCCTCCAGAGGACATCCATCTTTTAATTTCAGAAAAAATAGGAATTCAGAGTTGTTCAAGAAAGCACATCGTCAGGTTCCATCATCAGGTCAATCTGGGAGTCATCAGCCGAGCAATGAAAGCTGATGTTGAAATTCCTTAACATTTCTACCGAGTGGATGAAGATTAAGAGTGCACCAAGTACAGATCCCCATGGAACATGAACGGAGAGATAAGTGGGTCATATTAATTATTATTGACACAGAATGTTGTTATTCCATGAAGCCACAAAATCCAGTTTCATATTTGAACATTCTGTGTTAATAAGGAAGATGCATCACATCAATGGTGAGTTAGGATTGAATTGATGGTCTTCGTCAACCTTTCCAGTAGGATTGCTTTGCCTCTTTCATTGTCTGTCTGCATCTCGTTGTAGAAACTTAATAAAGTTTCTGCAATATAACCTTGTCTTGTGTCTGTCTGTCTCCGAGCTTGAGCAGGGTTCCTTGCTCATTTTTGAATGGCATTACATGCCAAACCGCCACTCTTGTCTTTTCGTTGATATACATTTGATGACGAGAAGACTTTGATTTGTAGTGAGTCAGTAGATATGTGGCTCGACACTGAGTAGCACAATTAGGCATTCGTGCTTATCCTTAAAATTTAACATCTTGTGCTCTCTAATTACTGGGAAATTTATGTAACTATCCATTTCAGACAGTACTGTGCGATTTCGGATCTAGTTCGCTAGAAACACCCGCTCCCTTCGGGAGCAGCCTGGGGCGAGGAGAGGCGGGCAGGGTGGAGGTGGGTGAAATATATTTTGCGACGTGACTCTAAGAATCCCACCTGTCGGCAGCAGGGGTCAGTAAACCACTGGCATTGTGGTACGTGTACAGGCGAAAGTCATAAGGTGTCGCCCCCCTCGTCGGCCTATCTCCTCTTTATCCCACTGACTACAACTTCTCCCACTGCAATCATCATATCTGTACACACCTTATAATTGCCTGGCACTCTTCCCTTCTTCATCCTCTTCAATGCTGTCTGCACCCACCTCCTCTGTGATCTCCACCACCTCCACTTTCCCTTCTACATAACATGGCAACTCTAACTCGCCATTGCTTCCTTCTCGGTTCAACAGTTCCTTGAAATATCCTTCTCGCACCTTCAATACTGCCCCCCTCTCTGTCACTGGTCTCCCACCACCATCCTTAATCACTGCACCCCATTCATGTCCTTATTTTCCCCATCCCTGTCACAAGCCAATTTATAGATCATCTTCCCACCATCCTCTTCCAACTTGTTGTACACCTCCTCTTCTACATCATTCCTCACCCTATCCACTGATTTCCTTGCTGCTTTTTTCTTTCGCTCATATAGGTACAGCAACCGTGCATCCGGTTGTTCCCCTCTATCCTCTTCCAAATCTTATTTTCACCAACTGCCTTTGCTATTTCCTCCATCCACTATACCTGGTTTCTATCCTTCGATGATGCACCCTTTCCTGACGTCCTTCCACTCAAAACTTGTGCAATTCCCAAATGCTTCTCTGTACCTCTTCCACTCCAAACCTTACGGTGCTTCGCTAAGTTGCTCAAACCTGGCCCTCATCCTCTCCTTGTACTATACGAGGACGTTGCCCCATACACTTCCCCCTCATAATCTTCTGACCCCTGCTTTTAACATCTCTCCTTTTCTTCATCCGTACCACAAACACCACAGGCTTGTGTTAGGTGGTAACATGCTCTCCTGCACTGCTTTACAATTCTTAACCCTCCACAACTGTCGCTTCCTTGCCACCACCAAATCAAGTTCTGTTCTGTGCTGTCCATTCCTCCAGGTAACCGTGTTGCTTTCCCACTTTTGATAGAATGAACCAGCTATGGCCATCTCATTCCTTGCCACCAGCTCCACCAACTTTTAGAGTTGAGGGCCCTCTCTATTCCTCTTTCCCCAACCAGATTTACCAACACATTCCTCTTCAGCCGGGCCTGCTACTCCCACGTGCACTTTAAAGTTCCCCGCCATGCACAGCATCACTTCCAGCTCAACCATTCCCATCATCCTCTCCAATGCATCCATGAATTCCTTCTTCTCCTTCTCAGTCTTTCCCAATTGTGTCCCACATACCGACATAAACACATAGCATTTGCCTCTGTATCACCACCCGTGCCATAATTATCAGCCCCTCCCATCTTTACACTCGGACCACATACTTGCTGATCTCTTCCGATACTATTATTCCCATGCCATTACTCCTTCCATCCCCACCCACGTGCAACAACTTGTATCCTCCTACCGACCTCCTCACCCTGTCTCCTTTCCATCTGGTGTCCTGCACACACAACACTTCCAACCTCCTCCTCTGCATCATCTCCACCACATCGCCCCCTCTTTCTTCCATTGATCCCACATTCAAACTATGTAGCCTGACCTCGCTTCTGAACCACTGCCCACCTGGGAGAGCCATTACCATCTTGATCAGTTTGGGACACTTAGGTCATCAATCAGCAGCGCTGCTGGACCTACTACCCTAGCATGTTATCATAATCCTGTGTGCACGCATGCACACACACCACTCTTTCTCCACTCGCTCCCCCGGACCTGCCCCTCTCCCTCCACAATTGACACTTGACTCTTCTCCCCTACCCTCAAGGCACTCATCCCTACTTCCACCCCACTCACTCCTTGTTCTCTTCCTCCTCCCCCCCCCCCCCCCCCCACTCTCTACCCCTTCCCTCTTCCCTTCCTCTTTTCACCCCTCCCCTTCTTTATGTCCCACTCTTCCCGCTCTCCTTAATACCTTAAAGGCATGCTTATGCAGCTTACAACAAGTAAATATTTTTCACAAAAATCACTCGGTTCTTTCGCAAAAAAAAAAATCACTCTGTTCAAAAGCCACTGTTGTAGTCTAAGACTAATCAACCAAATATGTATATGCAATTGTACCCGAGCCATTCCCAGGGAAATCGGTGCAGAGTAGCAGAGTGCACTCTTCCTTCTTCACTTTGGGTTTGGACTAGTTGACAGTATTTATCCAGCATTCTTCAACCTGCCACAGTGCAGTGCAAGTGACTTGCCACAGTTTGTGACCAGCTGTTATAGGATGTTTGTAGGCACAATGCCCTTGGAAAATGTGGGAAACCTACCAGCCTTCAAGCATCATTACTGACGCAATTCAAAGAACAATGAACTGTTGTGTCCCAAACTACAGCGGACGCATCCACCAGGCTTTCGTTGAACCAGGCATTGTAACAAACGATCCATCTCCATCTGTTTGTTTATGCACTAGTAGATGGAACTGCATAACCACAATACATGGTACCCTGTCTGTACAAAGAAATGTAGGCAACCTTGTCAAGTACAACAACCACATGGGATGACTTCAGGTGGTTATAAACTTGTACTCAGCAAGCAGACAACCTCATTTAGTATTTGTTAATAAAGGTCCACGGGGGAAGTGGGTTGTTGGAACGATGCACACACAGTATTGATGAAATAGCGGAAAATTGGGCATGGAGGTACGGATTGAGGAAAAAAATTGGACACACAGAAAGATGCAGTTTGGCAGATAGAGGCAGACATGTGCAGGGACAGCCAGCCACACACAGACATGTGAACAGTCTGACCCTCCTACATTTTTTCTATCATTTGTTTCCCTTCATACTCCTTTTTAATTTCTTCTTCTAACACTTTATTTAATTTTGTTTAGGGCAGTTTTCTATGTAATACATATTTTGTGATTAATTTTAATTGAAATAATATTTTACTACAATTACTAAAATTTTCCACTCTGTTTTCCTCTTTAGTTTGATTCTTTCACATCTTAATTTTATGCTGTTCTCTATCCTTGATTGCATTGTCACAACGTGCACGTCTGCTTCATGCTTCTCGCCCTTAGGTGGTCGAGGTCTTGGAGACCGAAAATCCAACAGAAGTAACCTACCATTATCACCTTCTTACTGGTGGGAGTGTGGTTATGGGAACAGAAGGCCGTGCAGAACCAAACCTTACATCTCTTGACTTCCGAACTTTCAAAGATGATCTGGATAATCCTTGGGCTTATGGGAGTGTCTGGCAACCCACCTACACATCCTCCACATTGAAGGTAAATCTTATTACCTCTGCCACCAATGGTGGACAGAGGTTATATTTTCACCCCTGACTGTTTGTTTGTTCATCTGACTGTGAGCAGGCTATCTCAAAAAGTTATGGACGGATTTGGACGAAATTATGTGGACAGGTTGAGTGTGTGACAAGACCGAATTGATTACATTTTGGTGAAGATCTCGATGCGAGTATTTTTAAATTTTTGAAGTGATTCTTCACCTTTGAGAGATGGGGCCAAAACGATATATAGCATGATATTTCAAAAAGTTGTGGACGAATTGTGACAAAACTCGGTGGATGAGTCGGGTATGTGACGAGAACAAGCCGATTAGATTTTGTTTAAGGTCAGGATGCAGATCTGGCCCATCAGTGGATACAAGATGTAAACTGTTCATCCTGCCAGAAGTATGGGCTCCACCGAGTGCCGTTCTAGTTAATACTATTTTTTTCTTTTTTTTTGTATACAAGATCGAGGCTCGTGAAAGAGCGAACATTAATCACACAAAAATTCAAACCGACACATAAAACACAAAATAAGGGGAACGGTAGGCAAGATGGGGAGAGAGGGGGAAGGACACAAACACAACATTTGAGAGCAGGGGCATCGAGAGAAATGTGGGAGGGAGAGGGCTTGGGGGGAGGTGGGAGAGGTATAAAACATATGGACACTGCAAGGACTTCCAGGGAAGAACTTGGAATTTCAAAAAAGTGTATCTGGGGTGAATTAGCGGGGGTAGAAAAGATCAAGGTTTTGAATGGGGGAAGATAAGAGATGGTGGTGAACAGCTGTTTTAAAGACCTGGAGGGAGGAGTGGGATAGAAGGGAGTGGGGGAGTTTGTTCCAGAGGCGGGAGAAAAGGGGAATGAAAGAGTGAAGGTGAGCAGAGAGCCGAGATTTTGGCAGTTTAACCATAAGAGGGTTGCTGGCAGATCTTGTGTGACCTGTAGGAATATTTGGGGGACAGCACAGAGAGAGCTGGGGGAGCAAGGCCGGAGAGGAGTCGGTAGAAGACAGAAAGACCACCAACCTGCCTGCGGTGAGTAAAGGTGGGTTTTCACGGGACACGCGAACGGTTCGCGAAGGATGCGAATGTCGAAAAAATGGCAAAGTCCAACATTCGTATTTTTTGAAATACCCTCTGAACAAAAAACGACTCCTGCGAACAATTGACGACGCTTCCGAACCCCCGCGCATGTTTGGCGAACTTTTAGAGCCTAAAATACGAATGTTGGACTTTGCCATTTTTTTCGACATTCGCATCCTTCGCGAACCGTTCGCGTGTCCCGTGAAAACCCACCTTTAGTGAAAGGCCTTCGGAGTTTGCTTCATCGCGGGAGATTCCAATGATTCTGAAAGCTTTGGTTTCAACAGCGTGAAGTCGAGCTAGGTGTGAGGCAGGAGCACCAGCCCAGAGTGGGGGAACAGTATTCCATTGAGCTGCGGATGAAAGCCTTGTATGTGGTGAGGAGCTCAGGTGTGCCAAGGAAGGACTTCATATGCCCAGTTGTTGCCTTTTTTTCAAAGAGAATTGGAAAATGAAATTTTTATTTTGACTCTAAAGAGATAAACCTGCAATGGATAGCCAAGCAGATTTGTTTCATACCTAACACAATTCTTGTTTCTATAATATTATTTTTTCCCATACTTTTCACTTGTAGCGTCCTGCTGCTTGGGAGTTAGCCACCACCGAGTCTAAGCGGCCACGACTGTCTGGAAGCCTATCAACTTTCAACCACCGACTTGCACACCTCGTGGCTATGTGTGATGCAAACCTACCATTCGTAAATCTGCAGAATGAGGTATCAAATTTTGTTGCTCTCAATCTGCACTTGTCTTCATCTTTTTATATTTTTAATGATAAACTGAAGGATCCTAATTTGAAAAAGTGAAATTGAGAAATGGAAGGGAAGGACCAAGAGAGAAATGGAAATGAAGAGGAGTTGGGTGAGAGTGGAGAAAGGGGGGAAGCAAAGATTACCATAAGAGGAAGGATGGGAGCAGGTTTGTGTAGTGTGTGATATTGGTGTGAAGGTACAAAAAAATTCTTCCATTTTTGCAAACATAATAAATACAGTGCATTCAGAAAGTATTCAGACCCCTTCACTTTTTCACATTTTGTTATGTTGCAGCCTTATGCTGAAATCGTTTAAATTCATTTTTTCCCTCATCAATCTACACTCAATACCCCATAATGACAAAGAGAAAACAGGATTTTAGAAAGTTTTGCAAATTTATTAAAAAGAAAAAACTGAAATATCACATTTACATAAGTATTCAGACCCTTTGCTATGACACTTGAAATTTAGCTCAGGTGCCTCCCATTTCTCTTGATCATCTTTTTGATGTTTCTACACTTTGATTGGAGTCCACCTGTGGTAAATTCAATTGATTGGACATGATTTGGAAAGGCACACACCTGTCTATATAAGGTCTCACAGCTGGCAATGCATATCAGAGCAAAAACCAAGCCATGAGGTCGAAGGAACTGCCTGCAGAGCTCAGAGACAGGATTGTGTCGAGGCACAGATCTGGGGAAGCCTACAAAAAATTTTTTGCTGCATTAAAGGTTCCGAAGAGCACAGTGGCCTCCATCTATCTATAATTCCAGTAATCTCTGTGTGTGTGTGTGTGTGTGTGTGTGTCTGTGTGTCTGTGTGTGTGTTTGTTTGTTTGTCTGTGACCGCTGTTTCTCGACAACCACGGGTCCGATATACTTGCAACTTGCCAGGTATATTGCTGGGGTCCCGAGGATGTGCCTTTTCAAGGTTTCATATTAATCAGACAAGTAGTTACCGAGCTATGTCCAAAAAACGATTCAACCAATCAGAGAGCAGCGAGCTATCACGTGTGCCGAACGTGCCGAACAGACTCTGCCTCGGACGGCACATTTGAGAGCGTATTCATTTATTTCACGTTGGCAAACTATGTTGGCGTTAAACTATGTTTTAAAACTAATTAAAACTAATTTGCGATTCTTTCGCTTTCCTGCGCGTTTTTGCACGCTATGGCGATTTCTTTACCAAACTCCGCAAGCCGTTCGCTTTGGACCAAACCATTTCATGTAAATAGAGGGGGGGGATTGTCACCGTACTCGCAAGCCGTTCGCTTTGGACCAAACCATTTCATGTAAATAGAGGGGGGGGATATAATTTTAGATATACAGTGGAAGCTCGACTTACCAGTGCCCCAACTTACGAGTTTTTCGAGATACGAGCCGTCACTCTGGCAGTTTATTGCTTTGAGATGCGAGCCGAGTTACGAGCTTTCGCCACCCGGTCACGTGGTTATCTTGCCGTGCACGTACAGTATCTCTCGTAGTATAGCGCTGCATTTTAGATTTCGCATTTCGGTTATTTTGAGTTTACGCCGCCAGGTGGGCTCCGGTCACGTGGTTATCTTGCCGTGCACGTACAGTATCTCTGTCGTATAGCGCTAATGATATATAACGCCGCCGATAATCATATGATAATTTATGATAATCTATGCAGCACGACGTGGTCCTCACGTCACACAAGGCGCCTTTGCCGGCGCAAAACGGCTCTCTCAGGGTGAAACTCGGTATCGTTTTGAGCGCACGGTTCAGACCTTCAAGAAAAAGTTTATTTTGTAAAAATCGAGCCACGCGTTCAAAAGATATGACCGGTTTTGTTCGCCGGCACGTCGGCGCTCGAATCGAATCGAGTTAAAACGAACACTGCCGTTGTCGGGTCCGTCTGAGACAACCACCGGGCCTAGAACGCTGGGACCGGTCTCGTTGGATAGGCCTGGATCAGATCTCGAAACGCTGGAAGCTGCACCTCTCTGTGATAATCTTGTGGACCATGACAAGAGATCGTGCGACACGTGGTTATCATGCCGTGCAAGTACAGTATCTCTGCCGTCAACTTGTTCAGAGTGCCGGCGATAGCTCGCCTTCTCTTTGTGGAAAACACGGTGAGATCCTTAACATCCAACAACTAATGGGACGCAAACGGGGCGCCCAGTTTAGCGGTACACCCATTGATGAATCACCCTGCCTGTGATTCACCCATGACAGGTTATAGCTGGGTCGGGATTCAAACCCAGGCTGGACAGTTTAGACTTTAGAGTCAAGTGTGCGTACCTCCAGTCCAGGCCATCCTGCTGCATACAGGTGAAATATAAAGCGCGAGATATTTTTATATATACTGTATATTTAAAAAAAAATTGGTGTGGTTTTTGGCGGGCTGGAACGGATTAATAGCATTTCAATGCATTTCAATGGGGAAATTTGATTTGAGATACGAGCAATTTGACTTACGAGCTCGGTCACGGAACGGATTAAACTCGTAAGTCAAGGTTCCACTATATATATAGTACGGGCATGCCCTAGTAATTCTTAAATGGAAGAAGTTTGGAACAACCAGGACTCTTCCTAGAGCTGGCCGCCCGGCCAAACTGAGCAATCGGGGGAGAAGGGCCTTGGTAAGAGAGGTGACCAAGAACCCAATGGTCACTCTGGCTGAGCTCCAGAGATCCTGTGTGGAGATGGGAGAAACTTACAGAAGGACAACCATCACTGCAACACTCCACCGATCTGGGCTTTATGGCAGAGTGGCCAGACGGAAGCCTCTCCTCAGTGAAAGACACATGAAAGCCCACAGAATCTTGTTTCTTACAGTCTGAGAGTCCTTTCGGTGCTTTTTTGCAAACTCCAAGCGGGCTTGTTAGATCCTTGGAGTTATCCAGAGGTGCAAAGGTCAATGCTTCAAATATGAAAGATAGTTTGGCCCAGAACAGGACATGGATGGACACCAACTTTCAAGAAATTATTCTATGAAAATAAGTTGTGAGCAAGAGATGCTGCTTGCCCTTACTGAGGAAGTACAACAGCATGGGTGAATTCTAAGGAGTGAACCTTGCATTCCTGTGGGAAAGCTCTATACTGAGCAGAGCAGGATGCCGGGTGTGTCACACATGATATGTCCATGAACACTGTCCGAATCTTCTTTAGGGTTCAGGACCTCGTTAACTGTTTGACCAGAACATGCCACCTCAAGGGTTCAGGCTCCTGTATAGAAGCTGACTTTGTTAATCTGTTATTAGTTTGAAAACACAAAGCCAGTGATATACGTGTAGTTTTCCACAAGTGATGCCAACCCACGGGGTTTTCTTGCATAAGTTGGTGGAATGCTTCTCTCGTGTTGAACACACCCGGCTCCTCGTATCCACTACATGTGACAATAACTTATTTTGGGGTGAGGTCTATTTTGTTTAAAAAAAAAAAGAGGTTTAAAAAAATTACTTTAATACATTTGTCCATCAGTGAATGCATCTTGTTTCTCACCTCTTTTGTTTACTTTGTAGCTCACCTCTATGAACATCCCTCACCAAGGTTTGCAGCTGGAGGGAGACAACATCACCTTGTCTGTTCGCTTACTCAGGTAGGATACCAACCTGGCCACCCAGATTTACCTGGCGTTTTTGGGTTCAACATATCGGGGTTGGTTTGAATCGGGTTTTATGTCCCAAACCCTGGTGTTGGGCTAGCGGCTAGGGTGCCGGCTTAGGATCCTAGGATCCTGGGTTAGAATCCCGGTCGATCGCTGAATTAACGCCAGGGGGGGTTGACTCAGCCTGTCATCCTTCCGAGGTCGGCTAATTGAGTACCAGTTCACTGGTAATTCCCTGTTTGTCGTTAAAGGCGGCAAAAAGGGTTGGCGTCAGGAAGGGCATCCGGCCGTAAAACATTGCTTCAAAAAGGGGACCAAAAAAACAACAACAACCACGGTTCCCGAAAAGGGCCAACCCCCCGCTTTTTTTTTTTTTTTTTTTTTTTTTTTTTTTTGTATACAAGATCGAGGCTCGTGAAAGAGCGAACATTAATCACACAGAAAGACAAACCGACACATAAAACATATAACATCGGGAGCGGTAGACAAGATGGGGAGAGAGGGGGAAGGACACAAACACAACATTTGAGAGCAGGGACCGAGAGACATGGAGACATCGAGAGATCTGAGAGAGGGCGAGGGCTTTGGGGGGGGGGGGGGCATGGGAAGGGGGCGGTGGGAGAGGTATAAAACATATGGACACTGCCAGGACTTCCAGGAAAGAAGTTGGAATTTCAAACAAGGTGGATCTGGGGTGAATTAGCGGGGGTAGAAAAGATCAAGGTTTTGGATGGGGGAAGATAAGAGATGGTGGTGAACAGCTGTTTTAAAGACCTGGAGGGAGGAGTGGGATTGAAGGGAGTGAGGGAGTTTGTTCCAGAGGCGGGAGAAAAGAGCAATGAAAGAGTGAAGGTGAGCAGAGAGCCGAGATTTCGGCAGTTTAACCATCAGAGGGTTGCTGGCAGATCTTGTGCGACCTGTAGGAATATTTGGGGGACAGAGCACAGAGAGAGCTGGGGGTGCAAGGCCGGAGAGGAGTCGGTAGAAGACAGAAAGACCACCTACCTGCCTGCGGTGAGTGAGTGAAAGGCCCTCAGAGATAGCTTCATCGCGGGAGATTCCAATAATTCTGAAAGCTTTGGTTTCAACAGCGTGAAGCCGAGCTAGGTGTGAGGCAGGAGCACCGGCCCATAGGGGAGAACAGTATTCCATTGAGCTGCGGATGAAAGCCTTGTATGTGGTGAGGAGCTCAGGTGTGCCGAGGAAGGACTTCGCATGACGGAGGATGCCCAGTCGGCGACTGGCTTTGGAGGCCAGCTTGGAAATGTGGTTTTCCCAAGAAAGATCATGGCAGATAGTGAGACCCAAAATCTTGAGCGACAGAACTTCTTGGAGAGGATTGTTGAGAAAGTAGATGGGAGGGTTGTCCAGTCGATCTTTTCGGAGAGACATAGTAAGAGTGTGAGATTTGTCAGGATTGAAAGACATGTTCCACTTGTTTGACCAGTCTGTGATTTTGTCCAGGTCTTCAGAGAGTGAGGAGGCAGCAGACTGCCGATCTGAGGGAAGAGGAATGGAGCGGCAGAGAGTGGAGTCATCAGCAAAGAGATAGAGAGGATTTTCGAGAGAGTCAGAGAGATCATTGATGAAGACCAGAAAAAGCACGGGGCCCAGAACACTGCCTTGGGGAACTCCAGCCTGAACAGGAAGAGGAGATGAGAGAAACCCATTCAGGGCCACACGTTGACGACGACTAGAGAGGAAGTCCGCCAGCCATGCGTGGAGATTTCCATGGATACCAAAGGAGGAGAGTTTGGTGAGCAGAGCGGGGTGCCAGACCGTGTCGAAGGCACGTGATATGTCGAGGGAGACAGCTCTAATTTCCTGTTTGGCATTGAGGACCTCCATCCATTGTTGAGACAGCAGAAGCAGCATGTCCAGAGTAGAGTGACCTGGTCTGAAACCAAATTGATGATCAGAGATCAAGCCATTGGAGAAGAGGAAAGATTTCATATCCGAAGCAATGATGGATTCCATGACTTTGCTGATAATTGGGAGAAGGCTGATTGGTCTGTAGTTGCTAGGATCTGTTTTTGCACCTTTTTTGTGCAAAGCGGTGATGTTGGCTGATTTCCAAGCAGATGGCAGTTGACCTTGAGCAAAAGAGAGGGTGAAGAGAACAGAGAGAGGGTGAGATAGAGCAGCAGAGCAGGATTTTAGGACCCGTGGGCTGATGCCGTCGGGTCCAGTTGCAGAATCAGAGTCGAGGGTTGACAGAAACTTTTCCACCTTGTCAGGAGGAAAGGACACGGAGTCCAGGAGCAGCAGGGTACGACTGGGTATGGTGGGTACAGAGAGGGATGGGTTTGGGACACAAGATTTAGAGGCAAACACAGAGTTGAGGCATTCAGCTTTTTCACGTGCGGAGTCAGCTGTGTAGCCGTTTGAGGTAAGGGAGGGGATGGAGGGGGAACAAACACCAGAAACGGATTTGACCAGACGCCACCAGGATTTGGAAGAGGGAGACAGATAAGAGAGTTCGGTCTTGAGAACGGAGAGATATTGTTTCCTGGCTCTCCTGAGGGTGGACACACACTTGTTTCGGGCTTTGTGAAAGGAAATGAGATTTCCTTCCGTTGGATTTGCTTTCCAGGAGACGAAGGCAAGTTGTTTCTGGGCAACAGCCTCACCACAAGATTCCGTGTACCATGGACGGGAGGAAGGGTATGACAACTGAAGACGAGATGGGATAAATCTGTGCATGAGAGAGAGCAATTTACTTTGGAAGAATTCCCAGGATGAGTTGATGTCAGAGGTGGTAGAGATGGGAGACCAGTCCAGATGATTGATGGCTGCTTGAAGACCGTGCCAGTTGGCCTGAGTGAAATGCCAGACTCGTCGACGCTGAGCAGGCTCCCTGAGGATGGTCAGAGAGATGTCCACTTTAACAAGGACATGATCAGATGATCCGATCGGAGCAGAAGAAGAGCAGCAGACATTTTCAGGGAAGTTAGTCATAACCAAGTCCAAAAGAGAAGATGTTCCGTTGACTGAGATCCGGGTCGGGAAATTGACAGATTGTGTCAGTCCCAGTGAGTCGCAGAAGTCCTTTGCTGAAGAGCCATGGCTGGTGAGAGAGGTACCCACACCCAGCCAACTGGCATGGTGACAATTGAAATCACTACATATGAGGAAGAGAGAGTTGGGATGAGTAGATAGAAGTTGGTCCATATCATCAGACAGCGAGATGTAGATGGAGTCATCACTGTTTGGTGGACGGTACAACACACATATGAACAAGAGGTGGGAGCGAAGGGGAAGCCGTAGCCAGAGGTATTCCTGGGGGTGAGGTGGAGAGAGTGCAGTGCAGGGCGAGTGAGGAAAAGAGTTTTTGATAAAGATAGCAACCCCGCCTCCAGGACGAGGCTCAGGTCTATCATACCGGAGGAGGGAGTAGCCCGGGAGAGATACTATGGAATCAGAGACATCATAAAGGAGGAAAGTTTCTGTTAAGCAGATCACGTCTGGTTTGACAGAAGCAACCTGTATGGAGAGATCAGTTATGTTTGAACGAAGGCCCCGGATGTTTGAGGTCCATACCGTTAATGAAGAGGAAGGGGGAGCATCAGATACAGAACAGGGGGGAGGAGGGGTAGGGTAAGATGTGGAAGAGGTGGAAGAGATAGGGAGAGCTGTTGAAGGTGTGTCAGAGATTTCAGAATAGCTCGGAGAAAGGGAAGGATGGGGCGGACAAAAGGTTTGATGGTGATTGGGTGAGCCACAATGAGGTGTTATTTGAGGAGGGGGAAGAGCGAGGCAGAAGGTTGGGGGAGATGGAGGTGAGAGTTTGAAGGGGGAAGAAGCGGGGAGGACGCTTTGAGGAGGGGGAGTGAGAGGGGGGAAATTGAGAAGCAATGAGGATGGGGAGATTTGAAGGGGAGGGGTGAGGGGGGAGTTTGGGAGGGAAGGGACAAGGGGAGGGATTTGAAAGGGATGGGATATGGGGGAGATTTGGAGGGGAGGGGTGAGGCAGGAGTCTAGGAGGGGAGGGGCGAGGGGGCGTCTTGGCGGGGAGGGGTGAGGGGGTAGTTTAGGAGGGAGGGGGCAAGGGGGGAGATTTGAAAGGGATGGGTGATGGGGAAGATTTGGAGGGGAGGGGTGATGGGGAAGATTTGGAGGGGAGGGGTTATGGGGAAGATTTGGAGGGGAGGGGTGAGATTGGATTTTTGAAAGTGTACGATTTATGGGAAACGAACATTTATTGCAAAATGAGTTTCTTGTGACCTTTGAGTTAAAAATACGTTTAAGGACGCTGGATGGAGGATGGAGTGCAGGAGAGTTTAGGGAATGTAGAAAAAAGGCACTATAGGAGATGGATATTTTTTTTGGGATGAATTGATTTGGTGAGCAAGTCGAAAGCAGCCTTTTAAAGAAGAAGAAGAAAAAGGTGTTATAAAATATGACGGAATACATAACTTGAGGGGAAAGTGTAAACATTGAAGGTTAATGAGTGAAAACTATCTGGGGAAATGGGGGAGAAACACGTGGTCGAAGAACGAACGAACGAATAAGAATGAATAAACGAATGAGAACAGAGAAGGAAATGTTTTTTTTTTTTTTTTTTTTTTTTTTTGAGTTGACATTTACACAAGGAAGTAGGCTATGGGTGAAAAGCCTGGGAATACAGAGAACGAAAGTTATTGGATCACAAACGACGGACCGCTGAGAGAAAAACAAAGCCTCAAGGTTGTACAGTGCACACTGTACAAGGCCTCAAGACACGACACGGCAAACAGACGATCAATTTATGAAAGATAAACACCGAGAAACAACCAAAGTTGCACACAATAACTTCACACACCGAAAGATAAATACAGTTTCGACAAAATACAATTGTGAACAGACTTAACTTCGAAAAACGTGGAGACCGTGTGGAGCTTCGAAAATCCCTCCCACCGTCTCCGAGATCTCGCGAGATCTCTCGCGAGATTTCTTTGCGGGGAAAAATGGCCTCTAAAGGTGGTTTTTATATCGGGGTTGGTTTGACCGTTTGATCAGCATGGTCAGGTCATTTTATACTTACCTTAATTGACTAATTATTGTTTTTTCTTCCAGCCGGATCTGTAATTGAAATGAGGTACGGAAATGTTGTGATTATTGAAATATTGGTGATGAGGCTTTGAAGGACTTTGTGTTTTTATTTATTTATTTATTTTCGTCTTCTCTTAGGGTTCCTCAGTGTATGGAGGTATCTGAAGAGACGCGACGTGCACTAGAACGTGGTCTCCTTGACTGCACATTTCGCCTGCAAGGGCGGAATAACCGATGCTGGCTTGTTGAACTTATCTTCGCTCACTGTCCCCTGCAAAGTTCTTCACCACGTGAACAGGGCAAGTGTTCTCAACAATTACAATCCACATCGGAAATTTGGGGCAGGAGTGGGGGTGAGGTGGCAGCTTGAGTATACATGATTCGACCCATATCACTGTACAGGACTATAGGTTTGCTCTCAATCTGTCTGTCCATCTGTCTGTCTGTCCATCCCACCTGTGGCTTTACAGACTTTTTTCCCCATACCCTTTACCATATTGAACTGAAACTTGGTACATGGCTTTATTATGATAAGTTACAGAAACTGCAACTTATTATGCAGCTTTGCATACCGTAAACAATTTGTCCTACTGTATATGGCTCACAATTGCTGAGTGCTTGGAACAAGAATATTCATTGCTACCAGTTCATTCATTGCAAAGCAATTCTCCCTCTTATTTAAAGTGGCATTTGACCTATCTGGCATCCACAGGGTTTTTTGTATGCAGAGTTAAAGCTCATGGAAGAGCTAGAACACTGAATGGATCAGGACGTAACAGGACAAAAGGATCGGTAGGGAGAATGGGGGAAACATCAACAATGGAGTTGAGGGAGACATGGATAAACAGGAAAAGATGCATGGGATGGACAGGGTGGATATAGAAGGAAACTCTCAAGAAGGAAAAACTGGAAATTTGGAAGGAGGGGGGTTTGGGGATTTGGCCAGGAAGTACTGACCAGCTCACCATTGCGAAATATGAAGGTATCGTATTTGAAAAATTGTATGTTGCTGCAAAGAAAGTCAGGAGTGAATTGTCCTGTACATGAGGAAATATGTCTTCAACAACAAAGTCAGTGACCAAAAATGTGATTGTGGAAAGGTCAACTGATAAGAGAACGATGCAACTAAAACGAAAAGCAAAACCTCAACAGTGAAAATCAAATGGGCATATGAAAATCATGTGAAGAAACAAACATGTAATGACGGTGATGGTGACCAAGAACATACCAAGTGTTAATGTTCAGAAAGGTTTTAAAAAATCATTATTTACAAACAACACAGTGTCACTAGCCACTAGGGTTCACTTTGGGCCAATTCCTTGCAATAAGACTAGCCTCTTTCATGGGCAGGCAAGAAATGGAAAACTTTACGATGAAAGGACAAGTAATGTAGAGTGAAAATTCGAATGAGAGAGTAACATTGAAGCTGCATATGTAATGTGATATTCCGATAGATCATTTGATGGTTAGCTGATTTAGTGTCAACTAGAACGGTATTCCGTAGAGCGCATACCTCCGCCAGGCTGAGCAGTTTATGTTTTCTATCCCACTGATAAGCCGGATCTGCATCTGGGCCTGATCCAAAATCTAATTGGCTTGTTCTTGTCACCTACCCAACTCATTCACCATGTTTGTCATAACGCATCCATAGCTTTTTTAAATATCATGCTATATATAGTTTTTGGCCCTATCTTTCAATAGTGAAGAATCACTATTTAAAAAATTAAGAAACTCTCATATCTGGATCCAGATCTTCACTTACATCAAGTCAATTTGTCCTTGACAGACACCCAATCTGTCCACTAAGTTTCGTCCAAAATCCATCTGTAGCTTTTTGAGATACAACAACAACAGGCATTTTAAGGCCATTTCCCTGCTAGAGCAGGGGGGTTAGCCTAGATATTGTGTTATATTGTGTTATATATCGTATATGTGTTATATAGCTTTTTGAGATATATTGTGTTATATGTCGTCTTTGGCCCTGTCACTCAATGGTGAAAAATCACTTTAAAATTATAGTATCCGGATCTGGATCTTCGCCAAAATCTAATCAATTTGTCCTTATCACCCACCCAACATGTCCACCAATGTTCATCCGAATCTGTCCTCAACGTTTTGAGATATCGTGCTCACAAACAGACAGACAAACAGGGGTGCATACTTAACCTCTGTCCACCTTCAGTGGCAGAGGTAATTGATTTTGGAAAAATTAGACTAAAGCCAAAGGGGGAATGAGAGTACAAGCCTCATCAATTACGGTTTAAAAATCCCTCCTAAAAGCATACGCCCTTACTGTTGCTTTGTATTATATTTTACCTTTTTTAGCCTCTTTCTTCCTTACTAGGGCATGCCCGTACTATATATATATCTAAAATTATATCCCCCCCCTCTATTTACATGAAATGGTTTGGTCCATTCGCAAAGCCAAAGCGAACGGCTTGCGAGTACGGTGACAATCCCCCCCCCTCTATTTACATGAAATGGTTTGGTCCATTCGCAAAGCCAAAGCGAACGGCTTGCGAGTACGGTGATAATCCCCCCCTCTATTTACATGAAATGGTTTGGTCCATGAAATGGTTTGGTCCATTCGCAAAGCCAAAGCGAACGGCTTGCGAGTACGGTGATAATCCCCCCCCCCCCCTCTATTTACATGAAATGGTTTGGTTCATGAAATGGTTTGGTCCATTCGCAAAGCCAAAGCGAACGGCTTGCGAGTACGGTGACAATCCCCCCCCCTCTATTTACATGAAATGGTTTGGTCCAAAGCGAACGGCTTGCGGAGTTTGGTAAATAAATCGCCATAGCTCGGTAACTACTTCTCCGATTAATATGAAACCTTGAAAAGGCACATCCTCGGGTCCCCAGCAATATACCTGGCAAGTTTCAAGTATATCGGACCCGTGGTTGTCGAGAAACAGCGGTCACAGACAAACGACACACACACATACACACACACATACACACACACATACACACAGAGATTACTGGAATTATAGATAGATAAAGTTTGAGATTTTGCTTTTAAAGGAAAAAAGAGCCAGGAAAACCCCCTTGGCAACTTAACAGGCCTTCAATAAGGTGCCCAAACCAGGGAGCTGCCACCTTTCGAACAGTCTATTCTAACCTGAAATTTGTTGCACGAAATATGTAAAGATCCAAACAATCTGCTGTTCTATCGTACTGTTTAACTCAATTTCTGATTTTGGCCACAGACAGCATCATTACCCACAAATAATTTTTCGAAGTAAATTTAATAAAATGAGGTGCATTTTTGACTGGGGATAAGCAAACCTCCTCCGAATAATCACATTAACAGATAAATTATTCATCAATCTCTTCTGCTAAAGCTGTATCCATGCATAAATAATGTTGTGTTGACCCATTTAGTATTTCCCTTTCACCAAAATTGGTAGCTCACAAGTATAATCAGATAGGGCTCACAAGATTGATGTTGAGCCGTTTGAATTATACCCCATCTATTTATAAAAGTAGCCGAGTTTCTTAGTGCGTAACACTTTATTTCCCCACGCACGCGAAATGGAAGGTTAAGAAGTTGGTTCATGTCCGTCCGTCAATGTGTCTGTCTCATCAGTTTATGATCATCAGTTGATGATCGAAGAACAACTTATTTAAATTGAATGTTATATTTTGAACACGAAACACCCAAACAGTTTTGCTCCCCCTTTTTGTATCTTGCTGTTCGGAACATGAATAGGAAGACCAGTCTTTCATTTTACCATACCGTGGCTCGGAATTTGTCCCGACCGCACATGCGCAGAAAGGAGTGAGTTATTACTTTTACCCTGTCTGCCTGTCTGGTATTCAAACAAAGTTGAAAATCATTCCAAACAGAAAGCTTACTGTTTTTAAGGACGTCATAAAGGACACAAACAACAGGCACAAAACAACAACAAACAACAGGCATTTTGAGGCCATTTTCCCTGCTAGAGCAGGGGTTAGCCTTGCGGTCCCCATGACAATCTTCTCCATTTTGCCCTATTTTCTGCATCTCCCCTTGTTAACCACCTTGCCCACATTTCTTCTTCCACCATCTTTAGCCAAGTCTTTCTCGGTCATCCCCATCCTCTACTTCCTTCTACATTCATTTCCATCACTCTTCTCAACCAGTCACTTTCATCCTTCCTCAACACATGACCAAACCATCTCAACCTGTTTCTCTTCACAGCATCCATCACAGGCTATATTCCCATCATCTTTCGCAATTCATCATTTGTCTTCCTCTCTCTCAACGATACTCCACACATCCACCGAACCATTTGCATTTCCACCCTTTCCAGCCTTCGTTGCTGCTCTACGTTCATTACCCATGTCTCTCAACCATAAATCATAACACTTCTCACACATGCAGCATACACCTTTCCCTTCAGCTTAAACGACACTCCCCTCCTCGTCAGCACGCCACTCAGTTCCCGAAACTTCTTCCATGCACATCTCACTCGAGCAACCGTTGCCGAGTCTGATCCACCTTCTCCATTCAGCATGTCTCCTAGGTAGCAAAATGTTTTCACACCTTCCAGCAACAGGCACAAATAACTAATATAATTTGTTAGATAAGGCGATGTAATAGACATTGTGTTAAATGGCAGTAAAACGGGAATAAATGTATTTGTACACCTTTAAACCTATTTAAACCTTTATTTAAACTGAATTACATACTTGAACACGACAACAACAACAACAACAACAACAACAACAACATGCATTTTACGGCCATTTTCCCTACTAGAGCGGGGGTTAGCCTTGCGGTCCCCATGACAATCTTCTCCATTTTGCCCTATTTTCTGCATCTCTCCTTAACCCCCTTGCCCGCATTTCTTCTTCCACCATCTTTAGCCAAGTCTTTCTCGGTCTTCCCCATCCTCTACTTCCTTCTACATTCATTTCCATCACTCTTCTCAACCAGTCACTTTCATCCTTCCTCAACACATGACCAAAAAACCATCTCCACCTGTTCCTCTTCACAGCATCAATCACAGGCTCTATTTCCATCATCTTTCGCAATTCATCATTTGTCTTCCTCTCTCTCAACGATACTCCACACATCCACCGAACCATTCGCATTTCCACCCTTTCCAGCCTTCGTTGCTGCTCCACGTTCATTACCCATGTCTCGCTCCCATAAATCATAACACTTCTCACACATGCAGCATACACCTTTCCCTTCAGCTTCAACGACACTCCCCTCCTCATCAGCACGCCACTCAGTTCCCGAAACTTCTTCCATGCACATCTCACTCTAGCAACCGTTGCAGAGTCTGATCCACCTTCTCCATTCAGCATGTCTCCGAGGTAGCAAAATGTTTTCACACCTCCAGCTTCACGCCGTCTCCAAGATCCAACTCAACATTTCCTCCATCTGCACCTCCCTCTGTGCACACCTTACATTTGAATGTAGCTGCCACACTGGTTAATGACCCTCTCAAACCACTACATTTTTGATGAACCCACTCAGTGCACATTGTACATTGAATGGAGTTCACTCCAACACCCTTCCTGCACACAGCACATGGCCACTTCCCAGTTCTTTCCACCTCACCACATGCTTTACCACTTGCCATCACCTTCGTCTTTCCGATATTCACCTTCAGACCTTTTGTCTCCACACATTCCTTCCACTTGTTCATCTTTTCCTTCAGTCCATCCATACTTTCCGCAATCAACACCAGATCATCTGCATACAACAACTCCCATGGAAAACCCTCCTTTACGTTCTGAGCCAGCACCTCCATCACAGCTACAAATAGTAGTGGACTTAGTACCGACCCCTGATGCACTCCCACCTTCACCTCAAACTCACCACTGTTCCTGTCCTTCGTCCTTACAGCTGTGCGCGCTCTTTTGTACATTGCCATCACTACTCTGATAAACCATTCCTCCACTCCTAACTTCCTCTATGCCCATGTCAATACTTTGCGTGGAACCCTATCGAATGCTTTCTCCAGATCAACAAACCCAAGAAACAACTTCTTCCTCTTCTTTATGTACTTCTCCTGCAACATACTTGAACACTGAAGAAAACAAATCGCCTTCATAATGCTTTCAGGAACCATGCTATATATCAATATATATAATGAGAGGGAGTGGCATGTGAGAGGGTGTCAATAAAGCCTCCATCTTCTAAACTGCGACTCAATGTCGTCGCATTACAGTGTAGATCAAGAGTGATGTATGACTGCTTCAGTAGGACTAAACATCTGGAAAAAAAACAATCTTTAAAATCGTTATTTTGTTGAAATTGAAGTACATTTGGACCCCAGCATTCGTGGGGGATATGTTCTTGGAAATGTAAAGAATGTCGAATCCAGGAATGTTGGGGCATTGTTTGAATGAGGGGAGGGGGGATTTTTTTTTTTATACATGCTCTAGACTAGTGGAAGAACTATTACACAGAACAAATCAGGATACAACATAACAAATGGAACAGCAGGAGAAAGGGGAAACACCAACAGCAGGGTGGAGGGATAAAATAGATGGAGATGGGCAAACAAGGGATGAATGGTTAGGGTGGCCAAGATGGATATATAAGCAATTTTTTGGGGAGGGGTGGGGGATGGTTTAACAGGTGTAGAAGAGATGACGATTTTGGATGGGAGATTACTTGAGATGGTGGTGAACAGCAATAGTTTTGAAGACCTGGAGGGAAGAATGAGATTGAAGAGAGTTTGGAAGGTGGTGCCGCACGTTTTGTAAAAGGGGAATAAATGAATGGAAGTGAGCAGTGGTTCTGGATTTAGGCAGTTTCACGAGGAGGGCGTTGCTGCTTGACCACGTGCATCCTGCAGATACCTGATGGGGACAAAAAAAGCACTGAGAGGGCAGAGGGTGCAAGTCTTGATGAGGTGCGTCCGGGTTTTAGAGGAGGGAGACGAGTTTGAAAGCTCATTCTTGAGATTGGACAGATGTTGTTTTCTGGCTCTGCAGAGAGTAGACACACATTTGGTGTGAGCTTTGTGGAATGATCTGAGGTTGTCTTCAGTTGCATTTGCCTTCTGGGAGGAGAATGAAAGTTGTCTTAAAGCAACTGTCTCTTCACAGGATTCAGAGTACCAAGAGCAGGAGGATGGGTACGATAATTGAAGATGGGATTGGATAAATTGTGATTAAAACCGTCAGCGAAGTGACGAGAAGCATGCCTAGTACTATATAAATTACAGTACTACCGGTTACCTGTGTAGTTTTTAATTGCAATGCTCTTTTTGACACCATATCTTGCTATATAACGGCCTGAAGGCAAAATGTTTTGCAACTCTAATACAATACCCAAAAAGTGAATTCTGTAATAATTGAATTCCATCCGAGAAAGCAAATGCTTTCCATATGTAAAATAAATATAGCTGTTTGGTGGTCATAATTGGCAAATGGCAATGGTTACTCCATAAATATCTCAGAGAAATAACTTGAACCTGCCTTTTCAGTCTTATGTTGGGGTTTTTTTAATGGATTTTTTTTATTTTCTTTATTTTTGCCTCAGGGACTGTCAGACACGTCTACCTTTCATATGAGACGCCTCCAGCGGAGGCAGTGGGATGTCGCCGTGTCATTGAAATGTTCCTGGCCGATTGGGCAAGCATCGCTCAACTTCATGAGAGTGTTCTCGCTTTTTCTCGCATCCTGCATGGTTGGTTGAATCAGCAAAGCATACATTTAGAATAAAAATAAGTAATTGGTTACGACTACTACAATTACTACTCCTACTACTGCTATTACTATGACTACTTATTCAAAGCCTCCAGTTATTCCCACCGTTTTGTGGGGTCTGCCGAGGAAGGTCTTTGGCCCAAGTCTTTCGCTAACTGGCTGACCAGGCCTGGCTTTTGATTGATGGTGGCTGGAATAAATTCAGTCTGCCAGCGATAATTTGCCTACTCTCAACAAAAAGGTCTTAGGATCTTTAACATCCACCGACTGATGCGAGCAGACGGGACATTTGGCTGGATGTCTATCCGAGGGACGGTGCACTCCTCGATGCAATTGCGTGCCCGTGAAGCATCATTCCGATAGTTTATAATTGGTTTGAAAAGCGAAACTCAATGAGACAGCTCAAAGGCAAGTGCACTTACCTCTGCGCCATTCCTGTTGGATGAAAAACAATTAATGAACAAATGAAATTTAAATGGAGCACTTGTACATGTTTTGTTTTCTGTACAACTGCTCTTCACTTTTAAATTATTCAGACTTTGCCTCGAAAAAAATAGGAAAGTTACTGCAGCCATTTTGTTCCACTAATTCTCCTGTTGCTCTTACCGAAACACCATGGAGTGCTTCACACTCCAACCATCATTTATTGATCGACTAACAAAATGAACCATCCTGTTCTCCCTTTCAGGCATCATCATCATCACAAAGAGGCATCAGCAAGGCTTTTTGTCAATTTTCACCAAAAACTTTTGCTTACGTGTATTGCCTTTGTACCTCGCTTACTGGGAAATTCACCCAAATAGTATTTTCTGGTTAATGGTGTATTATTTCAAATAAGGATGTAGGGCTTTCTCTTGGAGTTTTAAAGTGGAGCTGCTCCCAAAACTGATTTAAAATAATTAACCAATTATTTCCCCTTGATGGGCTGGCAAGATGGCCTAGACTAGAGGTATGCACACTCGTGTTTAAACTGTCTAGCCTGGGATTGAATATCGGCCCAGCTGTAAATTGTCATCCCAGCCTTTCACAGGCAGGATGATTTATCCATGTGTGCCATCTCATGGATAGACGTTAAACTGGACGTCCTGTCTGCCGGCATTGGTTGGTGGACGTACTTCGATAGCAAGCCTCTTCTTCAACGAAGGACACAGTGGGATATTTAACATCCACTAACTAATGTCGGCAGATGGGACTCCCAGTTTAACGCACACACAATGATGAATCACCCTGCCTGTGAAACACCGGGATGGCAGTTTATCGGTGGGTCGGGATTCAAACCCATGCTGGACACCTCAGAAGTGAGTGTGCATACCTTTAGGCCAACGTGCATACTCCAGAGGTTAAATTAAGCCCTCCAATGCCACTATTTTATGGTCCAAATGACCATTTTGCCCGATTCCATTGTGCACCTCGACAAATTAATGTTTTTGTGCATTGTGATTAGAATGTGGATTAAAACTAAAGCTGCACCAACCTGGTGCTCCTGAAACTGTTCCTGCTGGCAGACTAAATGTTGATTGGGAAGAATATAAGATATTGTGTCGTGTCTTGCTAGAATCCACAGCTAAGATATTTTTTGATTTCTTAATTGCCATGTTGATTGGTAATCTAAGGCCTTGCAATTCTCCTGACTGGGCTATGAACTTCAAGGTGCATTTGTTTGACTTTCTAATCTAGATTCTGCTTTGGTAGCAGATTTTTGATCAAATTGAGCAAGACAAATTGGATAATTTGGTTAGCCTGTTTGGCGATCCCATCTGAGAGCGTAGCTCATGGCGATGGGAGACTAGTTTCAAATCCCATAGTTTATTGATTTGTCCATCGACTAATAATGTCCATAAAAATCAGTTCGTTTGTCCTTTTTACATTATTCAATGTCGCATGCATAATCTCTGGCATGTTCTTCTTCATTATGCACTCATCCATACAAATTTAGTCTCCTCTTTCCTGTGTCTTATCCGTAATCTTCCCCCATCTCAATGTGCACAGACTCTCCGATGGCTTTCCAGCAGTTTGCTGAGGTGCGCTCTTACTCATACAAAAAGATAGTTTTCTGCTATGGACACAATAAAGGAAGTTCGGTACGATGGTTTGTTCATGCCATGTTATTTCGACTTGAATCGTTTTGCTTCTTTTGTTCTTGGTTTGCCTTTTTGCTTCTCATTCTACAAATGTGTGGTTTTTATTTTATTTTAATTTTTACCCTCGACATTGTCCTTCATAAACCCCCGAGATTGGAGTGCAGTGGCTGTCGGGGCCTGGCCGTTACCATCTTTCACTCGGCACCGTTGGCCCTAACTCGGGCTCCAGTAATTGCCATAGTATCATCGGGCACCAACTTCAGGAGGCATTCAACCGTTCATCATGTATTGCACAGCTCTTGCAGGTAATGGAGTCGCACTTTGGTATTGCTGCAGGTGAACAATGTTGTTGAGAGAGATTGCTTCTATGAACCTTAATTTGCACTCTATTTCATGGATGTTTTCTATACTGATTCCATGTGTCTCCACTGAAACCCTCAGCCAAGATATTATTTTTTATGTTGCCGGAGGAATTATGTGTTTGGGTTGTCCGTCCGTCCGTGCATCCATCCGTCCGTGTGTTCGTGATAGGTTTTCGTTACAGTGATAACTTGAGAATGGCTGAAGAGATCTAAGTCAAACTCGGTACAGGTATGTATAATGATGTAAAGATGAACTGATTAGATTTTGCGGTCACGAGGTCAAAGGTCAGAGGTCATGTTAAGTAAAAAATTCCTGTTACTGCAATTACTTGTGAACCAGAGATGGTATTTTGACCAAACTTGGTAAAATATATATTATGATGCAACGATAAACTGATTTGATTTTGGCATCAATAGGTCAAATGTCAGCAGTCTAAAGACTGCTTTTTTTAGGTTTTTGATAGGTTTTTGTTTATATGGCAAGCCATTTGCTTTGGGTTTTTTTGTTTGTTTGTTTACAGAATTGAGGCTCGTGTAAGAGCTAACACGAAATGAAAACATGCATGGACACATAAAACATACAATAAAGGGAGGGGGAGAGAGAGGAAAGCATACAAGCACAACAACAGTAGAGAACAGGGACATCGGTAGATCTGTGGAAGGGAGAGGGCTGGGGGGAAGAGGGGAGGGGTACACAATGAACAAATGTTCATAAAGTTCATACATTTTCATACATTTATAACATTTGTTCATAAAGCAAATGAACACTTCTAGGAATTTCAGGAATGGATTTGGGGTGATTTAACAGGGGTAGAAAAGATCAAGGTTTTGAATGGAGGAAGATAAGACCTGGAGGGAGGAGAGGCATTGAAGAGAGTATGGGAGTTTGTTCCAGAGGTGGGAAAAAAGAGGAATGAAAGAGTGAAGATGGGCAGAGAGAGACTTGATTTTGGCAGTTTCACCAGAAGAGGGTTTCTGGCAGACCTTGTGCGTCCTGAAGGAATATTTGGGTGACAGAGCACAGAGAGCAGTGGGAGCTAGGCCGGAGAGGAGTCGGTGGAAGACAGAAAGACCACCAACCTGCCGGCGGTTGAGCGAATGAAAGGCCCTCAGAATCAGCTTCATCACTGGAGATACCAATGATTCTGAAAGCTTTGGATTCAACCATGTGAAGCCAAGCTAGGAATGAGGCAGGAGCACCAGCCCAGAGGGGAGAGCAATATTCTATTGAGCTGAGGATGAAAGCCTTGTATTGGAGAGGAGCTCAGAAGTGCCCAGAAAGGACTTTGCACGACGGAGGATGCCCAGTCGGCGACTGGCTTTGGAGGCCAGTTTGGAAATGTGGTTTTCCCAGGAAAGATCATGGCAGATAGTAAGACCCAAAAGCTTGAGTGACAGAACTTCTTCGAGATTTGAGAAAGTAGATTCAGACGTGGGTTTTCCAGACGGTCTTTTCGGAGAGACAAAGTGAGAGTGTGAGATTTGTCAGGATTGAAAGACATGTTACACTTGTTGGACCAGTCTGTGATTTTGTCCAGGTCTGCAGAGAGTGAAGAGGCTGCAGACTGCCGATCTGAGGGTTGAGCTATGGAGCGGCAGAGAGTGGAGTCATCAGCAAAGAGATAGAGAGGATTTTCCAGAGAGTCTGAGAGATCATTAATGAAGACCAGAAAAAGCACAGGGCCCAGAACACTACCTTGGGGAACTCCAGCTTGAACAGGGATGGTAGATGGGAGAATTCCATTCAGGGCCACATGTTGACTGCACCCGGAGAGGAAGTCCATAAGCCTTGCATGGAGGTTAATATGGATACCATAAAAGGAGAGTTTGGTGAGCAGGGCAGGGTGCCAGACCGTATCGAAGGCACATGATATGTCGAGGGAGACAGCTCTGATTTCCTGTTTGGCATTGAGGGCCTCCATCCATTGTTGTTGAGACAGCAGCAGTTGCAGCATGTCCAGAGTAGAGTGGCCTGGTCTGAATCCAAATTGATGATCCGAGATCAAGCCATTGGAGAAGAGATAGGATTTAATATTCGGAAGCAATGATGGATTCCATGACCTTGATGATGTTTGGGAGCAGGCTGATTTGTCTATAGTTGCAAGGATCTGTTTTTGCACCTTTTTGTGTAAAGTGGTAATGTTGGTTGATTTTTAAGTAGATGGCAGATGTCCTTGATAAAAAGAGAGGGTGAAGAGAATTGAGAGAGGGTGTGAAAGAGTGGCAGAGCAGGATTTTAGGACCTGTGGGCTGATGCCATCTGGTCCAGTTACAGAATCAGAGACGAGGTTTGACACAAACTTCTCCACCTTGTCAGGAGAGAAGGACACAGATTCCAGGAGCAGCTAGGTTGGACTGGGTAAGGTGGGTACAGAGAGCGATGCAAACACCAGTAACAGATTTGACCAGACGCCACCAGAATTTGGAGGAGGGAGACAGGTTTGAGAGTTCAGTCTTGAGATTAGAGGGATATTGTTTCTTGGCTTTCCTGAGGATAAACACACACTTGTTCCGAGCTTTGTGAAAGGAAGTGAGATTACCTTCAGTTGGATTTGCCTTCCATGAGGTGAAGGCAAGTTGTTTCAGGGCAACTGCCTCACCCCACGATTCAGTGTACCATGGACTGGAGGAAGGGTATGATAACTGAAGACGAGATTGGATGAATCTGTGCACGAGAGAGAGCAATTTACTTTGGAAGAATTTCCGTGATTGGTTGATGTCAGAGGTAGTAGAGATGGGAGACCAGTCCAGATTTTTGATGGCTGCTTGAAGGCCGTGCCAGTCGGCCAGAGTGAAATGCCAGACTCGTCAATGCTGAGGAGGCTCTCTGAGAATGGCCAGAGAGATGTCCACTTTCACAAGCAAATTATCTGATGAACCGATTGGAGCAGAAGAAGAGCAGCAGACATTTGCAGGGAAGTTAGTCATAACCAAGTCTAGAAGAGAAGATGCTCCGTTGATTGAGATCCAGGTCGGGAAATTGACAGATTGAGTCATCACTGTTTGGAAGACGGTACAGAACACACATCTATCTATAATTCCAGTAATCTCTGTGTGTATGTTTGTATGTTTGTATGTTTGTATGTATGTATGTATGTTTGTCTGTGACCGCTGTTTCTCGACAACCACGGGTCCGATATACTTGCAACTTGCCAGGTATATTGCTGGGGACCCGAGGATGTGCCTTTTCAAGGTTTGAAATTAATCGGACAAGTAGTTACCGAGCTATGGCGATTTCTTTACCAAACACCGCAAGCCGTTCGCTTTGGACCAAACCATTGCATGTAAATAGAGGGGGGGGTTCTGTGGTCGTTGCGAATGGACCAAACCATTCATGTAAATAGAGGGGGGGGGTTCTGTGGTCGTTACTGCCACGTGGTTTCAAAGTTTTTTTTTGTTGTTGTTGTTTGCACGCATGTTTTTTTGCACCCACGTACGGGCACGCCCTAGGATGTTTACACACACACACCCCTACACAAATTTTTTTTTTTTTTTTTTTTGGCAAGGAACGGGCACCCACGTACGGGCACGTCCTAGCTTATATATAGTACGGGCATGCCCTAGTATGAACAAAAGGTGGGAGCGGAGGGGAAGCCGTAGCCAGAGGTACTCCTGGGGGTGGGGGTGGGGTGGAGATAGGTCAATGCAGGGTTTGCGATGAGGGCAGTGCAGGGATAAAAAAAACTTCCTCAAAGTATTGGCTTGTGATGGCAAGACTTTGACTTCACTCTCGTTTGGTCTTTCATTTGACAAATGATTTTTTTAAAGTTTAGAAACAGCATTTCTGAGGTCATGAAGTGTACAGTTTGTTCCAATTTGAAACCAGTTTCGGGGAATGAGATACTCACGAGACTACAGCTACACGTAGACTTGAAGTGTAACGGTCATTTAGATGCATTTTGCGGCATGGCAGTCCTATACTCCACCTTTTTTTTTAAAAGGCCATTTTTCCCCGCAGAGCAGGGGTTGGCCTTTTTCGGGCACCATGGTCCCCTTTTTTGAAGCAATGTTTTATGGCCGGATGCTCTTCCTGCCGCCAACCCTGTTAGTCGCCTTTGTGACACACAGGGAATTACCAGTGAACTGGTACTCAATTTGCTGACCTCGGAAGGATGACAGGCTGAGTCAACCCCCCTGGAGTTAATTCAGCAATCGACTGGGATTCGAACCCAGGATCCTTGGATCCCAAGCCGGTACCCTAACCGCTAAGCCAACACCAGGCTATTACTCCATCGAGGTTTGTCAGAAACTTCTCCACCTTGACAGAAACTCGGTGTCATATACTCCATTGTCCAATAAATCGTAGAGTGAATTTCGAGTCCTTGGCCTGCTGGTTAGCTCGCCCTGAGATTACACACCAGAAAAAAAATCTCAATTAACTTATCTGTTCCACATGCAACCAAAAGCATCCTAACCTGTTTGACAACATGAGAGGATTTGGGTAATCTTAACCATTACGCAAGTCTAGGTTTTATGCATATACTGCAGGAGTCTCTCCAAAGTGCCCACAGACACTGGATATAATGACATCAAATGTTCTGATTTAATTGACTAAACTTTTACAATTTAGCCACTCGTGTATGTCTTAATGAATGCATTGGACTGCAAAGAGTGTACATACGGTATTTTAAAACAGTTTGAATGAATTGACACCTGTGTTTATTTTTCATTGATTCTTTATTTAATGCTCATCACTTCCAATCCGCTCCCCCACAACACGTACTCTTTATGCACCTCCATGCCTTGCGTTGTTAAGCAACAGCCAAATCTTCAATCTGACTGAAGGTTATCCTCTTGTGATTATCTTCCTTTTTATCTTCACATGTTTCACTTTTCACCTCTTCATACCAAAATACCTGCAGATTCTACACGACACCCAGAACCCTTTAAATGCCATCAACAAGCTCCCTACAGTGCCTATGCTAGGCCTTACACCAAGGCCGAACACACCATTCCAGTGCTTCACAGTCCTTCCTCAGTCTCCCACCCATGTACGTCTGGCTTTTCGCTCTACGTACTGCGTGGATATCCACTGCAAGGCACGTGGCACTGTTGCCATTCGGGATGGTGCCTACAGCCTCTTTGACAGTAGCAAGATTGTGGAGGGGTTCACACCTGCACCTGGATTAAAGGTAAGCATGAGGGACCATTGGGGCTTGGCCTTTGGCTATTTAGATTAAGGTTTACTAGGCCACTGTTCCCTTTCGTCTTGAGATTCATCCTCAATCTCATGATGAGTTTTTGTACCCCTTCCCTTGTTCCCAGACATTCTTAAACATGTTTGTTGATGGAGGGGAGGAAGCCCGACGCCGATCGATCAACGAGGACGATAACCCACCTTCACCAATTGGGACCGACCCACTCGACCCACTCCTTTTGCCTCAGGCACTGCCACCCGCAACTGGACAGCAGGTATAATGTATACATATCTACAATACAACGCATAACTTTCTATAGTGTCGGAATATTTTACTGCATTTTACCTTCTCAAGCCGCGATGTTAAATTGGAAGAGGGGGAGGGGCATACATAGGTGGTACCCAGAATTCTCTGGGCAGTGATGTCTGTTCTCCCAAGCTCAGTGGCTGTGTTTGTCTGAAGTCGAGTCCTGTGCGTGTGTACATGCACAATTTGTGTTCCAGTTCTTTCATGACCTGTCTGTAGAAGTTTTCTTTTTTTTAAACCTCAAATATTTGGTTTGCTTGAGCACTGGTGCGAGCAGAAAGCAATTTACCAAAATGGTAGAACCTAAAATGAGATTGCTGGAAACAAAAAAAAGATACTTTTTTACAAAATGCACTTTGTTATCCTTCGTCACTGATACAAACAATAGGAATTTCTTGAAAGTATTGGAAATGTGATCCGTATTAACATCTCACATGAAATAATCTCTTGGCTCCCCTGTGTTGTCCCTGGTGCCAGCTTCCCCTTGTTTTATTCCGATCGACAGAAGCAATCTCCACTCTGTGATTGTCGTCCTTTATATTTTCACCCCCCACTCCTCAGCCCCCCATTATTTACGGCTTTGTTGCTTCTGCAAAATCATCTTTTCTTTGTTTTCCTCGTCTGTCAGTTTTCCCTTACAATGTTTGTTCCCACCCTTCCCCACCTCCACCCCAAATGTATTGCCTGTTAGCCTCGCCAATTTCCGAAGGGGCGGGAGAGGTTGCGTGCGTGTGCATTATATAGATTTTAGTGGATCTAAGATCGTTCATTCTCAGATTTGCTGTACAGTATTCTATATACGTACCTCGGCGAGGCTCAGCATTGTTGAATGATGTCTTGTTTTTGCCTTATGAGTTTACTTATTTTTTTGGTGGCAGTGGTACAATAAGCTGTTTTTTGCATGCCATGTCCTCTTATCTTCCTGCACAAATTGCCATTTTTTCTATATATTTTACCTTTCAAAGCCTAGTGTTGCTCAAATAAATAAAGCTGCAGAGTTGTGTATTGAATTACAACAGATCAAAATGCTGCCATTTACTTATGCAGCCTGGTGTTGGCTTAGCGGTTAGGGTGCCGGCTTGGGATCCGAGGATCCTGGGGTCGAATCCCGGTCGATCGCTAAATTAACACCAGGGGGGTTGACTCAGCCTGTCATCCTTCCGAGGTCGGCAAATTGAGTACCAGCTTGCTGGGATGAATGATCCCGGTGTGTACCCCGGTTTAGAATAGGTATACCGTATCCCTGCGCATCGTAAGAGGCGACCAAGGGCTGGCGCCAGGAAGGGCATCCGGCCATAAAAACATTGCCTCAAACAAGGAACCATGATTGTCATGGGGCCCGCAAGGCTAACCCCCGCTGTAGCGGGGAAAATGGCCTTAAAAACGATCATTCATATATATATATTCAGGGGGTGGACTAGATGTATACGGAAGGAAAAACTGGAAATTTGGAAGGAGGTGGGTGGTCTATGGGGTGGGAGGAGGGTTAATGGGGGTAGAAACGATCATGATTTGGGATGGGGGATGATCTGAGATGCTGGTGACCAGCCGTCTTGAAGACGTGGAAGGAAGAATGAGATTGAAGAGGATGTAGAAGTTGGTTTCACAGGTGGTGAAAAAGAGGAACGAATGAATGGAGGTGAATAGTTATCCTGGATTTAGGTAGTTTCACCAGAAGTGGGTCGAAGGTGGACCGGACCGTGTTCGTCTTGCAGAAACCTGGCGAGACAAAGCATGGAAAGAGCAGAGGGTGCAAGACCGGAAAGAAGGCAGTAAAAGGTCAGACAAATTGCAAACTGAAGCCATGCTGGCAATGTATTTGCACAATTAAGAAGACCATTGCAAGATGATATTGGTACATTCTGAAAAAGGCACTTGATTCACTGAAATCTTGCTTCTCAGAAGTCGGTATCACTGAACGGCCTTGGGCGGTCGAGGCAGGTCTGAGATTCTGTCAAATTATGCGACATGAATATTTTGTCAATGGTAGTATGTCTGTTCTGTAGGTGGGTGACAGAGCTTTTGGAGTAATCCTAGTATTTGACCAAGGCCTTGCTTGTACATAAATTTGATGATAAACAAAGGACACAATAGACGAACTTGTAGGTTTATTAAGCCATAAGGCAGCATGAGAAAAACGACAGTTATCATAAAGTCGTATTTGCTTGAATAAATAATCATCCTTCTGTGTACAAACATGAAGGATCATCTTTTGTAATTTGCACCCACTAGTCACGTAGAATATGAGGTTAAGCGACTTGGGTGATTTGGACGAGGAAGTGTTCGACCTTAGGGTCATTTTGTTTCATCAATCTGGATCATGGTTTTGGATGGGGATGATCTGAGATGCTGGTGACCAGCCGTCTTGAAGATCTGGAAAGAAGGATGGGATTGAAGAGGATATTGAGATTGAATGACCATACCAGCCCACTTCCCCCCCCCCCCGCCCCCCTCTCCTCCATCCCCTACACTCTCCATCCTCCTGAATCCTCTTCATTCACATAAACCACTTTTAGCATTTTAAAAAAACTGTCCATTTCTTGCATGTCTGTTTCCCTATACCCAGTATTAGTGCATTGCACTCGTCCTCCATAATCCAGCTCTCCCATTAACATACGTATTTGTATCAAAAATGGAGCTGTATCTGTCAAAATGCAAGCAATTGATTTACGGCACAGAATTGCACTGTTGTGACAGCACATTAGGGTTCGTGTATAATGACGTGAAGTACAATATTTACATTGCTGTTTCCTCATTCTCACTAACCACAGGGATTTAACAAAACGCCACCAAGCTCTGGAACTCACTACCCCCTAGCATCACCTCCAACAACCTATCCCACTGGAGTCCATGTACCCTCTCCCTCCATGATCCTCACACCCTCACCTGGTGAGGCACTATGACTAAGCTTTCTCTGTCTCTGTCTCCCTCTCTGTCTCTGTCTGTCTCACTCTCTATCTCTGTCTCCCTCTCTATCTCTGTCTCCCTCTCTGTCTCTGTCTGTCTCACTCTCTGTCTCTGTCTCCCTCTCTGTCTTTATCTGTCTCTCTGTCTGTCTCTGTCTCTATCTGTCTCTATCTGTCTCTGTCAGTCTCCTTCTCTGTCTCTGTCTCCCTCTCTGTCTCCCTCTCTGTCTCCCTCTCTGTCTCCCTCTCTGTCTCCCTCTCTGTCTCCCTCTCTGTCGTCCCCTCTGTCTATGTCTCCCTCTCTGTCGTCCCCTCTGTCTATGTCTCCCTCTCTGTCTTCCCCTCTGTCTATGTCTCCCTCTCTGTCTTCCCCTCTGTCTATGTCTCCCTCTCTGTCTTCCCCTCTCTCTGTCTTCCCCTCTCTCTGTCTTCCCCTCTCTCTGTCTTCCCCTCTCTCTGTCTTCCCCTCTCTCTGTCTTCCCCTCTCTCTGTCTTCCCCTCTCTCTGTCTTCCCCTCTCTCTGTCTTCCCCTTTATCTCTCTTCTCTCTCGGTATTCCCCTCTATCTCTCTCTGTCTTCCCCTTTCTCTCTGAATCCCCATCTGTCTCTGTCCCCCTCTTCTCCCTGTGCTCTTTTTCCTTTCTTTGCTTGTACAATAATTTGAATCTTGCATCTTTTTCCAATTTGTAATTATTTAAATATATATATTGGGTGTACCGGAAAGTAATGTCGATTTTCAAAGAGGAATGCACAGCTTAAAAAACGACATTACTTTCCGGTACACCTAATATTATTCTATTGTTTACCTTTCTCTGTCTGCGACTACTAGCTAAACCCTATGTCACAATCTTGTCTTGCTCCTCATCCAACATTTCCCTCATGTCATGTTTCTTACCCAATCCATTTCGCTTAGTCTTCTAATAAATGCTGGGTTTTTTCTGCCATATTCACCCTCCCTCATGTCTCTTTCCATTTCTGCACAGGTAACCTCCACCCTGCCAATTCTCCCAGTGGGGGTCTGCGTGTTCCATCTCCTGCTTCTTTTGCACCGGCCCCTTCTCCATCTTCTTTAGCCATCCACATGTCCACCCCGTCTTCATTCGCCAGCCCACACGGTGGGTCTGACACCTCCATGACTGTTTTGTGCTGGGCCATTTGGTTAGTTAGGCAAAGAAAACTTGTATTGCCTTTGGGGTTTGGCCTGCTTATCATTCCCATCTAAGCACTTGGTTCTTGATGCTGGGATCCCAGGTTCAAATTTGTATCAACTTTCACTAATTATGCACCATGGCATACAATTTTTCAATTGTTTACTGAAATCCTTGTAATTAATTGATGGTACATTGATTATTACCTCCACCACCTAAAGTGGACAGATGTTGTTTTCAAGTCTTTGTCTGTCTGCCTGTCAGCAGGATAACTCAAAAAGTTAGGGACGGATTTCGACAAAAGTTGGTGGACAAGTTGGGTGTGTGCCAAGATTTTGGTGAAGATCCGGATATTATAATTAATTAATTAGTAATTCTTCATGATTGAGAGAGGGATAAATACGATATACAGTAAACCCTTAAAATTTGCGGCTTTGAATATTGCGGTCAACCTCTTATGGTACCGATTTAGTCATCACAGGGTTTAATTTCGACCAATCTTGGGTTTTGAGCTGAGTTGTGACAGTTATCTCCCACCCCGAGCCATTTGTTGTTTCTCGCTGACGCAGAAGCATAAAACGATGGAGAAAAGTGATTATTGTTGACAGTTTAGAGTTTAGACTTTACACATATAATTCAACTTCACAAATGTAATTGTAAATCTGCAGCGCTGCTGTGGTGCAGGTGGTAACTGAGAGACACAGCGCATACCATCCTTTACTGTACTTATCTCCACATCAACACTGCGTTCAGTGGACTCTTCCATGTAATTGTAATTAATTCCTTTGTTTTTGGTTATTATTTGATTATTATTGTAATTATTATAGACATGTAATTGTAATTATTATTGTTATTATTATTATTATTATCTATATAATAATAGCGTAAGGACTCGACTTTGTTATCCCTTTTACGCCGCACCCAGTGACCCGATGCCCACGGCACTAATGGATTTACGATCTACGAACCGCACTCTTTGTTTATCACGTACAGCCATACTCGAAAAATCTGAATTAGCCGACGTTGGGGCCCAAAAGCATCCGATTAACTGCCGATACGACGCCATCTTACGACGCCATCGTATTTGCGTCTGCTGGGCGAAGGCGAAAGCAAGCCGTCCACTGAGTGGACTATCCAGAGCATGCATTTGTGCCGGTGTCGGCGATCGTTGTTCATATACGCACTCTTCATTCTCATCTTTCTTCCTAACTCTTACTTGGACAAGCAAATCCGCTATGCCATCCATAATGGTACACTATCCATACACCACATCCTCCCTTCCGTGGATGTTCCACGGGTTTCGGCTAGTTATTATTATTGCCCTTCATGATTTTTAGGTATTTTTCAGAAATAACCTCAGAGTGGGTCCTGGTGTCCGGCCGGCCGTACATACGTATGTTAACATTTGACTGAAACATCTCACAAACTCCCTGACCGATATGGACCAAATTTGGTAAGATGCATTAGGACAGCAAGGTCTCATGATGATGTGCTTCCCATCCGGATTCTCCCCTAGAAAGTGGGTAGAAGGGGCATTTTGCCCCAAACATTGGCATTTCATTCAAACATATTCTTGGAAACCGACAACCAGATCCAGACCAAACTGGCCATGAGGCATCGGAACCATACCCTAAAGGTGGGTTTTCACGGGACACGCGAACGGTTCGCGAAGGATGCGAATGTCGAAAAAATGGCAGTCCAACATTCGTATTTTAGGCTCCAAAAGTTCGCCAAACATGCGCGGGGGTTCGGAAGCGTCGTCAATTGTTCGCAGGAGTCGTTTTTTGTTCGGCGGGTATTTCAAACATTTTTGAAATGAGTGTCGTGGTTTTGAATATAATGGCTTTTTACAGGAACGTAACCCCCTGTAGTATTTAAGGGTTTACTGTATCGCACAACAACATGCATTTTAAAGGCCATTTTCACTGCTAGAGCGGGGGTTAGCCTTGCGGTCCCCATGACAATCTTCTCCATTTTGCCCTATTTTCTGCATCTCTCCTTGCTAACCCTCTTGCCCACATTTCTTCTTCCACCATCTTTAGCCAAGTCTTTCTCGGTCTTCCCCGTCCTCTACTTCCTTCTACATCAATTTCCATCACTCTTCTCAACCAGTCACTTTCATCCTTCCTCAACACATGACCAAACCATCTCAGCCTGTTCCTCTTCACAGCATCAATCACAGGCAATATTCCCATCATCTTTCGCAATTCATCATTTGTCTTCCTCTCTCTCAACGATACTCCGCACATCCATCGAACCATTCGCATTTCCACCCTTTCCAGCCTTCGTTGCTGCTCTACGTTCATTACCCATGTCTCGCTCCCATAAATCATAACACTTCTCACACATGCAGCATACACCTTTCCCTTCAGCTTCAGCGACACTCTCCTCCTCATCAGCACGCCACTCAGTTCCCGAAACTTCTTCCATGCACATCTCACTCGAGCAACCGTTGCCGAGTCTGATCCACCTTCTCCATTCAGCATGTCTCCGAGGTAGCACACCTTCCGAGGTAGCAATGTTTTCACACCTTCCAGCTTCACGCCGTCTCCAAGATCCAACTCAACATTTCCTCCATCTGCAGCTCCCTCTGTGCACACCTTACATTTGAATGTAGCTGCCACACTGGTTAATGACCCTCTCAGACCACTACATTTTTGATGAACCCACTCAGCACACATTGTACATTGAATGGAGTTCACTCCGACACCCTTCCTGCACACAGCACACGGCCACTTCCCAGTTCTTTCCACCTCACCATATGCTTTACCACTTGCCATCACCTTTGTCTTTCCGATATTCACCTTCAGACCTTTTGTCTCCATACATTCCTTCCACTTGTTCATCTTTTCCTTCAGTCCATCCATACTTTCCGCAATCAACACCAGATCATCTGCATACAACAACTCCCACGGTAAACCCTCCTTTACGGTCTGAGCCAGCACCTCCATCACAGCTACAAATAGTAGTGGACTTAGTACCGACCCCTGATGCACTCCCACCTTCACCTCAAACTCACCACTGTTCCCGTCCTCCGTCCTTACAGCTGTGCGTGCTCTTTTGTACATTGCCATCACTACTCTGATCAACCATTCCTCCACTCCTAACTTCCTCAATGCCCATGTCAATACTTTGCGTGGAACCCTATCGAATGCTTTCTCCAGATCAACAAACCCAAAAAACAACTTCTTCCTCTTATCCATGTACTTCTCCTGCAACTGCCTCACAATGAAAAGCGCATCTGTCGTTCCTCTTCCTGGCATAAATCCAAACTGCATTTCGTCGATCTTCACTTTCTTCCTTATCCTCCTCTCCAACACCCTTTCCAATACCTTCATTCCATGCTCCAATAACTTTATCGCTCGGTACGAGCCACACTCCAGAGGGTCACCTTTCCCCTTGTATAGAGGGACGAGGGTACTCAGTTCCCAAGCCACTGGAATGCGGCCTTCTTTCACCACCAGATTACAGATCTCTGTCATTCTCTTCACACCCCAACTTCCTGCTGCCTTCAACATATCTCCCACAACTCCCGTCGGCCCTCCCGCTTTTCCACTCTTCATTGCTTTTATCGCTTCCTCAACTTCCTTCTCAGTGATCTTCTCTGCCGGTCCTAAAACTGGGTTACTCTCTATGTTGCCACCCCATTCATTCTCTGTATTCAACAGCATTTCCATATATCTTTTCCATCTTCCTTTAATTCCATCTGGGTCGACAACGATTTGTCCCACTTCATCCTTCAAGCAACTCACCCCCATCACATCACACCTCTCTTTCGCTATGTGCTTTGCAATCCTGAATACTGCTTTCTGACCCTCTTCCGAATCCAAGCGTTCTCCGAACATTTTCCTACATGCCTCCTGCGCCTTTGCTACCTCTTTCTTTGCAGCCTTCCTGGCTGCCTTATAACTTTCATGCTCTGCTGTTTCTGCTCCCGTACCCTTCGCCTTCTGCCACTCTTTGAACTTCTTCCTCTTCTCGTCAATCCTCTTTCTAACCTCAACATCCCACCACCATGTTTCCGAGTGCCTCGGTGGTCCTTTTGTCCATCCACATACCTCACCAACGGCTCCCAACAGACTAGCTTTCATTGACATCCAACCACTTTCAAGCTCAACCACATCATCCTCTACCCCACTCAGCCTCTCTTTTAATGCCTCCCTTACTGTCACCTCTTTCAACCTCCACACCTTCATTCTCGGTTGGTACTTCACCCGCCGAGCTCTCCTCGCACCTTTCACCCTTATGTCGCAGACAACCAAGTGGTGCTGTGAAACAGCCTCCTCCCCCGGGATCACCTTTGTGTCCCGGAGGTGCCGCCTATCTCGCCGACGCACCATCAGGTAGTCAACGGTTGTCGTCGACCCACCTGACGTGTATGTAACAAGCTTATTGTCCTCTTTCTGGAACTGAGTATTACAAATCAACAAATCAGCTCCATCAGCAAACTCCAAAATCCTTTCACCTTCTCCATTTCTCACACCATATCCGTAACCCCCATGAACTCCCTCAAAACCATCCATACTCCTTCCCACATGTCCATTCAGGTCTCCTCCCACCACAACAACTTCCTCATCTTTCACGTTTTCCATCAGCTTCTCTATCGCACACCAGAACTTGTCCTTCTCTTCATCGCTTCGACCAACCTGCGGAGCATATCCCGAGATGACGTTCACCAAGAGCTTTCCAATCATCATTTTCACCATCATCAACCTATCACTCACTCGTCACACTCACCACACTGTCTACAAACTCCTCAGAAAACAGGACACCAACACCATTCACGCCCTCCGGGCACCCTTGCCACACAAACTTGTATTTCTGTCCCTGCCTACCCTTCACCATTCTCACACCACTTCCCTTCCATCTCGTCTCTTGCACACAACATATGTCCACTCTTCTTCTGACCAATACTTTCACCACTTCTCCTGATCTCCCTGTCATTGTCCCCACATTCCATGTCCCAAACCTCAGAAACCGATCTCCACTTCGGGAAACATGTGGATACATGGGGATACATCTCTGTGGATACATGGGGGAAAATAGCCAGAAGGTCCCATGATCTGGCAAAGCACTGTAGCACATTGAGATTGTTCTTCACTTGTGGTGGCTCAAATTGGGTAGTACAATTTTCATGTTGTGAAGATTATTTTTGGCTTCCCAAAACTGTAGATCCCCAGCAATCTTGGGGCTTATTAAAGCAACAAAAAAAGTTTTGAAATGTTGCATGTCTTGTGCAGTCAAACTTTGGGCTAAATAGTTTGAAAGCAGTGTAAGTGAGGTGCTCTCCTTATTCAGAGTTCGTACGGGTAATGGGAGCTACCGGTAGCTTCCGGTCCCTCGAGCGACGGGGCTTGCTTCGATCTCTCCACGGCATCAAAGTTTGAGTGTTTTCCCGTTCGTTTCTTTGTCAAATTTCCGCTGCGTATTTTGTTGTGTATGTGTTATTGTGTGTTTCTATTTGGTTTTGGTTTTGTAGTTGTTGCAAATTTGTGTGTCATTAGTCGTTTCTTGGTTCGCGCCTCGTGCGCCTCGTGCGGCCTGGTGTCTCGTGCAGCCTCCTCGTCTCGACTTGTGCCCCGCCCCCTATATCTCGTTTGTTCTTTCACCTCTGCTCCTGCTTTCTCAAATCCACGTTCTCACTTAGAGACTTTTCCCAGATTGTTTTTCATGGTTTTGTTTAAATATTTATTTAAATATGTTTAAACCGCAGCCGTGATGCTGACGCCGCCCCCTCCCACCCCCCAGAATTTCCATGTTTTAAACGTTTCCCAGTGTGTACCCTGGATAAGAATAGGTACGCCGTATCCCTGCGTGTCGTAAGAGGCGACTAAGAGGGTTGGCGTCAGGAAGGGCATCCGGCCATAAAAACATTGCCTCAAAAAGAGAACCATGACAATTACAACTACATGTGGGCAGGGTACAGCCCGAAGTGGAGATCGGTTTCTGAGGTTTGGGACATGGAATGTAGGGACAATGACAGGGAGATCAGGAGAAGTGGTGGAAGCATTGGTCAGAAGAAGAGTGGACATATGTTGTGTGCAAGAGACGAGATGGAAGGGAAGTGGTGTGAGAATTGTGAAGGGTAGGCAGGGACAGAAATACAAGTTTGTGTGGCAAGGGTGCCCGGAGGGCGTGAATGGTGTTGGTGTCCTGTTTTCTGAGGAGTTTGTAGACAGTGTGATGAGTGTGACTAGAGTGAGTGATAGGTTGATGATGGTGAAAATGATGATTGGAAAGCTCTTGGTGAACATCATCTCGGGATATGCTCCGCAGGTTGGTCGAAGCGATGAAGAGAAGGACAAGTTCTGGTGTGCGATAGAGAAGCTGATGGAAAACGTGAAAGATGAGGAAGTTGTTGTGGTAGGAGGAGACCTAAATGGACATGTGGGAAGGAGTATGGATGGTTTTGACGGAGTTCATGGGGGTTACGGATATGGTGTGAGAAATGGAGAAGGTGAAAGGATTTTGGAGTTTGCTGATGGAGCTGATTTGTTGATTTGTAATACTCAGTTCCAGAAAGAGGATAATAAGCTTGTTACATACACATCAGGTGGGTCGACGACAACCGTTGACTACCTGATGGTGCGTAGGCGAGATAGGGGGCACCTCCGGGACACAAAGGTGATCCCGGGGGAGGAGGCTGTTTCACAGCACCACTTGGTTGTCTGCGACGTAAGGGTGAAAGGTGCGAGGAGAGCTTGGCGGGTGAAGTACCAACCGAGAATGAAGGTGTGGAGGTTGAAAGAGGTGACAGTAAGGGAGGCATTAAAAGAGAGGCTGAGTAGGGTCGAGGATGATGTGGTTGAGCTTGAAAGTGGTTGGATGTCAATGAAAGCTAGTCTGTTGGGAGCCGTTGGTGAGGTATGTTGATGGACAAAAGGACCACCGAGGCACTCGGAAACATGGTGGTGGGATCATGAAGTTGGAAAGAGGATTGACGAGAAGAGGAAGAAGTTCAAGGAGTGGCAGAAGGCGAAGGGTACGGGAGCAGAAACAGCAGAGCATGAAAGTTATAAGGCAGCCAGGAAGGCTGCAAAGAAAGAGGTAGCAAAGGCGCAGGAGGCATGTAGGAAAATGTTCGGAGAACGCTTGGATTCGGAAGAGGGTCAGAAAGCAGTATTCAGGATTGCAAAGCAGATAGCGAAAGAGAGGTGTGATGTGATGGGGGTGAGTTGCTTGAAGGATGAAGTGGGACAAATCGTTGTCGACCCAGATGGAATTAAAGGAAGATGGAAAAGATATATGGAAATGCTGTTGAATACAGAGAATGAATGGGATGGCAACATAGAGAGTAACCCAGTTTTAGGACCGGCAGAGAAGATAACTGAGAAGGAAGTTGAGGAAGCCATAAAGGCAATGAAGGGTAGAAAAGCGGGAGGGCCGAAGGGAGTTGTGGGAGATATGTTGAAGGCAGCAGGAAGTTCGGGTGTGAAGAGAATGACAGAGATCTGTAATCTGGTGGTGAAAGAAGGCCGCATTCCAGTGGATTGGGAATTGAGTACCCTCGTCCCTCTATACAAGGGGAAAGGTGACCCTCTGGAGTGTGGCTCGTACCGAGCGATAAAGTTATTGGAGCATGGAATGAAGGTATTGGAAAGGGTGTTGGAGAGGAGGATAAGGAAGAAAGTGAAGATCGACGAAATGCAGTTTGGATTCATGCCAGGAAGAGGAACGACAGACGCGCTTTTCATTGTGAGGCAGTTGCAGGAGAAGTACATGGAGAAGAGGAAGAAGTTGTTTCTTGGGTTTGTTGATCTGGAGAAAGCATTCGATAGGGTTCCACGCAAAGTATTGACATGGGCATTGAGGAAGTTAGGAGTGGAGGAATGGTTGATCAGAGTAGTGATGGCAATGTACAAAAGAGCACGCACAGCTGTAAGGACGAAGGACGGGAACAGTGGTGAGTTTGATGTGAAGGTGTGAGTGCATCAGGGGTCGGTACTAAGTCCACTACTATTTGTAGCTGTGATGGAGGTGCTGGCTCAGAACGTAAAGGAGGGTTTACCGTGGGAGTTGTTGTATGCAGATGATCTGGTGTTGATTGCGGAAAGTATGGATGGACTGAAGGAAAAGATGAACACGTGGAAGGAATGTATGGAGACAAAAGGTCTGAAGGTGAATATCGGAAAGACGAAGGTGATGGCAAGTGGTGAAGCATGTGGTGAGGTGGAAAGAACTGGGAAGTGGCCGTGTGCTGTGTGTAGGAAGGGTGTCGGAGTGAACTCCATTCAGTGTACAATGTGCGCTGAGTGGGTTCATCAAAAATGTAGTGGTCTGAGAGGGTCATTAACCAGTGTGGCAGCTACATTCAAATGTAAGGTGTGCACAGAGGGAGCTGCAGATGGAGGAAATGTTGAGTTGGATCTTGGAGATGGCGTGAAGCTGGAAGGTGTGAAAACATTTTGCTACCTCGGAGACATGCTGAATGGAGACGGTGGATCAGACTCGGCAACGGTTGCTCGAGTGAGATGTGCATGGAAGAAGTTTCGGGAATTGAGTGGCGTGCTGATGATGAGGGGAGTGTCGTTGAAGCTGAAGGGAAAGGTGTATGCTGCATGTGTGAGAAGTGTTATGATTTATGGGAGCGAGACATGGTTAATGAACGTAGAGCAACAACGAAGGTTGAAAAGGGTAGAAATGCGAATGGTTCGACGGATGTGCGGAGTATCGTTGAGAGAGAGGAAGACAAATGATGAATTGCGAAAGATGATAGGAATAGAGCCTGTGATTGATGCTGTGAAGAGGAACAGGTTGAGATGGTTTGGTCATGTGTTGAGGAAGGATGAAAGTGACTGGTTGAGAAGAGTGATGGAAATGAATGTAGAAGGAAGTAGAAGACGGGGAAGACCGAGAAAGACTTGGCTAAAGATGGTGGAAGAAGAAATGCGGGCAAGGGGGTTAACAAGGAGAGATGCAGAAAATAGGGCAAACTGGAGAAGATTGTCATGGGGACCGCAAGGCTAACCCCCGCTCTAGCAGGGAAAATGGCCTTTAAAATGCATGTTGTTGTTGTTGTTGTTGTTGTTGTTGTACGGGTAATGGGAGAGAGTGTGTTTTCTGTTATTTTCAGAATAAAACAAATGTGTACGAATGGGTTATGTTCCCGAGAATCATTCATAAGTCTTTCGTTCTGTACTCGGGACGCAATTTCCCATTGACACATTGCCAAACTGCAGCTCAGGACAGCTCAACCAACGATACTCTACTATGGCCAGGTTTTGATATCTGGCCTGCTTTGTTCCAGGTCTTCTGTATCCAGCCCACCACATTGTCATGTTAACAGTTACCCAATATGTTATTCAACTGAAGCAGGATAGTGGTTGACTTTAAATCCTTGATAATTTGCATAATCTTGCTGATATGTTTTGATGTAGTGGGATGAGTCAAATATGGTTGTGTGTGGTCATGGAAAATCAGTCAAATGCAATGGAAAAGTCATGGAATTACAGATACCCAAAAGGGTACGAACCCTATTATTTTATTAATCAGCCTTTCCATATCCACAGGTTGGTTACACAACCAACTTGTCCACCAAGTTCCGTCCGAATCCGTCCATCACTTTTTGAGATATCGTGCTCCATATCGAGAGGTCTAATAACATAAGCTAACCCCGCTCTAGCAGGGAAAATGGCCTTAAAATGCCTGTTGTTTGTGTGTGCTCCATATCGTTTTTTGCCCTTTCTCTCATTGGTGAAGAATCACTACAAAATTCTCAAACACCAGATACGGATCCGAATCTTAACCAAAATCTAATAATTTTGTCCATGTCACATTCCCAACCTCTCCAAATTTCACCCGAATCCGTCGCCAACTTTTAGATATCCTGTTCACAGACAAACGAACAAAAAAGACGTCGTGCAGAGCACGGTACTTTCAAAAACCCGGACCTCTACAGCTTGTTGAAGTTTCATGATGATCGGTTTAGAAATGTGACCTGCAGGCGATTGACAGACAAACAGACAGAATAACAAAATCGACCAACCAATATACTTCAAAAATCTTCGATCTTGCAAGTAACAGACAAACAGACAGGGGTGAAAACATAACCTCCACCCACCTTTGGTGGTGGAGGTAAGTATAATGGCACTCAGTAGAGCGCATTCCTCCACCAGGCTGAACAGTTTGTGTTTTGTATCCCACTGATAGGCCGCATTTGGATTCGGGCCTGAACCAAAATCTTATCTGCTTGTTATTGATGCCTATCCAAATCATCCACCAAGTTTTGTCCTAATCCGTCCACAACATTTTGAAATATCATTCTATTTTATATCGTTTTTGGCCCCATCTCTCAATGGTGAATAATCACTTTTAAAAATTCTCGTGTCCGGATTTGCATCCAGACCTCACCAAAATCGAATCAGTTCGTCCTTGTCACACACCAAACCATCTCGAACGGAATCCATCCATAACTTTTTGAGATATCCTGCTCACAGACAGACAGACAAACAAATAAACAGGGGTAAAAACACAACTTCCATCCACTGAAGTAACGGGTCATTTTATTTGGGTTATATTTAGAAAAACGAATAAATAAATATAAATTTTAAGCACTTTTAAAATTCATTTATTTTTAATTACTCTCGTCTCATTTCCACCTTTCTTTCAATCCCATTAATGTTCCATTTCATTTTGATCATCTCATTCATTGCATTCCATCTCCTGCTCCACCTTTCCTCAGCATTATATATCACACTTATCTGATTGTCGTTTCTTTTCCACCCAACATCCCACCAAACACCCCAGCTTCTGTCGACCCTAACTCGCCCTACCCAACCAACATGCCAATGCCATCTCCTGGCCATCGATTGGCCACTTGGCCCGGATCACCGCAGCTGGCTGGTGGACCACGGCACACGGCCATGCCAAGTAGCCTTTCTCCTGCCCAGGCTGCAATTCATTCCCCACTGTCAGACCCTACACACTCTCCACGTGCAGGTCAGATTTGGAGTTGCAGTTAACCAGCACTCGGCCTTTTAGGTATGCAGCTTAGGAAAAACTTTATAAGGATCATGGTTTCTTTGACTGCCACCACTGCGAGTCTTCATGCTGTTGTGATCATAACCGATTTGTAATTGGCTGAATTCAAAGCCTGCATGGGAAATAGTATCCAGTGGTTATATGGGGATTGAGAGCTGTGTTTGAATTGGAGGGTTGAGGATGTGGAGGTTGTAATTATAAAACGAGGGTTGGGGCATGTAATCATAAAAAGGTGGGGTAGGGAGCATGGACAGGTTAACACAGTCTTACAGGATAGCCGTGGCTCTAAAAAGTTAACAGATGACCCACAGGTATAACTACAAGGTGGCTTTAAAGTCGCTTTACCCCTCCTCAGTAAGACATTCTTTCTTAAACTTTTAATATACAGATTTTATTGTGCAGTACGTGCAATAATTAATCAGTCATTGTATCTGTATACACTCCATATTTCACCGTGCACTACTGAATTCGTCATCAAGTACTCTTGGACATCTTATGTAGGAACTGTGGAATCACATGTGCAAAATAGGCCACGACTGCAGCGCACAATTCTTTGATCTTCCTACACCGGTTTGTCGTCACTTTCTCCTTGATGAAGCCCCACAGAGTGTTGTCTGGAGTCGTTGGACCTTGACTACATTGTGCCCATGGCAGAGGAGTTGCCAATGTTGGTGATCCGCGTCCAATCAATTGTTGAGGGAACATTTAATTGAGATAGTCCTGAACATGTAATGCAAAATGTGCGGGTGCGCCATATTGTTGAAAGCGGACCCTTTCAGCTATTCCATCATTAACAAGTCGTCGTACCAGCCAGTTTTGTTAAACATGCGCTCACAAACTACGCCTTTTACCGGTCCATCAAAATATAGGGACTAAATAAATGTCGTGAGGCAATTCCTGCCAATATCATCACATGTGGAGGATGATGCTCAAATTCCAATGTGAAATGTGGATTTTCCTTCGACCAGAACACTCCATTTTGTACCTGTGAGCTTGTGCGTCGTGAGCACTTTCATCCAAAAACAACACTTTTTCTTGAGACAGGGCAGTCGAGAAGGTGTCAAGAAAGACCGCATAATGCACAGCGCCGATCAATGTCGCATCACTCAGTACATTTACAACTGATGGACGCCAGGGTTTCAACTGAAGATCTTTTTTCATTTGAGTTTGCTTAGTGGTCTACAGCGGAGGGAGGGAAGTGCGAGCATTTGACAGAGGTAAAGCGATTTTCAGGCCTCCCTGTACAAAGCTTCGCTCTGCCAAGGAGACCCAACACCATGAAGACTGTGGCAATTTTATTACACTTGTACACCACCAAGGACACCACCACCCTTTCCTATACATGGAACAATGTTTTTTGAGGTAGAGGGGGGTGGAGTTGAGGGAGGCAGGGGATTTCATCACTTTACTATATGGAGTGTAGGGATGTGATTTGTCAGGCGTTCAAACGTATCTCCTCAATCGTTCACTTAATTCCTTTGCATATTCTCAACATCTTCTCAATTTTAACTTCCAGGAGCATCTTTATCAAGCCGTAAACTACCTCAACGTTCGTGGGCTGGTGCCATTCCTTCTTTGCTATCCCATAATGCATTGCACCAGCTTCTCTGCCCTTCACCCACCCCGGCGGTGCTGCCCAGCCTAGCGGGAAGCTATCTCTGTTCACCTCTCGAACGCTTCCTCGGCTCGGTGTTTATGCGAAGACACTTGCAGAGGGTCATTCAACAGGAGGAGGCGGTGAGACGGTTTGGGATTTTTAACATTCTTCCCATTCTTCTCCCTTTCTTCTTTCCTTCCATCTCACATGAATTTTAATTCATTTTTTCTACAAGTATTTTTATTCACCTGGAAATTACCATTTTGTAATTTTTGGTTTGAAAATAAAAGCATCCCTCATCACGCTTTCCTTTTCTATCGCGTTTTTTTTCTTCGTTGCTATTCCTTCCTTTCATTTGATAAATCTCGTTCTCTACCAACCTGTCCTGAACGTTAACCCTCCCACCCCCACCCCTTCCTATGCACTCCCTCCCTTCACTCCCCATCCATTCTATAGTTGCACCTCTTGAGTTCTACAGAGCCTGGTGTGATAACATTCAAAACTGAGGCGCTCAAGTGTCGTGTAGCCCTCAATGCACAGACATTCCAGACTCTGCAGCTCAAGGCCACACCAGAGGCTGAACCCTGGAGTCCTGATGAGTTGCAGGTCCTCGAGAAATTCTTTGAGACTAGGGTAGGATAATACTCGGTGTGCATCCTTTTAGTCTGCTTTAAAACGTAGTGTTATTGAACATTCATTTTGCTCCGATTCTCAGCTTAATTGCTCGTAATTTATTTTCCACTTCCCATATTTCCCTCTCCTTGACTATCGCCTATCAGGTGGCTGGCCCGCCATTCAAAGCAAACACACTCAATGCCTTTGCCAAGTTACTGGGTGCTCCCACACACATCTTGCATGATTGCGTGCAGATAATGCGCCTTGAGCTGGTATGTACAAAACCCATTCACACTTTCTGCTTCACCCTGCTTATTTATATTTTCATTATTAATCAGGATCGAGGCTCATGGAAGGGTGAGGTGACCGAGTGGGGTAGAGGAGAATGGGCAACAAACTGAGAGTGGGGGCCAATGGGGCCACAGTTGGACAAAACAACCTTACTCTTTCGTTTTGGTTGTTGCTTCTCCGTTATGATTGCACCCTTCTAAGTTTGGTTGTTATATCATGTAGGGTTGCTCATGATGAACAAGTTCTCTATAGTGCATTTGCCTTTGCACTACTGTTTCGTTGTTTTAGTTTTTTCCTTGATTATTTGATATTACGTTGGGAGGGAGGAGTCAACAAAGATACTAATGCGCTGCAGCACAGATGAAGGTGCAAAGTCATCCACGAGAATAAAAAAAAAAATCGGATTTGTTCAATCTGCCACAAAAATCCCTCGATCACCAATAGATTAAGCATAGATTGCAAAATCATGACCCAGTGACGATTGCTATGAAATCGAGGAGAGACAATGCAACATGTCCCGCACAAGCAGAATGTGCACTATAAATGCCGCAGCTTGTCACTATGAGAGGAAGAGTTGTTGGTGTTGTGCTCTTCAGGAACCAACAGACCAAAAACCACTCCCAATGTGATGAGGTGACTCCCGAATGTGCTCTTGATTCGGTAAAACGGGCATGCTAGAAGCTGCCAACTCCAACCTTCTTTTTTCCCCTTTGCTCCAACAATTTGTGCCGAAAGTCCCAACAACATGGTAAGAAATGCTTGGAAGCACAAAAATAACCTTTGTTGACTGGTGGGTTCCTTGACTTGGATGGTTGGGATGTTTTTTCTTTTCTTTTTTTCAATCATTTCTGAAAAAGGGCTTGGTTCCACAATGGAGGATGGTTGGGATGCAGTCCAGGCTTTTTCCTTTTGTGCTTTTCTTATGATCCTGCACTCTGATCATCACCTGAATTGGGTTATCTTATTAACCATCGGTATAATGACTGCCGAGCACTTTGCTAAAGCGTGTACCCACGTGATGCCTTTATCTCTGCTTTTTCAACACCAACATGATGATGTATTTTTAAATTATTGTTTGTTCTTTACATGTTTGCAGTCTAAACCTTCAGATAAATTGGTGTTCCGATAAAGTTTCCAGTAAGACCCAGCTGTAAAGTGTTATCCTGGTGTTTCGCATGTAGGCCGAGGCATCGATGTCCATCTACGGGACAGCACTGACGTTATAATCGGTGACCCATCTGCCAGCATTAGTTGGTGGACGTTAAAGATCCCATGCTGTTATATGAATAGTGTAGGCGAGTTATTGCTGGGACCCTGAACAAATTACTAATTTCCGCTTGGACTTGGGATAGCAAGTGGTCTGGTATTATTGGATGTTCCTTGACCCTGTGTTCCACCCCTTGCTCTATTAGTGTGGTTCTTATCTAGGCAGCAGTTCCTACACTATATACAAATTGCCTAGGTAATTTGTGTTTCACATGTGAACAGCCTTCTTCAGAGACAAAGTGGAAACCAACACACAAATGTTTTTTCCAATACACAGAAATATTCAAAACAAAATTTGTGGTGGTTTGTATCTTTTTATATCGCTCTTTTATCTCGCTCCAGTTTAATGTTCTTTGCTTGCGCTTTGTTCTCTCAGTTTCCAGATCAGAGCTTGAGGTGGGGCGTGCAGTTCTGCCTGACAATCCCACCAAGTGCGCCACCGATTGCACCTCCTGGCATGCCTGCTGTTGTGCTCAAATCCAAGATGCTCTTTTTTGTAGGGCTACCACCCCATAACAATATTTTTCCTTTGCCTTTCATATTATTAGACAATTTGAGCAAAAGGTGCGGGTTGGTTTCCAGAGTAGCTCGCTCATGAATCCAAATGTTAATTAATTGTTCTTCATTGTGATGATGTTTAGAGGCATCAATTTATTTATTTATTTTACTTGATAATTTCCTCTAAAGTGCCTTAAGACATTTCCCTGTTGAATGCACGAAGTAAATAACTTAATATTACCGCGTCCCCTCGTGCAGTGGGAGATGGGGGTTTTCAATCACTTCTCTGTGCGTGTCTGTCTGGGCCGTAACCTTTTACCGTTTCAGATTTTGCCATCAAATTTTCAACAAAGCTTTATTATGAGAATATGGAGAAGGCAAATTAATAAGTTCATTAATTAATAACGGTTAATGTCACATAAAATCGTAAATTTTCATCCGATTGACCTGACATTTTAAGAATTGGCATATTGGTCACTGAGTTGGTTCACCAATGAAAGATAGATTACAGCGTAGCTGATTGTTTTTACAGCATAGCCCGTTGGGCAATACCGTCTGGAACAGCGTTTGTCTGTCCGTATGTTCCCACAAACGTATACCAATCAGAGATGAGGATCTGGTCACATGACAGTGGGACAGTGTTTACTAACCATTACAGTTCCATATTTTACTCAAAGGAAATATAATAAACTTCTGTGGAACGTTTTGGGGTCCAGGCAGGTGTCGTAAGGTAAGTGGGAGGTTTCAGAAATTCCTCTGTACAATTATGATTTTGAAATGCTCCCGAATAGACATTGACCTTGCTCCCGAATCAGAAAGTGAACAAATGATAACTGCTGGTTTGATAATACAGTATATCAATACAATCGTGATTTAACATTCTATTTTGATATACTAATGCTATAGTATTAATTTGTGATTGGAATGATGCTGTTTGGAATGTAAATATAACGATATTAAGTAAAACGCAGAATGAGGAAATGACGTAAGGGTTTCCATCCATGGCATTTGCGGATTCCCCATTTGCAGTTTCGCAATTGACTGGATATAGCAACATTCAAAATGAGTATGATTTTTGTGCAAGTCTTTCACAATCCTGCTGTCAATGCCTGACGTTTGACTGAAGGTGGCACAGAAATGTGGAATTTATTGGTTCATCGATTGCCATTCGCCGATTTTTTTTTTCTTTTCTTTTTTTCCCAAAGTCATTCATGATCAGGCTGTCCATGCCTGAAGTAAAAACATTTTAGTTCTTACATTATTTGCTAACTGCTAACTGGTATCCCCACCCAGGTCATACTATCCTCTTCAACAAAGTATCAAACAAGTCTGGCTACGCTGGTGTTCGACTATGGGTTTTGTTTTTAGATTAAAAGGACAAGGTTCCATAAAGTTGTCAATTTTCATGCGAATGACTTGAAATTTGAACAGGTTTTGCAAATTGGATCACTGATGCAGGCCTATTGCTTTTTAGGTGAAAAGGTCATGGTCACCTGAAATCGTCAATTTTTCGGTTATTTCCCTGAAATAACCTCATAGAATGGTTCCCAGTGTCTGGCCGTCCGTACGTACATCCGCTAACATTTGACAAAAACATCTCACAAACTACCTGACCGATACGGACCGAATTTGGTACAATGCATCAGGACAGTAAGGTTTCATGGGGTTGTGCTCCCCATTAGGTTCCACTCCTTTTAAAGGCAGTGAAAAGGGGGTTCGCCCTAAATATGGGTATTTCATTCAAAAGCTTCTTCGATTGGTTTTTCATTCGAAACCGACAACCGGATCCAGACCAAACTTGCCATGTGACATCATGACCATGCCATAACCTTAAGTTGTGCTCCCCATGGCTGTATCTCCCCTGGAAAGGGGGCTACGAGCTCCCTCCCCAAATCCCTCATATTCTCTAAAACATATTTTCCTCACAAACTACCTGACCAAGACGGATCAAAATTGGTATGATACATCAGAACATTAAGGTCTCATGGGGTTGTGCTCCTCATTTGCATCCAACTCCTATAAGAGGCTGAAAAGGGGTGTTTGCCTCAAATTCACATAACTCGTTTTAAAATCTCCTCACAAACCATGGGGACATAACTGTCAGTCCCCCACGAGGCTATTTATTTTCTAATTTTTTCAACTGTTTTCATCATGTTTAGCATACGGAAGAAGACGAAGTCTGAATACAAAGCGGACGCGGACAGGCTTTGCATTTTCAGATGCTTTCTAGTTTTTATTATTATTATTTTACCCATGAAGGCATTTTCTGTCAAAATTTTGGGCAAACACATGGGGACCACTCGGTCAGTTGCCATGCGATGACCCATATGGTAAAGAATGTACACAGGAAAAGTGTCTGGATGCATGGGGTTAACCCAATGCCGGTGTCCTATAATCCTTACTTGCTAAGCGGTTCACATTCAACTTGACAGATAATTTTAAGAGGGGCAGTAGTGTTAGTTCAGCAGTTAATGTGTTAGTTCGGAGGTTAATATGTGTTAGTTCGGCAGTCATAGTGCACAGTGAAGCAGCATGTCATTGCAAAGTAACTTGCATCGCTGAACATGACTTTACCTGTGACAGCTGCAGTTGACCCAGCGCATTGGGCTGCCTGCCCCACCGCCTGTGAGTGGTGGAGTGGGAAGTGAAGCGGTGAGTGTAATCGTACCGGTGGTGTACGACATGGCGACGGGTTCCACACAGCAAGCCGAGATCCCGCGACAGCCCCCAGGAGCTGGGAATATCTCATTCCTCGTAAGCAATGCGCTCAGGCGCTTTGCTGAACTCAACCCTACACATCCCGGTTTGTTTTTCTTTTTATTCGCATTGCACTTCCTTGCTTTTGTCCTTGTGACACTTTGGCATTGCAAAACATTGTTTGGACAAACTCGAACTGTGCTGTGTGGTGCTTTTGTGTTCGACGTCCTTGTACATTGAGTAACTTTATAAGTACACTGATCCAGTCCCAATGTGGGCTACCGTTATTCATGTATTTGTTGTTAAAATACTCATCTGTACATATTTCATTCTATTATATTTGGGTAAAATTTGTATTTTATCACAAAACTTGCCAGTGGATGCTTCTAAGTGTTCCACTCACCTTCACTCCTTTGTTTTCTTTTTCAATCATCTGTGGAGCTACTTCCTCGAGTCATTCTGTCATGTTCTTCCCTCTTGTCTTTCATGGCAGCGGCCCATAATATCACTTCTGCAAAACCTCTCCATTCGCTTTCTGCTCCTACTAACCCTCGTCACTGTGTTTACCTCTTTATCCATCGGTGCTTGCCCTCTCTGCTTGTACAACTATACCTTGTACTTGAAGTCTGTGTTGATTATTTTTATTTTTCGTCTGTCATGCATCTTTTCCATAAGGTTCGTAATTTCAATGCAATTAACATTATTCTCAATATACATTTGATTCATATTTATTTTGAACAAGCATTCTGAGTATTGCGCTGCAATACATGTTCCCTACCGGCAGTCTGTCGTCCGGAAAACTGTTGGGGAAATTACCAAAGTTCAAAGTGCCATAACTTTGTCAAAAATGATCGAAACGTCGTGAAGTTCGAACTTGATCTGTAACTTATGGAAACCATGTACCAAGTTTGAAATCATTAGCATTAAGAGTTTAGAAAAAAAGTCTGGAAAACTGTTCTTTGCGTGACGGACGGACGGACGGACGGACGGACGGACGGACTGACGGACTGACAGACGGAGGGACGGAGTGCAAACCTATAGTCCCCTCCGGTGTACACTGGTAGGGGACTAATAAAGAAATATTAGCAAGAAGCAATAGTGATAGAATGTGCTGTACGTAGAGCCTTGAAAGAGCTGGCAAATGGAAAAGCACCAGGTGCCAATGAAATTCCAATGTAACTCTTCAAGGTAGTTGGGGAGGAGACAGTCGAAATTTTAACAGCTCTCTGTACAGTCGGTCTACATACCATTGCCAAATAAATGTTCATGTTAAACGTTAAATGTTAAACAGTATAATGGTATTTTAAACCAATGTCAGTGGTTGCTAGGAGACAGGGCAGCATGTAGAATCATACTGACGTTATCATAAGACTTTAAACAAAACAAATGTTTTTTGTAGGGAGTCAATCCCTCGGCACATCCCCTATAAACCCTTTTGTTGTTTTTTTATGCCGTGAACAATTTTTGGCGCATCACATGGGTGGTGAATGTTGTGGTCAAGTTTCATCAAAACAGTGTGTATAGTTTCTGAGAAGAAAGCAAGTACCTATTTTGGGGGACAAACGCCTCCACAAGTACACCCCTTCAAGGCCGGTTTTATTTTTATTTTTATTTTATTTTTAAGTGTGAAGAAACTTTTGTACATCACTGGTGATGAAGGTTTTTTTTTTGTTTTTTTTTTTGTGGTTGTGGTCAGGTTGCATCGAAATAGTGTGTGTAGTTTCAGAGGAACAAGCAAATTCCTATTTTGGGAGGTCAAACTTGGAGTCACGTTGACCCACGGTAGACCCCTAAGACCCCGATTCTTTTTTTTCTTTAATGCCATGAACAAACTTGAGCTGCAACATACCAAATATCATCTTAGCAAAGTTTGGTCACACTCCCATCAGCAGTTTCGGAGAAGACGTTGCAAGTGTTTACGGACTGACGGACAGACGACGGCGCGCCATCGCATAAGCTCCCCAGAACTATATTCCAGGTGAGCAAATAATAAAGAAGTGCTGATGCTAAAACAGAAACTATCATACTTTGGACACATAATGTGTACAGTAAACGAAAGTCAGGAGAAATCAAACATGCTGGGTAGGGTTGAGAGAAGAAGAGGAAGAGGAAGAGGCAGACCTTGCATGTGCTGGATGGATGGGGGTAAAGGCTGCAACAGTGCAGGATAGGGATGTTTCGAGAAATATGATCATGATGTGACCAGAAGACAGACACGACTTCACATAACTAGATTAACTAGACTTATTTACTACACCAGTACTTATTATTTAATGATATGAACTTTTACATTTCAATCTTTTTCCATTTTGCTTGGTTTTCTTTTTTTTTTCTTTTTTCTTTTTTTAAGCGGGAGCTTCCGGTCCCTCGAGCGACGAGGCTTGCTTCGATCTCTCCACGGCATCAAAGTTTGAGTGTTTTCCCGTTCGTGTCTTTGTCAAATTTCCGCTGGGTATTTTGTTGTGTATGTGTTATTGTGTGTTTCTATTTGGTTTTGGTTTTGTAGTTGTTGCAAATTTGTGTGTAATTAGTCGTTTTTTTGTTCGTGCCTCGTGCGCGGCCTGGTCTCTCCGGGCTCCCTCCCCCCCCCCCCCCCCCCCTGGTCAGTGTTTTGTGAATATGGGTTCTTTCCTTCATAGTATTTGCTTGTTTCTTTGATTTTCTTTTCTCAGACAGACCTCTCACGAACATCTTACCCTTTGTCCAGTGTTTTGAAAACAGAACAAACAAAGAAAAAAAAAAAAAAATTCTATATTAATTCTTTCTCTCCTCCCGGACACGTGCTTGTTCGCTCTCCTCCTCGTCTCGACTTGTGCCCCGCCCGCTATATCTCGTTTTTCTTCCACCTCTGCTCCTGCTTTCTCAAATCCACGTTCTCACTTAGAGACTTTTCCCAGATTGTTTTTCATGGTTTTGTTTAAATATTATTTAAATATGTTTAAACCGCAGCCGTGATGCTTACGCCGCCCTCCCCCCCCCCCCCCCCCCGAATTTCCATGTTTTAAACGTTTCCCAGTGTGTACCCTGGATTAGAATAGGTACACCGTATCCCTGCGTGTCGTAAGAGACGACTAAGAGGGTTGGCGTCAGGAAGGGCATCCGGCCATAAAAACATTGCCTCAAAAAGAGAACCATGACAATTACAACTACATGTGGGCAGGGTACAGCTCGAAGTGGAGATCGGTTTCTGAGGTTTGGGACATGGAATGTAGGGACAATGACAGGGAGATCAGGAGAAGTGGTGGAAGTATTGGTCAGAAGAAGAGTGGACATATGTTGTGTGCAAGAGACGAGATGGAAGGGAAGTGGTGTGAGAATGGTGAAGGGTAGGCAGGGACAGAAATACAAGTTTATGTGGCAAGGGTGCCTGGAGGGCGTGAATGGTGTTATTGTCCTGTTTTCTGAGGAGTTTGTGGACAGTGTGGTGAGTGTGACTAGAGTGAGTGATAGGTTGATGATGGTGAAAATGATGATTGGAAAGCTCTTGGTGAACGTCATCTCGGGATATGCTCCGCAGGTTGGTCGAAGCGATGAAGGGAAGGACAAGTTCTGGTGTGCGATAGAGAAGCTGATGGAAAACGTGAAAGATGTGGAAGTTGTTGTGGTAGGAGGAGACCTAAATGGACATGTGGGAAGGAGTATGGATGGTTTTGAGGGAGTTCATGGGGATTACGGATATGGTGTGAGAAATGGAGAAGGTGAAAGGATTTTGGAGTTTGCTGATGGAGCTGATTTGTTGATTTGTAATACTCAGTTCCAGAAAGAGGATAATAAGCTTGTTACATACACGTCAGGTGGGTCGACGACAACCGTTGACTACCTGATGGTGCGTAGGCGAGATAGGGGGCACCTCCGGGACACAAAGGTGATCCCGGGGGAGGAGGCTGTTTCACAGCACCACTTGGTTGTCTGCGACATAAGGGTGAAAGGTGCGAGGAGAGCTCGGCGGGTGAAGTACCAACCGAGAATGAAGGTGTGGAGGTTGAAAGAGGTGACAGTAAGGGAGGCATTAAAAGAGAGGCTGAGTAGGGTCGAGGATGATGTGGTTGAGCTTGAAAGTGGTTGGATGTCACTGAAAGCTAGTCTGTTGGGAGCCTTTGGTGAGGTATGTGGATGGACAAAAGGACCACCGAGGCACTCGGAAACATGGTGGTGGGATGATGAAGTTGGAAAGGGGATTGACGAGAAGAGGAAGAAGTTCAAGGAGTGGCAGAAGGCGAAGGGGACGGGAGCAGAAACAGCATAGCATGAAAGTTATAAGGCAGCCAGGAAGGCTGCAAAGAAAGAGGTAGCAAAGGTGCAGGAGGCATGTTGGAAAATGTTCGGAGAACGCTTGGATTCGGAAGAGGATCAGAAAGCAGTATTCAGGATTGCAAAGCAGATAGCGAAAGAGAGGTGTGATGTGATGGGGGTGAGTTGCTTGAAGGATGAAGTGGGACAAATCGTTGTCGACCCAGATGGAATTAAAGGAAGATGGAAAAGATATATGGAAATGCTGTTGAATACAGAGAATGAATGGGATGGCAACATAGAGAGTAACCCAGTTTTAGGACCGGCAGAGAAGATAACTGAGAAGGAAGTTGAGGAAGCGATAAAAGCAATGAAGGGTAGAAAAGCAGGAGGGCCGACGGGAGTTGTGGGAGACATGTTGAAGGCAGCAGGAAGTTGGGGTGTGAAGAGAATGACAGAGATCTGTAATCTGGTGGTGAAAGAAGGCCGCATTCCAGTGGATTGGGAACTGAGTACCCTCGTCCCTCCATACAAGGGGAAAGGTGACCCTCTGGAGTGTGGCTCGTACCGAGCGATTAAGTTATTGGAGCATGGAATGAAGGTATTGGAAAGGGTGTTGGAGAGGAGGATAAGGAAGAAAGTGAAGATCGACGAAATTCAGTTTGGATTTATGCCAGGAAGAGGAACGACAGACGCGCTTTTCATTGTGAGGCAGTTGCAGGAGAAGTACATGGAGAAGAGGAAGAAGTTGTTTCTTGGGTTTGTTGATCTGGAGAAAGCATTCGATAGGGTTCCACACAAAGTATTGACATGGGCATTGAGGAAGTTAGGAGTGGAGGAATGGTTGATCAGAGTAGTGATGGCAATGTACAAAAGAGCGCGCACAGCTGTAAGGACGGGAACAGTGGTGAGTTTGAGGTGAAGGTGGGAGTGCATCAGGGGTCGGTACTAAGTCCACTACTATTTGTAGCTGTGATGGAGGTGCTGGCTTAGAACGTAAAGGAGGGTTTACCGTGGGAGTTGTTGTATGCAGATGATCTGGTGTTGATTGCGGAAAGTATGGATGGACTGAAGGAAAAGATGAACAAGTGGAAGGAATGTATGGAGACAAAAGGTCTGAAGGTCTTGGTCTCAAACTGTAGTCTTCTACTCAAACGGCTGTCTTTCCCTCGTGGTCCCCGTGTGCTGTCTTTCCCTTGTGGTCCCCCTGTACTGTCTTTCCCTCGGGGTCCCCCTGTACTGTCTTTCCCTCGCAGTCCCCGTGTGCTGTCTTTCCCTCGCGGTCCCCGTGTGCTGTCTTTCCCTCGCGGTCCCCGTGTGCTGTCTTTCCCTCGCGGTCCCCGTGTGCTGTCTTTCCCTCGCGGTCCCCGTGTGCTGTCTTTCCCTCGCGGTCCCCGTGTGCTGTCTTTCCCTCGCGGTCCCCGTGTGATGTCTTTCCCTCGTGGTCCCCGTGTGATGTCTTTCCCTCGTGATCCCCGTGTGCTGTCTTTCCCTCGCGGTCCCCGTGTGCTGTCTTTCCCTCGCGGTCCCCGTGTGCTATCTTTCCCTCGTGGTCCCCCTGTGCTGTCTTTCCCTCGTGGTCCCCGTGTGCTGTCTTTCCCTCGTGGTCCCCCTGTACTGTCTTTCCCTCGCGGTCCCCGTGTGCTGTCTTTCCCTCGCGGTCCCCGTGTGCTGTCTTTCCCTCGCGGTCCCCGTGTGCTGTCTTTCCCTAGCGGTCCCCGTGTGCTGTCTTTCCCTCGCGGTCCCCCTGTGCTGTCTTTCCCTCGCGGTCCCCGTGTGCTGTCTTTCCCTCGCGGTCCCCCTGTGCTGTCTTTCCCTCGCGGTCCCCGTGTGCTGTCTTTCCCTCGCGGTCCCCGTGTGCTGTCTTTCCCTCGCGGTCCCCGTCTGCTGTCTTTCCCTCACGGTCCCCCTGTACTGTCTTTCCCTCGCGGTCCCCGTGTGCTGTCTTTCCCTCGCGGTCCCCCTGTACTGTCTTTCCCTCGCGGACCCCGTGTGCTGTCTTTCCCTCGCGGTCCCCGTGTGCTGTCTTTCCCTCGCGGTCCCCCTGAGCTGTCTTTCCCTCGCGGTCCCCGTGTGCTGTCTTTCCCTCACGGTCCCCCTGTACTGTCTTTCCCTCGTGGTCCCCCTATACTGTCTTTCCCTCGTGGTCCCCGTGTGCTGTCTTTCCCTCGTGGTCCCCGTGTGCTGTCTTTCCCTCGCGGTTCCCGTGTGCTGTCTTTCCCTTGCGGTCCCCGTGTGCTGTCTTTCCCTCGCGGTCCCCCTGTACCGTCTTTCCCTCACGGTCCCCGTGTGCTGTCTTTCCCTCGCGGTCCCCCTGTGCTGTCTTTCCCTCACGGTCCCCGTGTGCTGTCTTTTCCTCGCGGTCCCTGTGTGCTGTCTTTCCCTCGCGGTCCCCGTGTGCTGTCTTTCCCTCGCGGTCCCCGTGTGCTGTCTTTCCCTCGCGGTTCCCGTGTGCTGTCTTTCCCTCGCGGTCCCTCTGTGCTGTCTTTCCCTCGCGGTCCCAGTGTGCTGTCTTTCCCTCGCGGTCCCCGTGTGCTGTCTTTCCCTCGCGGTCCCCGTGTGCTGTCTTTCCCTCGCGGTCCCCGTGTGCTGTCTTTCCCTCGCGGTCCCCGTGTGCTGTCTTTCCCTCGCGGTCCCCGTGTGATGTCTTTCCCTCGTGGTCCCCGTGTGATGTCTTTCCCTCGTGATCCCCGTGTGCTGTCTTTCCCTCGCGGTCCCCGTGTGCTGTCTTTCCCTCGCGGTCCCCGTGTGCTGTCTTTCCCTCGTGGTCCCCCTGTGCTGTCTTTCCCTCGTGGTCCCCGTGTGCTGTCTTTCCCTCGTGGTCCCCCTGTACTGTCTTTCCCTCGCGGTCCCCGTGTGCTGTCTTTCCCTCGCGGTCCCCGTGTGCTGTCTTTCCCTCGCGGTCCCCGTGTGCTGTCTTTCCCTAGCGGTCCCCGTGTGCTGTCTTTCCCTCGCGGTCCCCCTGTGCTGTCTTTCCCTCGCGGTCCCCGTGTGCTGTCTTTCCCTCGTGGTCCCCCTGTGCTGTCTTTCCCTCGCGGTCCCCGTGTGCTGTCTTTCCCTCGCGGTCCCCGTGTGCTGTCTTTCCCTCGCGGTCCCCGTCTGCTGTCTTTCCCTCACGGTCCCCCTGTACTGTCTTTCCCTCGCGGTCCCCGTGTGCTGTCTTTCCCTCGCGGTCCCCCTGTACTGTCTTTCCCTCGCGGACCCCGTGTGCTGTCTTTCCCTCGCGGTCCCCGTGTGCTGTCTTTCCCTCGCGGTCCCCCTGAGCTGTCTTTCCCTCGCGGTCCCCGTGTGCTGTCTTTCCCTCACGGTCCCCCTGTACTGTCTTTCCCTCGCGGTCCCCGTGTGCTGTCTTTCCCTCGTGGTCCCCCTGTACTCTCTTTCCCTCGTGGTCCCCGTGTGCTGTCTTTCCCTCGTGGTCCCCGTGTGCTGTCTTTCCCTCGCGGTTCCCGTGTGCTGTCTTTCCCTTGCGGTCCCCGTGTGCTGTCTTTCCCTCGCGGTCCCCCTGTACCGTCTTTCCCTCACGGTCCCCGTGTGCTGTCTTTCCCTCGCGGTCCCCCTGTGCTGTCTTTCCCTCACGGTCCCCGTGTGCTGTCTTTTCCTCGCGGTCCCCGTGTGCTGTCTTTCCCTCGCGGTCCCCGTGTGCTGTCTTTCCCTCGCGGTCCCCGTGTGCTGTCTTTCCCTCGCGGTTCCCGTGTGCTGTCTTTCCCTCGCGGTCCCTCTGTGCTGTCTTTCCCTCGCGGTCCCAGTGTGCTGTCTTTCCCTCGCGGTCCCCGTGTGCTGTCTTTCCCTCGCGGTCACCGTGTGCTGTCTTTCCCTCGCGGTCCCCCTGAGCTGTCTTTCCCTCGCGGTCCCCGTGTGCTGTCTTTCCCTCGCGGTCCCCGTGTGCTGTCTTTCCCTCGTGGTCCCCCTGTACTGTCTTTCCCTCGTGGTCCCCCTGTACTGTCTTTCCCTCGTGGTCCCCGTGTGCTGTCTTTCCCTCGTGGTCCCCGTGTGCTGTCTTTCCCTCGCGGTCCCTCTGTGCTGTCTTTCCCTCGCGGTCCCAGTGTGCTGTCTTTCCCTTGCGGTCCCCGTGTGCTGTCTTTCCCTCGCGGTCCCCCTGTACCGTCTTTCCCTCACGGTCCCCGTGTGCTGTCTTTCCCTCGCGGTCCCCCTGTACTGTCTTTCCCTCGCGGTCCCCGTGTGCTGTCTTTCCCTCGCGGTCCCCGTGTGCTGTCTTTCCCTCGCGGTCCCCGTGTGCTGTCTTTCCCTCGCGGTCCCCGTGTGCTGTCTTTCCATCGCGGTCCCCCTGTACTGTCTTTCCCTCGCGGTCCCCGTGTGCTGTCTTTCCCTCGTGGTCCCCCTGTACTGTCTTTCCCTCGTGGTCCCCGTGTGCTGTCTTTCCCTCGCGGTCCCCCTGTACTGTCTTTCCCTCGCGGTCCCCGTGTGCTGTCTTTCCCTCGTGGTCCCCCTGTACTGTCTTTCCCTCGTGGTCCCCGTGTGCTGTCTTTCCCTCGCGGTCCCCGTGTGCTGTCTTTCCCTCGCGGTCCCCCTGTACTGTCTTTCCCTCGTGGTCCCCGTGTGCTGTCTTTCCCTCGCGGTCCCCGTGTGCTGTCTTTCCCTCGCGGTCCCCGTGTGCTGTCTTTCCCTCGCGGTCCCCGTGTACTGTCTTTCCCTCGCGGTACCCGTGTGCTGTCTTTCCCTCGCGATCCCCGTGTGCTGTCTTTCCCTCGCGGTCCCCCTGTGCTGTCTTTCCCTCGCGGTCCCCCTGTACTGTCTTTCCCTCGCGGTCCCCCTGTACTGTCTTTCCCTCGCGGTCCCCGTGTACTGTCTTTCCGTCACGGTGCCCGTGTGCTGTCTTTCCCTCGCGGTCCCCCTGTGCTGTCTTTCCCTCGCGGTCCCCGTGTGCTGTCTTTCCCTCGCGGTACCCGTGTGCTGTCTTTCCCTCGCGATCCCCGTGTGCTGTCTTTCCCTCGCGGTCCCCCTGTGCTGTCTTTCCCTCGCGGTCCCCCTGTACTGTCTTTCCCTCGCGGTCCCCCTGTACTGTCTTTCCCTCGCGGTCCCCGTGTACTGTCTTTCCGTCACGGTGCCCGTGTGCTGTCTTTCCCTCGCGGTCCCCCTGTGCTGTCTTTCCCTCGTGGTCCCCGTGTGCTGTCTTTCCCTCGCGGTCCCCCTGTACTGTCTTTCCCTCGCGGTCCCCGTGTGCTGTCTTTCCCTCGTGGTCCCCCTGTACTGTCTTTCCCTCGTGGTCCCCGTGTGCTGTCTTTCCCTCGTGGTCCCCGTGTGCTGTCTTTCCCTCGTGGTCCCCCTGTACTGTTTCTCCCTCGTGGTCCCCGTGTGCTGTCTTTCCCTCGCGGTCCCCCTGTACTGTCTTTCCCTCGCGGTCCCCCTGTACCGGCTTTCCCTCACGGTCCCCCTGTGCTGTCTTTCCCTCGCGGTCCCCGTGTGCTGTCTTTCCCTCGTGGTCCCCCTGTGCTGTCTTTCCCTCGCGGTCCCCGTGTGCTGTCTTTCCCTCGCGGTCCCCGTGTGCTGTCTTTCCCTCGCGGTCCCCGTCTGCTGTCTTTCCCTCACGGTCCCCCTGTACTGTCTTTCCCTCGCGGTCCCCGTGTGCTGTCTTTCCCTCGCGGTCCCCCTGTACTGTCTTTCCCTCGCGGACCCCGTGTGCTGTCTTTCCCTCGCGGTCCCCGTGTGCTGTCTTTCCCTCGCGGTCCCCCTGAGCTGTCTTTCCCTCGCGGTCCCCGTGTGCTGTCTTTCCCTCACGGTCCCCCTGTACTGTCTTTCCCTCGTGGTCCCCCTGTACTCTCTTTCCCTCGTGGTCCCCGTGTGCTGTCTTTCCCTCGTGGTCCCCGTGTGCTGTCTTTCCCTCGCGGTTCCCGTGTGCTGTCTTTCCCTTGCGGTCCCCGTGTGCTGTCTTTCCCTCGCGGTCCCCCTGTACCGTCTTTCCCTCACGGTCCCCGTGTGCTGTCTTTCCCTCGCGGTCCCCCTGTGCTGTCTTTCCCTCACGGTCCCCGTGTGCTGTCTTTTCCTCGCGGTCCCCGTGTGCTGTCTTTCCCTCGCGGTCCCCGTGTGCTGTCTTTCCCTCGCGGTCCCCGTGTGCTGTCTTTCCCTCGCGGTTCCCGTGTGCTGTCTTTCCCTCGCGGTCCCTCTGTGCTGTCTTTCCCTCGCGGTCCCAGTGTGCTGTCTTTCCCTCGCGGTCCCCGTGTGCTGTCTTTCCCTCGCGGTCACCGTGTGCTGTCTTTCCCTCGCGGTCCCCCTGAGCTGTCTTTCCCTCGCGGTCCCCGTGTGCTGTCTTTCCCTCGTGGTCCCCCTGTACTGTCTTTCCCTCGTGGTCCCCCTGTACTGTCTTTCCCTCGTGGTCCCCGTGTGCTGTCTTTCCCTCGTGGTCCCCGTGTGCTGTCTTTCCCTCGCGGTCCCTCTGTGCTGTCTTTCCCTCGCGGTCCCAGTGTGCTGTCTTTCCCTTGCGGTCCCCGTGTGCTGTCTTTCCCTCGCGGTCCCCCTGTACCGTCTTTCCCTCACGGTCCCCGTGTGCTGTCTTTCCCTCGTGGTCCCCTGTACTGTCTTTCCCTCGCGGTCCCCGTGTGCTGTCTTTCCCTCGCGGTCCCCGTGTGCTGTCTTTCCCTCGCGGTCCCCGTGTGCTGTCTTTCCCTCGCGGTCCCCGTGTGCTGTCTTTCCATCGCGGTCCCCCTGTACTGTCTTTCCCTCGCGGTCCCCGTGTGCTGTCTTTCCCTCGTGGTCCCCCTGTACTGTCTTTCCCTCGTGGTCCCCGTGTGCTGTCTTTCCCTCGTGGTCCCCCTGTACTGTTTCTCCCTCGTGGTCCCCGTGTGCTGTCTTTCCCTCGCGGTCCCCCTGTACTGTCTTTCCCTCGCGGTCCCCGTGTGCTGTCTTTCCCTCGTGGTCCCCCTGTACTGTCTTTCCCTCGTGGTCCCCGTGTGCTGTCTTTCCCTCGCGGTCCCCGTGTGCTGTCTTTCCCTCGCGGTCCCCCTGTACTGTCTTTCCCTCGTGGTCCCCGTGTGCTGTCTTTCCCTCGCGGTCCCCGTGTGCTGTCTTTCCCTCGCGGTCCCCGTGTGCTGTCTTTCCCTCGCGGTCCCCGTGTACTGTCTTTCCCTCGCGGTACCCGTGTGCTGTCTTTCCCTCGCGATCCCCGTGTGCTGTCTTTCCCTCGCGGTCCCCCTGTGCTGTCTTTCCCTCGCGGTCCCCCTGTACTGTCTTTCCCTCGCGGTCCCCCTGTACTGTCTTTCCCTCGCGGTCCCCGTGTACTGTCTTTCCGTCGCGGTGCCCGTGTGCTGTCTTTCCCTCGCGGTCCCCCTGTGCTGTCTTTCCCTCGTGGTCCCCGTGTGCTGTCTTTCCCTCGCGGTCCCCCTGTACTGTCTTTCCCTCGCGGTCCCCGTGTGCTGTCTTTCCCTCGTGGTCCCCCTGTACTGTCTTTCCCTCGTGGTCCCCGTGTGCTGTCTTTCCCTCGTGGTCCCCGTGTGCTGTCTTTCCCTCGTGGTCCCCCTGTACTGTTTCTCCCTCGTGGTCCCCGTGTGCTGTCTTTCCCTCGCGGTCCCCCTGTACTGTCTTTCCCTCGCGGTCCCCCTGTACCGGCTTTCCCTCACGGTCCCCGTGTGCTGTCTTTCCCTCGCGGTCCCCGTGTGCTGTCTTTCCCTCGCGGTCCCCGTGTGCTGTCTTTCCCTCGCGGTCCCCGTGTACTGTCTTTCCCTCGCGGTCCCCGTGTGCTGTCTTTCCCTCGCGATCCCCGTGTGCTGTCTTTCCCTCGCGGTCCCCCTGTGCTGTCTTTCCCTCGCGGTCCCCCTGTACTGTCTTTCCCTCGCGGTCCCCGTGTACTGTCTTTCCCTCGCGGTTCCCGTGTGCTGTCTTTCCCTCGCGGTCCCCCTGTGCTGTCTTTCCCTCGCGGTCCCCCTGTACTGTCTTTCCCTCGCGGTCCCCGTGTACTGTCTTTCCCTCGCGGTCCCCCTGTACTGTCTTTCCCTCGTGGTCCCCCTGTACTGTCTTTCCCTCGTGGTCCCCGTGTGCTGTCTTTCCCTCGTGGTCCCCCTGTACTGTTTCTCCCTCGTGGTCCCCGTGTGCTGTCTTTCCCTCGCGGTCCCCCTGTACTGTCTTTCCCTCGCGGTCCCCCTGTACTGTCTTTCCCTCGCGGTCCCCGTGTGCTGTCTTTCCCTCGTGGTCCCCCTGTACTGTCTTTCCCTCGTGGTCCCCGTGTGCTGTCTTTCCCTCGCGGTCCCCGTGTGCTGTCTTTCCCTCGCGGTCCCCCTGTACTGTCTTTCCCTCGTGGTCCCCGTGTGCTGTCTTTCCCTCACGGTCCCCGTGTGCTGTCTTTCCCTCGCGGTCCCCGTGTGCTGTCTTTCCCTCGCGGTCCCCGTGTGCTGTCTTTCCCTCGCGGTCCCCGTGTACTGTCTTTCCCTCGCGGTCCCCGTGTGCTGTCTTTCCCTCGCGGTCCCCGTGTGCTGTCTTTCCCTCGCGGTCCCCCTGTGCTGTCTTTCCCTCGCGGTCCCCCTGTACTGTCTTTCCCTCGCGGTCCCCGTGTACTGTCTTTCCCTCGCGGTTCCCGTGTGCTGTCTTTCCCTCGCGGTCCCCCTGTGCTGTCTTTCCCTCGTGGTCCCCCGGTACTGTCTTTCCCTCGCGGTCCCCCTGTGCTGTCTTTCCCTCGCGGTCCCCCTGTGCTGTCTTTCCCTCGCGGTCCCCCTGTGCTGTCTTTCCCTCGCGGTCCCCCTGTGCTGTCTTTCCCTCGCGGTCCCCCTGTGCTGTCTTTCCCTCGTGGTTGTCAGCTCTTTCACGAGCCTCGATTCAGTATACAAAGGTGAATATCGGAAAGACGAAGGTGATGGCAAGTGGTAAAGCATGTGGTGAGGTGGAAAGAACTGGGAAGTGGCCCTGTGCTGTGTGTAGGAAGGGTGTCGGAGTGAACTCCATTCAATGTACAATGTGCGCTGACTGGGTTCATCAAAAATGTAGTGGTCTGAGAGGGTCATTAACCAGTGTGGCAGCTACATTCAAATGTAAGGTGTGCACAGAGGGAGCTGCAGATGGAGGAAATGTTGAGTTGGATCTTGGAGACGGCGTGAAGCTGGAAGGTGTGAAAACATTTTGCTACCTCGGAGACATGCTTAATGGAGAAGGTGGATCAGACTCGGCAACGGTTGCTAGAGTGAGATGTGCATGGAAGAAGTTTCGGGAACTGAGTGGCGTGCTGATGATGAGGGGAGTGTCGTTGAAGCTAAAGGGAAAGGTGTATGCTGCATGTTTGAGAAGTGTTATGATTTATGGGAGCGAGACATGGGTAACTAGAACGGGCACTCGGTAGAGCGCATACCTTCGCCGCAGCTACTGTTCTGTACTTGGCATGGGAGTGTAGGGAACAGAACAGTGAACAGTTTGGTGCTGATTTCATGCAAATCGGATAAGAATTGACCGAGTTATGACAAAAAACGCACATTTTGCAAGGTCGTGACCCCCCTGACCTTTGACCCGATTGCTCCCAAAATCTAATCAAATGTGTCCCGTATAATAACCAATCATCCCACCAAATTTCATGCAATTCGGTTGAATACTTTTTGAGTTATGCGAATAACATACACACACACACACACACACACACACAGACATACAAATAAATACACAGCGATCAAAACATAACCTTCCGCTTTTGCGAAGGTAATGAACGTAGAGCAGCAACGAAGGTTGGAAAGGGTGGAAATGCGAATGGTTCGACGGATGTGCAGAGTATCATTGAGAGAGAGAGGAAGACAACTGATGAATTGCGAAAGATGATGGGAATAGAGCCTGTGATTGATGCTGTGAAGAGGAACAGGTTGAGATGGTTTGGTCATGTGTTGAGGAAGGATGAAAGTGACTGGTTGAGAAGAGTGATGGAAATGAATGTCGAAGGAAGTAGAGGACGGGGAAGACCGAGAAAGACTTGGCTAAAGATGGTGGAAGAAGAAATGCGGCCAAGGGGGTTAACAAGGAGAGATGCAGAAAATAGGGCAAAATGGAGAAGATTGTCATGGGGACCGCAAGGCTAACCCCCGCTCTAGTAGGGAAAATGGCCTTTAAAATGCATGTTGTTGTGTTGTTGTTGTTTATTTTTAAGCGGTGAAGCAGCTTCAATATTTGGCTATGTCCTTCCTTCCATCTGTCGAAAATAAAGAAGAACATTCCTAACCCACCGTGTTTGGTTCTAAAGAGTTCTAAAGGATATTCTAAAGGGTAATTTAATGGGTTTCGTCCGTTTCTAGGCTTTGCCTATTTCATTTTTTTTTTTTTTTTTTTTTTTTGGTTTTTTGTATACAAGATCGAGGCTCTTGAAAGAGCTAACATTTATCACACAAAAAGACAAACCGACAAACAAAACACAAAAAACAAGGGGAGCGGCAGACAAGATGGGGAGAGAGGGGGAAGGACACAAAAGAGAGGGGCAAGAGGGGGAAGGACACAAACACAACATTTGAGAGCAGGGACATCGGGAGGACTTGGGGGGAGGTGGGAGAGGAATAAAACATATGAACACTGCAAGGACTCTGGGGTGAATTACCGGGGGTAGAAAAGATCAAGGTTTTCGATGGGGGAAGATAAGAGATGGTGGTGAACAGCTGTTTTAAAGACCTGGAGGGAGGAGTGGGATTGAAGGGAGTGGGGGAGTTTGTTCCAGAGGCGGGAGAAAAGGGGAATGAAAGAGTGAAGGTGAGCAGAGAGCCTAGACTTTGGCAGTTTAACCATAAGAGGGTTGCAGGCAGATCTTGTGCGACCTGAAGGAATATTGGGGGGACAGAGCACAGAGAGAGCTGGGGGAGCAAGGCCGGAGAGGAGTCGGTAGAAGACAGAAAGACCACCAACCTGCCTGCGGTGAGTGAGTGAAAGGCCCTCGGTGTTGACTACATCGCAGGAGATTCCAATGATTCTGAAAGCTTTGGCCTCAACAGCGTGAAGCCGAGCAAGGTGTGAGGCAGGAGCACCAGCCCAGAGGGGGGAACAGTATTCCATTGAGCTGCGGATGAAAGCCTTGTATGTGGTGAGGAGCTCAGGTGTGCCAAGGAAGGACTTCGCACGACGGAGGATGCCCAGTCGGCGACTGGCTTTGGAGGCCAGCTTGGAAATGTGGTTTTCCCAAGAAAGATCATGGCAGATAGTGAGACCCAAAAGCTTGAGTGACAGAACTTCTTGGAGAGGATTGTTGAGAAAGTAGATGGGAGGGTTGTCCAGTCGGTCCTTTCGGAGAGACATTGTAAAAGTGTGAGATTTGTCAGGATTGAAAGACATGTTCTACTTGTTTGACCAGTCTGTGATTTTGTCCAGGTCTGCAGAGAGTGAGGAGGCTGCAGACTGCCGATCTGAGGGATGAGGAATGGAGCGACAGAGAGTAGAGTCGTCAGCAAAGAGATAGAGAGGATTTTCAAGAGAGTCAGAGAGATCATTGATGAAGACCAGAAAAAGCACAGGGCCCAGAACACTACCTTGGGGAACTCCAGCCTGAACAGGAAGAGGAGATGAGAGAAACCCATTCAGGGCCACACGTTGACTACGACCAGAGAGGAAGTCCGCCAGCCATGCGTGGAGATTTCCATGGATACCAAAGGAGGAGAGTTTGGTGAGCAGAGCAGGGTGCCAGACCGTATCGAAGGCACGTGAAATGTCAAGGGAGACAGCTCTAATTTCCTGTTTGGCGTTGAGGACCTCCATCCATTGTTGAGAAAGCAGAAGCAGCATGTCCAGAGTAGAGTGACCAGGTCTGAAACCAAATTGATGATCAGAGATCAAGCCATTGGAGAAGAGGAAAGATTTAATATCTGAAGCAATGATGGATTCCATGACTTTGCTGATAATTGGGAGAAGGCTGATTGGTCTGTAGTTGCTGGGATCTGTTTTTGCACCTTTTTTGTGCAAAGCGGTGATGTTGGCTGATTTCCAAGCAGATGGCAGATGACCTTGAGCAAAAGAGAGGGTGAAGAGAACAGAAAGAGGGAGTGAAAGAGCCGAAGAACATGATTTTAGGACCCGTGGGCTGATGCCGTCAGGACCAGTTGCAGAATCAGAGTCGAGGGTTGACAGAAACTTTTCCACCTTGTCAGGAGGAAAGGACACAGAGTCCAGGAGCAGCTGGGTACGACTGGGTACGGTGGGTACAGAGAGGGATGGGTTTGGGACACAAGATTTAGAGGCAAACACAGAGTTGAGGCATTCAGATTTTTCACGTACGGAGTCAGCCGTTAAGCCGTTTGAGGTGAGGGAGGGGATGGAGGGGGAACAAACACCAGAAACAGATTTGACCAGACGCCACCAGGATTTGGAAGAGGGAGACAGATAAGAGAGTTCGGTCTTGAGAATGGTGAGATATTGTTTCCTGGCTCTCCTGAGGGTGGACACACACTTGTTTCGGGCTTTGTGAAAGGAAATGAGATTTCCTTCCGTTGGATTTGCTTTCCAGGAGACGAAAGCAAGTTGTTTCAGGGCAACAGCCTCACCACAAGATTCCGTGTACCATGGACGGGAGGAAGGGTATGACAACTGAAGACGAGATGGGATAATTCTGTGCATGAGAGAGAGCAATTTACTTTGAAAGAATTCCCAGGATGAGTTGATGTCAGAGGCGGTAGAGATGGGAGACCAGTCCAGATGATTGATGGCTGCTTGAAGATCGTGCCAGTTCATATTAAAAATGCCAAAATGAACCGCTTCCTTCGGACAATGGTGCGATTTTTATTTATTTATTTCTGCCCCTAAGTTATTGACACTTTGGATCATGTTACTGAATAATGACGTTTATGATGCTGACGGAGAAAGCTTTGCCTTGATTGGATACAGGGGAAGAACACTATCGCAATGGAGAAATAATTTGAAATGAAACGGGAGTGTTTCTGTTGTATTTGTCATAATATGGTGGGTGCTATGGGAATGGATCGCTTGCCTTGAACTGTTTGAGTGCTGAATTTTTCTAGTACGCAATACAAAAATATGATTGATTTTTTCAGGCAATCTGAATAAAACGTCTATCGTATATAAGGCAACCACAGAAGGCAATCATAGGAACAAGTGATACTGATTGTTGAATGACATGGGCCACGATCGTGGCCAACAGCACCCAAACAGGTAAAGGGCAGGTGATAGGTTTTTGTACATTCGTACCTACTGCAACCGTTAGATGCTCGAGTATGTAAGTGTGATATTGTTACTGGTGAGCAGAGTAGGGTATTGAGAACAGTATATTGATTGTATTGCAACTGACTCGGTATTCCTAACTTGCACTGCGAGACCACTGGAGATGAACTCCCAGGATACCGAGAGATGCGTTCTGCACACGTGGTGACTCTGCTGTGTATGAATGAAATTAATGAATTTGTCTGTGTAGAGGTTTGGATGCATGCATGGTGGTTTTGAGGGGTATGTAGTTATGCTGGAAGGCATTTTTTACCACTCAAAATGCGCAGAAAATACACTTTAAAAGTAACGGCTTTGATGAATAATGAGGATGGGGCAGGATAAGGAGAACGATGAATAAAAATGATACAGAAATAAACCCACTGGCATGCTTAACTAGCTGGAAATGACACTTCACACGCAGATTCAATCAGGAACAAAGGACAGACAAACGAATAGACAGAATGGGTAGAAAGAGGTTTGTGGTATTCCCTTTGTGGTTGAGACATCAAGAGTTGCAGCGTGCTCGCGCTTGCTGGATGCTCTGGGCACAAACTCGACCAAGATGTGGCAGGATGCGACTCTCAAACTCTCCTCAGTCCTTTACTGCACGAATGGTAGTTGACGACGACAGCAGACCCAACTCCAACTCCTCATTGCTTCACTGCCTGTTGTGTTTTCACAATCTATTCGGAATATGTGCTGTTGTCGCACGTGTGGACTTGGCATGTTCCAGTGCATTGTTTTGGGGAAAGGACAATGGTGAATGATTAAGAATTGCTCATTATAGAGGAGGAGGGGGGCGGGGCGGGGGCGGGGGCGGGGCGGGGGAATGCGAGACTGATTAAAAATTGCTCATTATAGAGGGAAATTACGAAATTGCTCATTTTGTAATATATACCGTAAAAACATATAACCTGCCTCTTCTTCAGGTTACACACACACACACACACACACACACACACACACACACACACACACACACACACACACACACACACACACACACACACACACACACACACACACACACTTTGTGTAGTCTTGTGTAATTCGTTTAACATATTTTGGTTTCTATCTATTTAATTAACTGCTTGGTGTTTTTTTGTCTGAGGACCTGTATTGAGTGTGAATTTCAACAACATTTGGAGACTATGGACACATTAATGCAGCATCTGCGATTTTAACCTTGGAACCCAGACACTGTGCTCATTTAGCCACTGTCGTTTAATGTCCTTGAGATCCATGTAAAAGTTCATTGATACACATATATATATATACAGTCATGTGAAAAAGTAAGTACACCCCATGTAAAGCTTTGACTTTTTCAACATATTTGAACATACAGCTATTTGATTTTCATTTCAACAATATTGTTAGATAAAGGTGATATAATATAACAAATATCATGAAACATTTACATTTTGTAGTCCATTGTATAATTTAAATAAACATAAATGCAAATTTCGCATGTGGAAAAAGTAAGTACACCCTTGGCTCTAATCGGTGGTGTTGCCCCCTTTGGCAGAAACAACCTCAAGTAGGCGTTTCTTATAACTGTCTAACAGTCTCTGACATCGACTGGGAGAAATTTTTGCCCACTCCTCCATGCAGAATTCTTTCAGCTGTGCGATGTTTGAGGGTTTCTTGCATGCACAGCTCGTTTCAAATCCCCCCACAACATCTCGATGGGATTTAGATCCGGGCTTTGACTTGGCCATTCCAGAACCCTCCATTTCTTTATTTTCAGCCATTCCTTGGTGGATTTACTGGTATGTTTAGGGTCATTGTCATGTTGCAAGGTCCACCTTCGGTTGAGCTTCAACTTTCCGACAGATGGCCTCACATTATCCTCAAGCACCCTCTGGTACAATGAAGAATTCATCGTGGATTCTATGAGGGTGAGCTGCCCAGGCCCTGATGCAGCAAAGCTGCCCCAAACCATAATATTTCCACCACCATGCTTTACAGTTGGTATCAGGTTCTTGTGGTCAAATGCTGTCTTTGGTTTTCGCCAAACATGTCTTCTGGTACTGTGGCCAAATAGCTCTACCTTTGACTCATCTGTCCAGAGCACATTGTTCCAGAAGTGCTGGTCTTTGCCTCAGTATTCATTGGCAAACTTTAGTCTTGCCCTGATGTTCTTTCTGGACAGCAAAGGTTTCCCCCTGGCACACCTCCAATGTAGATCAAATTTGTGCAGCCTCTTTCTAATGGTAGACTCATGCACTTTGACATCAACAGTGGCAAGAGCTACCTGTAGGTCCCGTGATGACATTCTGGGGTTCTTAGAGACTTCTTTCAGCATCCAGCGGTCTGCTCTCGGGCTGAACTTGCTGGGGCGGCCTGGCCTGAACAAGTTCGCAGTTGTTTGGAATCTTCTCCACTTGTAGATGATCTTCCGGACAGTCGAATGATTGATTTCAAATTGTTTGGAGATCTTTTTAAATCCCTTCCCAGACTCGTAGGCATCTATAACCTTCTTTCTGAAGGCCTCAGAGAGCTCTTTTGATCTAAGCATGGTGACGCCGCACACTTCAACAACAAAGAGCAAACTAAACTAAATGTCTGAGGTTTAAATAAGACAGGTTCCTCCAAGATCCTCTCTAACGATGTTCTAATCATTTGCATCTGAGCTGGTGCACCTGATTCTAATTTTAGGTATTTGAAGTAGTGATAAATGTAGGGGTGTACTTACTTTTTCCACATGCGAAATTTGCATTTATGTTTATTTAAATTATACAATGGACTACAAAATGTAAATGTTTCATGATATTTGTTATATTATATCACCTTTATCTATCAATATTGTTGAAATGAAGATCAAATATCTGTATGTTGAAATATGTTGAAAAAGTCAAAACTTTACATGGGGTGTACTTACTTTTTCACGTCACTGTATATTTACATCCTTGGTCATACATGACATATGTGGAAGCTCCTCCATGAGCCATGGATCACTGCTTGAAAGTCTCAGTTTTCCCCTGATCGTGAAGAGAAACTTTATTTCGAGTTCCCAGTCAGTGTAGCAGATGCTGCCCAGCTGTGCACGAGTTTCCTGATACCAATAGAGGAAGTCTTGTTTTTAACCCTAAAATAGTTTTTCAGGGGAAAAAGCTTGTTCATTCCCTTCCCACCCTTTCCTCCCCTCTGCTGACACACACACACACACACATGCACACACACGCACACACATGCACATACCACAGTGTTGCGGCACCAGAAGCAATTTTAACAGCCAGGATTGTTGTAGATCTTATGCTGTCAAGGAGTCGATGGATTCAGGAAGACACTGAAGGGTGGGGGATGACCTGAATCCAGATTTCACTCCAGATTTCGACACTTGATTCGTCCACATGCTCCGATCATCAAATCCAAAATAATATTTTGATTATATACTTTAATTAGTCTGTGAGAGTAGATTGTGTTTCCAAGGCAAGGCATGCTTGTATAGGCTGAAACACAATGGCAGCTTAAGAACCCAGCGATATGACAGAGGGCTTACCAAGATGGCGCTCCGTCTGCCATTTTGGTAAGGCTTAATTTTTTATTTTTTGTGATGGGTACTCCCTAAATGATCTTCAAAAGGGGTGTTTAAACACTCCCAAACACCTAGTTTCCATTCATGCACTCCCTTGGAGTTCGATAAGTATGCATGCAAAGTTTGGGGCTGCTAGGTTTCATGGTTTTGGAGTCATGCTGCCTCCTTGCTTTGTCTTGGATATCTGGGGGGTGTTGCAGAAGGGACACACACACACACACACACACACACACACACACACACACACACACACACACACACACACACACACACACACCATAACTCAGATCCATTTTCACCACAACTGGTAACAATAACTCAGCTATCTCCGTCTCCCACACCCCTTCCTCTTCACCTGATTATAGGTGAATGCACCATCTTTGCAGCTGTCAAGGACCTGATGACCAATCTTGTTCTGCCTCTCCCTGCTCGGGCCTGAAACTTTCCTTGGAAAAGACAGCAACTGAACTGCTGCATCGCTTGTGCTCTGCACGTTGTGTTACGTGCGATATCTGGGAGTCCAAGGCATTGGGTGGGGTGTGGTCTGGGTAAGATTTGTATTTTATTATCATTATTTATTGGTGGGGCAAGGGGTTTGGTCAGGGAGGGGTATGTGATTTGCATTGGCATTATCACGTTCGTTAGCATCAGCATATCCTAGCAATTAGCAATAATTTGTAACATGATTTACATGTACATTTACAGCTTAAGCTTACCAGTTAATATATTTTCGAAATTGAAATGAGCAAAGTTGAAACACAATCCGAGAACTTGTCAGAATAAAGTAAAGAGAAATAGGCTGGGGGTCTTGAAGGTGGTCCAAGTGGAATTTTAGAAAGTGGATACATTAAAGGTAGTTAACTCTGGTATCGTTACTCCTTCAGGCAACAGAAGCACCCACAGAAAGCATCATGTTAACCCTTGCCTTGTCTTGGATATTTGGGGGACCTAAGAGGGTACCAAAGGCTGAGTTCCTTTGAAGCTACTGACTTGCTGATCACCTCTTTCGTTGAAATGTGACAAAAAACGAACTTTCGATTTAATATGACTGTTGAAAAGTTGTGGGTTTCACAAGATTAACAAACAATCAAGATGCAACTGTTTCACACCTTGGTACATGTGTGAGTATCAAGGAGGCAAGACATTTTTAAAGGGTTGGGGTGGGGGGAGGTTGACATTGTGAGCAGTACACCTCTGACATTTACTACACCATGTTTCTTTATTTGAGAATCCTAGCTGAAACACAACAAAGTGGGGTTTTGCCATTAAATATGTCATAGATTGGTTGTATAAAGGGATAAACAGTGGAGTTTTTACTTGTTTGTGTGCGCGATTTGTTAATTTGAGCCAAAGAATGTGTATATATTGTAACATTGGAAACAAAAATAAAATGGCAAAAGGAACAACATGCCCGTATTATTTGCAGATGCCAACTCAGAAATTGTGTGCTCACCCTTGAATGCCAAAGGAATGTCGTAGGTTTGATTCCCAACCTGACATTAACTGGTCACCTTTAGTACTTCCTCCCCCGCAATCCCCCTCCCCCTCTCCTGAAGGCGTTGCATCACTGAGTACTGCAGAAGGGATGTTAAATCCAGGTGTCCCATCTGTATTCGCTTGTTACCATTAAAACTCTGACTACACCATATTGAAAGTATCAGGCCATTCTAAGCAGATGTCGTGACCAAATTCTGCACCAGGAGTAGAGCATCGCCTTGGTACAAAGAGGTAACATTCTTTTTTTTTTCTTTTTTTTTTTTTGTATACAAGATCGAGGCTCGTGAAAGAGCGAACATTAATCACACAGAAAGACAAACAGACACACAAAACAAATAACATCGGGAGCGGTAGACAAGATGGGGAGAGAGGGGGAAGGACACAAACACAACATTTGAGAGCAGGGACCGAGAGACATGGAGACATCGAGAGAACTGTGGGAGGGAGAGGGCTTTGGGGGGGGAGGCATGGGAAGGGGGGGGGGGTGGGAGAGGTATAAAACATATGGACACTGCCAAGACTTCCAGGAAAGAAGTTGGAATTTCAAACAAGGTGGATCTGGGGTGAATTAGTGGGGGTAGAAAAGATCAAGGTTTTGGATGGGGGAAGATAAGAGATGGTGGTGAACAGCTGTTTTGAAGACCTGGAGGGAGGAGTGTGATTGAAGTGAGTGTGGGAGTTTGTTCCAGAGGCGGGAGAAAAGAGGAATGAAAGAGTGAAGGTGAGCAGAGAGCCGAGATTTCGGCAGTTTAACCATCAGAGGGTGGCTGGCAGATCTTGTGCGACCTGTAGGAATATTTGGGGGACAGAGCACAGAGAGAGCTGGGGGAGCAAGGCCGGAGAGGAGTCGGTAGAAGACAGAAAGACCACCTACCTGCCTGCGGTGAGTGAGTGAAAGGCCCTCAGAGATAGCTTCATCGCGGGAGATTCCAATGATTCTGAAAGCTTTGGATTCAACAGCATGAAGCCGAGCCAGGTGTGAGGCAGGAGCACCAGCCCATAGGGGAGAACAGTATTCCATTGAGCTGTGGATGAAAGCCTTGTATGTGGTGAGGAGCTCAGGTGTGCCGAGGAAGGACTTCACACGACGGAGGATGCCCAGTCGGCGACTGGCTTTGGAGGCCAGCTTGGAAATGTGGTTTTCCCAAGAAAGATCATGGCAGATGGTGAGACCCAAAAGCTTGAGCGACAGAACTTCTTGGAGAGGATTGTTGAGAAAGTAGATGGGAGGGTTGTCCAGTCGATCTTTTCGGAGAGACATAGTAAGAGAGTGAGATTTGTCAGGATTGAAAGACATGTTCCACATGTTTGACCAGTCTGTGATTTTGTCCAGGTCTTCAGAGAGTGAGGAGGCTGCAGACTGCCGATCTGAGGGAAGAGGAATGGAGCGGCAGAGAGTGGAGTCATCAGCAAAGAGATACAGAGGATTTTCCAGAGAGTCGGAGAGATCATTGATAAAGACCAGAAAAAGCACAGGGCCCAGCACACTGCCTTGGGGAACTCCAGCCTGAACGGGAAGGGGAGATGAGAGAAATCCATTCAGGGCCACACGTTGACTACGACCAGAGAGGAAGTCCGCAAGCCATGCATGGAGATTTCCATGGATACCATAGGAGGAGAGTTTGTTGAGCAGAGCTGGGTGCCAGACCGTATCGAAGGCACGTGATATGTCAAGGGAGACAGCTCTGATTTCCTGTTTGGCATTGAGGACCTCCATCCATTGTTGAGACAGCAGAAGCAGCATGTCCAGAGTAGAGTGACCTGGTCTGAAACCAAATTGATGATCAGAGATAAAGCCATTGGAGAAGAGGAAAGATTTCATATCCGAAGCAATGATGGATTCCATGACTTTGCTGATAATTGGGAGCAGGCTGATTGGTCTGTAGTTGCAAGGATCTGTTTTTGCACCTTTTTGTGTAAAGCGGTAATGTTTGCTGATTTCCAGGATGCTGGCAGATGACCTTGAGCAAAAGATAGGGTGAAAAGAACAGAGAGAGGGTGAGATAGAGCGGCAGAGCAGGATTTTAGGACCCGTGGGCTGATGCCATCTGATAACATTAACGTTATCACCAAATGTACAAGAAAACCTTACTGCTACATCAGCAAGGCCTTTTGCAGCATGGAGCGCATTGAAGGCACAAAGATTTTGTCACGCACCATACGTCCAGAACCACTTCTGCCTGGAAGAGACCGGGTGGGCTCCAACTTTTTCCTACGGACTCCTGACATGAGTGCCATCCAATGCGTCAGGGAACATCGATCAGGAGCTGCGGAAAAGCCAATCTTTGCCAAGTAAGATGCAAGAGTTGCAAAAAAAAAATCTATTCCACATTTGGAAAAATCTGGATTGGGCTCAATTTCATTGATGCGATGCCTTCATGGGTTCAAGCTCTATAAATATTAATAGATGACAGTTTGCCAAAGGAATGCTTACAGATACGAATAGATGTAGTCCATTTGATTGTGTTTGTTTTGCAGATTGTTCCGAGTAAAATAGTTTTTTTTACAATCAGGGATGTACATTTTATCTGGTATGCCACCATTAATGGAAGCTCAAACGATAAAATCACAGCTTAATTTGCAATGAATGCCAATGTAAAAAAAACTTTGTGAAGTGTTACAAGTAACTTTCCTGCTGAGGAGATAAGAAAATGCCAGATACAAGGAAACACCATTGTTTCCCATCATTTGGCTTTCAGGTTTGTACAGACACCAACACAGTAACACACTAACCGTAGGGTGATTGTGTCACTCACCTATACCCCCCTCCCCCAAAATGACACACACACACACACACACACACACTTGCATTTTATTGTGAGTAAACTCACCAATGCAGTTCTGACAACTATTCAAGAAAAAAGCCTCGGTCTCCCTCTCCCAACTCTGTCCCATCTTTGCTCTCCTCAACCCCAAGTACTTACCCTTCCCCTCCCAACCCAAAGGCATGGATCCCCTCCCCGCATTGAAGCCTCAACCCTCCCCATGCCTTCTCTCCCACCAAAAGTTCTCAAGTCGAAAGGTCCCCCCTCCCTACAATCCCCCATCCAAAGTTGTCCCATCTTTACTCTCACCCTCATCCCACTCATAAAAGCGAACGGCGTTCCCACGTCAAAACAACGGCATATGTAACGTTTTGTGCTCTCCTATCATGCTATCACCGACTTCACAGAAACCCGTCGACACAGTCGCCTGTTCAACTCACAATTTGTAAAAATTGTCGGAAATAATAACAAACCTGCATAACCTCCGCAGTAAAAACGCTGCTTGAGTGAAAAGGTCATTCTACTAAAGGGTTCCTAAATTGGTGGCCGGGTGAACTGTCCAACCAATGGGTGGAACACATGGACACACGCACAGCAACTTTTACAGGACCTATCTCCTCCCTTAAAGAACTGGTGGCGCCTTGCCAAGTCTTTCTCTCTTACATTCTCCTATTATCATGGGATACGTGTATCTCATTCATCTGTCTCTATCTCCTGAGATACTATGTCTCTAAACAATGGGATGCTGCCTCACCATCCCTTCCCTCACCTTGAATGGCATGACAGGCCTATCTGTTAGTGAGAAGGCCGAAAGTCTCTATTCTCTTTCCTTCCAAATCTCATATAACCAGCCCCTCACTCCGTTTTCCTACCCTACCCATTCACACCCAACCACTCCTGGACACTTTCTCACCTGGAACATTTCTGGTAACCGTAGACTCCGATTCTGCGGCTGGCCTGGATGGTATCAGCACCTGCATCCAAAAACCCTGCCCTGCTCTGTTCACCCTATCATTTGACCTAGGTCACCTCCAGTCCACATGGAATTTGGAGAACATCGCTGCATGACCCCAAAGCAGCGCAAACATAAAATATTCTTGTACACAGGCCTATTTACTTGCTTCCAATTATCAGCAGAGTCCTGGAATCCATCATCAGAGTTGACATCCAATCATTCCTTTTCTTAAACAGCCGAACCTGAGACCATCAGTTCTGTTTCTGAACCGTTCACTACCCTGGACATGTTGATCCCGCTCTCCCAATGATTGATGGACGTGTGTGTAAGCTGCATTCCCTGAATCTCTCCCTGATTCATCCCTGAATCTCTCACAGGGATTTTGCTCTCCCTGAATCACTGATGACTATCCTGCTCTGCCATAACATCTCTCATTCTTCAGATAAGTATGCAGCAGACTCTTTTCTTTCTGCAGACCTTTATGGAATCATGAACTTGTCAAGCATTGGGAATGTCTTTCAACCCTGACAAATCTCACACTCTCATTTTATCTCTCCACAAGTACAGTTTGGCAAAACCCTCCTATCTACTTTCTTCACGAAACTCTTGAAGAAGTTAAGTCCCTCAAACCTTTGGGCCTCACCATCAGCCATGATCTCTCTGGGGCAAACCACATGTTTTTCCTTCGCAAATATTGTTACGTGCTCCTCCCCGACCCCCTGGTCACGGTGTACCTCCGAGCCCCGAGAGGAGTCACGGCAGAAAAATGTGTTATTCTGTATGTCAAAGATCAATGAAGAAGCCACCTCAATTGTTACTCACAAACAAATATTGTATTAAGATCACACAAGAATAACAGTACAACAATACTAGTATTCAAAAGTACAATCAATATGTCCTATGATGGTACCATAAGTTTTGTAATATATAGCTCACTGTGCTCCAAGTGAGTGAAACAAGAACATCCCCAATGTCTCTTATTCCCGGCTTCAAGACAAAGTTGATTCGCTCCAGCGATCGCCAGAACGATGTCCAATCGAGACCAGAATCCCGTTTGGATGGCAAGAACAGTCCCGCTGCCAAAGCGGGGCAAAGGCGACTGGGAAATCCAAAGGCGCCCTCCAGGCGACTGAGAGATCACACCCTCGGGTATGGACGTTCCACAGCTCACAGTCGGCGACACGCAGACTTTCCACTCAAAGACCACGTCACACACACACAGCCCAGATCGACATCTGAAGGCGGTGAAAATGGTCGAAACGAGACGAAATCATGCAAGTCCTGCGTGAATCAAAATGGCCGACGGCCCGGTCTCGTGGCGCAACGGCACGACGATGATTCTCTCCTGAATCGATCGCAAAACCTGACACGCAGGTTAATCTGTCACAGCAGTAACCACTCTGTCGCAGGAATCCCTTTCCTGGGAAACCCGAAAGTTCACTCGTGACTCTTGCTCGCCAACGTTCGCTCCAGACCGCAAGCAGCTCGGCTCCTTCTTGTCCGACTCACTCGCTCCGCCTTCTTTTTCCCTCTTCTTCCTCTTCGTCGTCCGGTTTCCGATCCGGTTTCCTGTTTCTTTTAACATTAACTTTTTTACCTTTTGAAAACAGTTCATGAACAATAAACCTTTTGAAAACAATAATAGTACATGGAATCAGAAATATTTACAGTGGATGAAAACCACCACAACGGAAGTGACGAATCTGTAACAATATGAACTTGTAACAATTTGCAATGCCTTTTCCACAGCCTTATAGAGTACTGCTTCCCCCATTAGGAACATTCCCCTGCCACAAACCTTTCACATATTCATGATGCAGTGGAGACCAAGGCCCTCAAAATAATTGGTGAAGCTGAATCTGGACCTGGTCGGCTGACTTCTGCATTGAAGACAGATCAGTGGCCTCTGTCTTATATTGCCTTCTTTCTAGTCTTGCATCATCTACTCTTCCTGTGCTCTGTCCCCCTAATTCACTTCTTCCCACTCTCCTCCAGTTTTCTGCAGGGTGCTTATGATCTGCCAATAACCAATTTTTAATAAACATCCCCAAATACAGGCTCTCTGCTCACCTCAACTCATTTGTTCCTCTTTCCTCTCGGTTCTGTGTTCGGTTACCGCCAGATGTAACGCTTTGCATTCAGGCCAACGAGTTCAATTTTTGTTTCATCAGACCACAGAATCTTTTGCCTCATGCTCTGAGTTTTTCACGTGCCTTTTTCCAAACTCCAATCTTCCTCAATCTGTTCACTCTAGTTCTTCCCTGGGGGTCTTCAAGATACAGTTAATTCAGAAAGTATTCACACCACTCGACTTTTGCACATCTTCTTGTGTTACTGCTGGAATTTAAAATGGAATGAATTGAGATTTTTTTTTTTTGTCACTGATCTACACATAATACCCCAAATGTCAAAGTGCCATTTTTTTATTTTAGAAATTTCTACAAAATAATTAAAAACGAAATATATAAAGATCTAATTTACATAAATATTCAACCCATTGAGTCAATTCTTCATAGAAGTGCCTTTGGCAGCGATTACAGCTATGAGTCTTCGAAGGTATGTCTGTATAAGCTTTGCACATCTGGATTTGGGGAGTTTCTCCCATTCTTCCTTGCAGATTTGCTCAAGCTGTGTCAAGTTGGATGGAGAGAGTCGGTGAACAGCAATCTTCAAGGAGGTTCTCCTCAATAATTTGCTTGTATTTGGCTCCATTTATTGTTCCCTCTATCGTTACAAGTCTCCGAGTCTCTGCCGCTGAAAAGCATCCCCATAGCTTGATGATGCCACCACCATGCTTCACGGTATAGATGGTTTAGAGACATAGATGGGATAGCTGTGTTCGGTTACCGCCAGATGTAACGCTTTGCATTCAGGCCAACGAGTTCAATTTTTGTTTCATCCATTTCCATTTCCATTTCATCCATTTGTTTCAAACATTTCATCAACGAATCTTTTGCCTCATGCTCTGAGTTTTTCACGTGCCTTTTTCCAAACTCCAAGCATCCTGCCATGTGCCTTTTTCTCAGGAGTGGCTTTGGTCTGGCCACTCTCCCATAAAGCTTAGATTTGTGAAGTGCTGCAAAGACTGTTGTCCTTCTGGCAGGTTCTCCCATCCCAGCCAAGGAACTCTGTAGTTCTGTCAGAGTGGTCATTGGGTTCTTGGTCACCTCCCTGACCAAGGTTCTTTTTGCCCGGTTGCTCAGTTTTGTCGGACAGCGAGCTCTAGGAAGTCTAGGTAATTCCATATGCTTTCCGTTTCCTAATGATGGAGCTCACTGTGCTCTTGGGAACGTTCAACACTCTAGAAATTGTTTTATACCCTTCCGCAGATCTATCCCTCACAATTATATCTCGGATTTCTACCGACAGTTCCTTGGACTTCATGGTGGAGTTTCTGATCTGACATGCACTGTCAACTGTGGGACCTTCTATAGAAAAGTGTTTCTTTTGTAATTATGTCCAATCAATTGAGTTGGCCACAGATGGCTTCCAATCAAGTTGTAGAGACATCTCAAAGATTATCAAAGGAAATTGGATGAGCCTGAACTCAATTTGGAGTGTCATAGCAAAGGGGTTGAATACACCGTGTTTCAAAAAAAAAGTGGATTTTAGCAGCCTGATATTCTGTCGTTTATAATGCTATATCCTTCTCTCATGCAGGAGAAGCAAGCTATATCCTTCTCTCCACCACCACCACCAATTGGATAATGTTGGTGGTGGTGGTGGTGTGTCCTTTCTAACAAGTAGTCAGGAGGACCTTGCATCAATTATGGTGTTCATAGTGGAACAAAAAGTGAAAATCGTGACTTTGTGATTTGAGCCAAAATCCTACGTACAGGTGTGCCGACGATACTGTCAGTATTACAATGTTCACACCTATAATGAACCGTCCAATGCGAGCATTCAGCTGTTTGTGGAGCACTTCCCAGCACATGGAAGTGTGAAAAATCAAAATTAAGGCAACAATAGCTGCCCACCTAGTGTTACCAAGGACCAAGGGAACATTGATCTTGTGAGATATTCTGCTATCGTAAGCCCTAAGAAATCCCATAGATGGCGTTCCTGAGAACTGGCGATCATCTGTGTGGCGCATTCTCACTTCTGAACTCAACTCTACCCCTGAATTATATCTGTAAGGCTTGAACTAACTCTGAATGACATGGCAACACAAGGAACAATGTGTGATTGGTTTAGTGACCAAATGAAGGGTACCCAAATTTGATCAACTCCTTGTGGTTCAGTGATGAAGAGCACTTCCATTTAAATGGGGCTATCAACAATCAACAACATCTTCTGGGGTGTTGAGCCTCCTGTGGAGGTGACTGAGATGTCTCTCAAGGGTCCCAAGTCCACTTGCTTCTGTGCATTGAATGCCAGATGGGGTATGCTGGGACCGTATTAGTTCAAGGACGTCAATGGTTAGACGGTGACAGTCAATGGTGAGCGGTACCGCGAGGTCTTACACCAATTCCACGCTGATCTCACTCAACTACTGTCCCCAAATCAACTCGGACTTGCATAGTTCATGCATAAGGGTGCCCCACCACACACTGCAGGTGAAACCATCGACTTGCTCCACCAGCTGTTTGGAAATCATGTCATCAGCCTGGGCACAGCGCATGAGTGGGTGCCCCACAGCCCGAATTTGAATCCATTGTATTTTTTTTTGGGTGCTGCCTAAGGTCAAGTTTATGCCAACAAACCTCGAACCCTGACTGTCCTGAAGCAGGAAGAGGAGGACTACCATCAGGCTCCCACTCCAGCCACTTGCAGACGAGTTGTGGAGAATTTTGGAGTCAGGATCAAAGCCTGTTTGAATCGAGGCGGAGCACACATTGTAAGCAGTATAATGAGTGCTTTGAAAATGGCACAGTGCATGTTTTCCATCAATGTATCATTGAACTTGCTACCTTTTGTAAATTTTCTGCACTAAAACGTTCTAATAGTCCGCTTTTTTTTAAACACCCTGTAATTATTGACAAGAAATTGAGAAATTGACCAAAAAAAAATCATTCATTCAATTATTGACAAGAAATTTCAGTTTTTCACTTTTAATTATGTTGTAAAAATTTCTAAACAAAAAAAAATTTCCACTTTGATATTATGCCATATGGGATTATTATGTGTACATCAATGACAAAAAAGCTCAATTTAATCCATTTTAAATTCAGGTTGTAACAAAACGAAATGTAAAAAAAGTTAATGTGTGAATACTTTCTGAAGGCACTGTAACTGTTCACCTCCTTATATTTACAACCCTCATTAATCCTCCCCAAGCATACTCCTTCCTTTCCCGGTTATTGTGTCTTCTCCGATCTCACTCCATGTGTTGACATGAAATATAGCATGATATTTAAAATATTGCTTAGGTCCGATATGTTCTACTGGATCAGGCATTGCGTGGCAGAGGTATGTGCTCTCCCAAGTACCCTTCTAGTTTTGTTCTGTTTAGCTCTTCCAGGAGCCTCAACTTTGTACTGCATACCAAAAACCAATTCCAATCAATGTTGTGATTTTCGCTTCAAAATGATCAATTTCAGTGAACAGGATGTTTTTCACTACAAAATAATCAATTACCATGAACGTGGTGGTTTTCAATGCTCAATAACCAATTACCATGACTGGTGGGGTTGGAGTGGAATGATGGGGGTGAAGTGGTGGAGATGAGATTGTGTGGTGGAGTACAACACCACAGCCTTGTTTGTCCTTGTTTGATTTCCATGGCTGCGAGTCAGAGACCCATTCTCAGACATAGCAAGTAATCGTTGATTTATTGGACCTTTTCACATGTGACTTTATAATTTGAAAACATGACTTGTTAAAGAGGATTTTTTTGGTATTTCAAGATTTCTTTCAATTGAAGGTCTTGAGCACAACATTGTTCACCAGAATCACCGACTTCCTCTTGTGTCACCTCTTTAAATTTCTAGAGCCTTAAAAACTGACATCTTCTGTGGGCATATTCATATACAGTATAGTTATCTCGTTATAAATACTTTTTAAAAATGATTAATGGGAGCTCCATAATAATCAGTGGACTAATAGCAGTGACCAGTGCATCTGGAAAGGGGAATGTTTGTCCCAGAATGCTCAGAGCAGTGATCAGTGTAATAATCTGGTAGGGCAGTGACCAGTCTATCATAGGACTAGTAGGAGCCCTGTATCATGGTACGACCAGAGGCCTCACAACCTTGTATTTTATCGACTGGGTTTTAGTTTCGAGGATCAATCGATAAGACAACTGGTTCAACTTCCCTTTCAAAGGATGATCGAGAGCCCCCTGCCAGCACCCGATGCAGGCAACCATGCCAGAGCCGAAGATATATCGTTTTACCACAATCGAAGAAAATAATAATTCTTCAAAGTTATCAATTGTTTGCTTTTCCATAGCTCACAATGCTGGTGTTCACAGGTTCAAATCCCATGCAATGCATGTTCATTTGTCCTTCATTTTGGAAAGGTACTCTGCCTGATGTTTCATTGTCGTGCTGATGTTTTTTGGGTTGTTTTTTTGGGGGTTTGTTGTGCTCAAGACAAAGCAACATAGAAACAGAATAACCTCCAATTAGTAACTTGTGATATCTAAAACCTGACCTTGTTAAATTAATGAGGAGCACCAGACTCGGGGACATCCTGAAATGGGATGCGCAACCACGAACACTATATTGAGCGAATGGTGATATTCCATTGGTGGTTAGCAGTTATCACATTACCCGTGATGCATCCACAAAACTGTCAAGGCTGACTCTTCAGCATAATGATTAGAGTAACCATGCAGTGTATCTGTAAAGGTACGCGTTGGTCCCATAATGGCTGGATCAGTGACGAGCGTATCTGTAAAAACACGTTTGGCCCACATGAGAGGGGGCGGGTTGGGAGCTGAAGAAGCGATGTGGTGAGGGATAGGTGCCTGGAGCTGGTCAGTTGGTATGGAAAGAACTTTGGTGATCTTCCGTCAGGCGGTAGGTTCAAAATGTGCCTAAATCCACTTCCCAGCCGAGCTTTCATAATATCGCCCTCACTCCCGAGCAGTATTTCAGAGGCACAACAAGCAGGGATTGGAAATCGTCGCCAGTGGAATGGAATGAGCTTGTCAAGATTACCAGCTCCACCCACTGCAATATCTGCTCATTGAATATTTACACTGAATTTCTGTTTCTACTAATATACACTCAAAAAAAAAAAAGTTGTTCATTTCAGGCGAGACATCTACAAACGTCAGTGATGGGTACCCTGCTAGTATATATACATATATATAAGTTGCCAGATTGTGTCTGACCGGGGTAAACGTAACCACAGCACGTACAATACTGAAGTATACATCATTTAAGAGCTCTTGGGTCCAAACACTGCCTCCGGAAGTTTACAAATATCAATATTCATGCAATTTCAAGTTATATTAATTTTTGTTGTGCACGTGGTGCATATGCTTAGAGTCGTAGGTTTGCACAGCTACCGGAAAAAATATATATAACAAAAGGCTGTGTGTGTGTTTTTTTTTTCTTTTCTTCCCCCCTCTCCATAACTCCAAATCCATGAAACCTCGCTGCCCTAAACTTTGCTTGCATACTTCTCTCACTCAAAGGGAATGTATTCTGTCCTGTATGGGTGTAGCTCTGCACAGGTAGACAGATAGCTAAACAGGAACTTGAATGAAGAACTCGAACCAGATTGGAAATGTAGATTTCTTTACTGGAATGTTTTGCTCCAATCATTCATCAATTCGTAATTTGTGAAACTGAAAATACACAGACAAGACCTGCTATAACACACTGCTCTGCAAGTTATGCATCTTGTAAACTTGTATATAAAGGGCCGTACATCTTATTGGTTCACGAATTAGCAAGTGACCACTATATTCGTCGTGTGTGCATCTGTCTGTGTGTCTGGCTGTCCGCAGCATAACTACCCGATGATATCATCCGATCTTGATGAAACTTGGGTGGGAGGTTGATATCATGATCTAGTTGTGTCCTGCCTAGAGTGGGTGTATTGCGCCCATTGTAGGTGGAGCCACGCCCGAAAAAGATGTCTTTTTAGGGGGTAATCGAGTTCAAGCTACATCTTCTCCGAGGGGTTTGGTGGAATCTGACAGGGGTTTCGGTATTTGGTTAGGCCAATGTCATGTGTCTAGCCCCACGGAGCTCGATTTTTCATTTTTCATTTTTTTTTTCCGTTTCATTTTTCACCGAATTTTCGGTATTATGTAGGTAACTAACCTCATAACTGATTATACATTATTTTCTATCTCATTTCAAGGTCAGTAACCTTCGTTTTGACATTTCCGGGCCTGGCCTGTCCGGGCCAGTTTCGATTATAGTCCGTCCTTTGTCATTGAATACCGCTCGCTCGTGAACCATCGTCGTCTCCTGACTTGTATATATTGTAAACACAATAACTTCTAAGTAACAGATTAGCATTTATAGCACGTTAGCGTAGCTTTGCATACAGAATGGCCGCTTATGTTACGCGGCTACACAAACGGGCTCCTGGATAGCTTAACCATCAACATTCTTATCGATGAAGTTCGTGGATTAACATAAACATAACTTACAAACGAAGCTCTCCAAGGCACAAATGGTAGCAGGTGGAGAAAGATTGCACCGTCTGACAGTTATCTTCAACTCTTAAGGGGGCATTATACCATTGAAGGCAAAAAAAAAACATTTTTTTACAAATATACAAATGCATCAATTAAAATGTTTGTTTCCTAGTATTGTATATATGTACCAAGTTTGAACGTAAATGGACTTGTCATAGAGAAGATATAAGCTCCCCATTACACTGAACACAGTAAAAACAACACTGAATCACAGTAATGCACTTTTTGATAAAATGTCTTGATTGAAAATATGCAAAACTATATATGTACATGTTGCTTGATATATGAACATTACATTGGTATACATTACATAGCATTATATTATGCATGGTTACCATGGTAACCAGATGCATACAAATGATGAATTACCACTTTACAGCTTATATCTTCTCTATGACAAGTCCATTTACGTTCAAACTTGGTACATATATACAATACTAGGAAACAAACATTTTAATTGATGCATTTGTATATTTGTAAAAAAATGTTTTTTTTTTGCCTTCAATGGTATAATGCCCCTTTAACGAAGGCAGCCTTTCAAAATAGAGAATCTGCACTATGACCCTTAGATCATGTGACCTCTAGTAGCCAATAAGAGAACAGGACTCATATTCGGCGTTATTCTCTAAATTGACCGACAGATGGCAGCCTGTCTTGGGCAGCAAGACGTGACAGAGTGCATGAATGAAAACTGGGTGTTTGGATGTGGTTAAACACCCTTTTTGAAGATGAACAACGAGGTGCTCATAACAAAAAATCAAATCACACCTTACCAAAATGGCGGTCTGCTATCTTGGTCAGCCCACTGTCACATCGCTGGGTTCTTTAGCCGCCATTTTGTTTCGGCCTATTGATATTGTTCGGCCACTAATACTAATAGGGAACGGGAGCTGGGTTTCCTGCGTCGGATACGTGTAGATATTTGGAAAGACACGGGTGTCCGGAGAAGAGTAAGGTAAGTCTTGCGTTTGTCAGGTTTGTAGTTTTTGATTTATTAATGTTTTTAAAAATGGCCTGCAGGCCGTTGGTCTTGGCTAGATGCTCGGCTGCATGGTTTTCAGTGAATGAAGTTGTATAAATGAAGGTTTTGGTGAATGTTATGAACATCATTGTGTGCCTAAGGTAATAAGCTTTTGGATTATGTTGGGATAGACGATGAATGACTGAGGAATCATGTTTTATGACTTTGAAAAGGAATTCCTCTGGTAAAAACGGGGGTTTTGCTTCAAACACCCTCACAGGTTTATTTCAACTCGGATTCGATTTCTGTTTTCGGTTTTAGTTGCAAGTTAGCGTCGATAAAGGCCTTGATAAAACAAATTCGTTGAAAATCCGATAAATTTCGACCACTTTACCTCATGGTGTCAGTTATACAGGGTGGTACAGTAAATGCAGGCGACCTCACGAGTTAATTTTTAACTCGGATTCATTTTCTGTTTCGTAGCAAGTTAAGGTCGATAAAGGCCCTGGTGAAACAATTTTGGTGAAAATCCGATAAATTTAGACAAACTTACAAACTTTGAGGATTTAACGTGGCAAATGATGACCATTGCAACGTGAAGTACAACCCTCTCCTCTCCTCCCCTCCTCCTTACCTCCCCCTCACCTCCCCCTCCCTTCCCCCCTCCTGTTCCCCTCCCGTCCCCCTCCCATCCCCCCTCCCGTTACCCCTCCCGTTCCGTTCCCCCTCCCATCCCTCCCTCCCGTTCCCCCATCCCCCCCCCCCCGCCATCTTCCCCCCCTCCTGTTCCCCCTTCCCTCTCCCTCTGCCTCCCCTTGCCCCTGTCCCTCTCCCTTTCACTCCCCTTATCTCTCCCCCCTTGTCTTCATATTCCCAACATGAAGCGACTCTGCGTTGCCCGGCAATGCTGGATACTTTTGCTCGTAAAATTCAAAAGTGAAAGCACATTCTTTCATCAATCAAACATTCTTACATCAGATAGAGATACAGACAGGTAGGCTCTACAAAATTGCATTACATAGACATGATACAGACATATCGATAGATTGATACATACATATAGATAGATAGACACATACACACAGATAGATATAGACACATACAGATACATACATACACAGATAGATAGATAGACACATACACATTTGACAGCCACAGACATACAGATGAATATATAGACAGGCAGACGCAGATAGATAGACAGACACACACAGGCATAGATAGGATACACAGACATACACACACATAGATAGATAGATAGACACGTCCCAGCCAGCATGCACAACTGGGGCACAGCTAGGAAATAGGTGGATTGGATGAGCTAAGGTGGGCTTGGGTTCTGGGTGAGTTTTTAACTGGGTTCCACATGGGACTCATCTGGGCTGCCAATGTCATTCTACAACTAGAACGACACTCTTTGACGCCATATCCCACCTTACAAAGCTGTCTGGGGCCCACATGGGTTTTCGTCCGTTTGGTGGGCTGAACTGGACTTTGAGTGGGCTTTGAACTGGGCTCTATGTGGGTCCCATGTGGGCCAAGCCAATGCTCATTTCAGAAGTTAAAAAAAACTGGCAGCTACAGCAGCTGGCAGCCAACTTATTATCGAGACCAGTTCAACAACAGTTTTTAAACGTGAGTTTGTTGGCTGAAGCCAATCATTCCATTTGAAGAAACATTGTAGTTTCCAATCAATCACGAGCCTCGATCTTGTATACAAAACAAAAAAAAAAAAAAAAAAAAAAACAGCCATGTTGTATTGTAGACCCTGATGTAGATCGATAAATACTTGAATCGTCAATTTTATGATACTTCGGATGGTGGTTCAATGTAGAGGGTTGAAAGTTTGATTTTTAGTAGATCTATACATACTATAAGAGAGAGGTGTGTGTGTGTGTGTGTGTGTGTGTGTGTGTGTGTGTGTGTGTGTGTGTGTGTGTGTGTGTGTGTGTGTGTGTGTGTGTGTGTGTGTGTGTGTGTCGCCATTTCTCTCAGGGATGGGTGAACGGATCTTATCTTCATCAAACTTTCAGAAGTTCACACCCTTGGTGTTCTGGAAGCAGGAATACCACAGCAAGATGTTCCAAGACATGTTTCAAATGACACAGGAACACCATTGTATTATTAAATTATTTTCCATTATTAGCTTGTTTTGACAGATCCAAATTAGGATGTTCTTTAAGATCACTTCAAGCAAAAGCCTCTCTAAAAATACACTCATTCGATATTTCTACTGACAGTATCCAAGTATAACCCATGCAAATCCCATGTTCAGCCTATGTGGGGTAGCCCACGAAAAACCCATGCACTGCCACGTGGACAACCAGATTGGTGCCCGGGTGGAGCCTATGGACAAATCCAGCTGGGGCCTACGTGGGGGGACACACATGGGACCCACAAGTAAGCCCACATAGGACTCATATGGGCCCCAGCTGGACATGCTCGCTGGGGTGTACATGGATAGATACACACAGCTAGACAGACACAGATAGATAGATAGACACACAGACAGACAGGCACACACAGAGATAGATAGGATAGACAGGTAGAGACACAGATATAGATACACTCCGGAGCAAAAAAATACAAGCCAAGTCAATTTTTAAACATTTTTTTGTCTAAACTATTTTACCATACATTAAAAAACACCAGAACATGCAGAAATAACTGTACAAATCAGTATGGAATAGTTTGTTCCCTTTGCTTTCTTTAAATAATCCAGTATTTTGGTCAAACTTTCACAAAACTCCTTGCACCGAGAAATGCCAATATTGGCCCATTCACGTTTGACAGCTTCCCAAAGTAGATCAGAATTTGCAAATTTCCTTCCAATATGTTTGTGATGAATATAGGCCCAAAGATTCTCTATGGAGTTCATATTGGGACTCTGACCAGGCCAGAACATAAGTTCCAGGGACTTTCTCTCTGACCACTTTTTGGTGGCTTTTGCAATATAGGCAGGGGCATTATCTTGTTGAAAAATGACTTTTTGCTTTTCTCTCCAGGAAATAACTTTTAGAGGCTGGGAAGTAATCCTTTCTCTAATATTTTCTGGTATTCCTTGGCAGTAATTGACTGTTCACACCTCATCAGCTTACTTATGTGACCTCATGTGACCAGCAGACAAAAATGCGCCCAGACCATGATTCTACCTCCTTCATGCTTCACAGTTGTTGAAATGCACTCAGGGTTGAATCTCTCACCAGATCTGCGAAGGCAACGTTCCGGGGCATCACTGCAAAGCTGAAATATTGATTCATCACTCCACAGAACTCTCTGACACCAGTCTAAATCACAGTTCCCATATTCGGCCAAAAAGTGCAATCTGTTCTGAATGTTTTCTTATAAAATAGAAGCACATCTTCTTGAGGCAAAATCAACATCAGTCAACCTTCTTGTGATAGCAACAGTTCTGAACTCCCCTGACAGTTTCCGCAGGCTTTTTTTGTACACATAGTCGAGGCTCATGTAAGAGCTAGCACATTTAACACACAGCACATAAAACACAAAAAACATTAACGGACACATAAAACAATAAAGGGAGGAGGAGACAAATGGGGAGAGAGAGGGAAGCACACAAGCACAACAGTAGAAAACAGGGACATCGGGAGATCTGTGGAAGGGAGAGGGCTGGGGGAGGAGGGAGGGCAAGGGAAGGCATACATGGTATAAAACAAGTTGACACTACAAGGAATTTCAGGAATGAAGTCGAAGATTGAAAGAGGTGGATTTGGGGTGTATTAACAGGGGTAGAAAAGATCAAGGTTTTGGATGGGTGAAGATAAGAGATGGTGGTGAACAGATGTTTTAAAGACCTAGAGGGAGGAGTGGGATTGAAGAGAGTGAGGGAGTTTGTTCCAGAGGCAGGAAAAAAGAGGAATGAAAGAGTGAAGGTGAGCAGAGTCTTTATTTTGGGAGTTTCACCAGAAAAGGGTTGCTGGCAGATCTTATGCGTCCTGCAGGAATATTTGGGGGACGTCCGGAGAGGAGTCGATAGAAGACAGAAAGACCACCAACCTGCCTTTGGTGAGAGAGTGAAAGGCCCTCAGAATGAGCTTCATCGTGGGAGATTCCAATGATTCTAAAAGCTTTGGTTTCTACAGCGTGAAGCGGAGCTTGGTGTGAGGCAGGAGCACCAGCGCAGAAGGGAGAGCAGTTTTCCATCAAACTGTGGATGAAAGCTTTGTACGTGGTGAAGAGCTCAGAAGTGCCCAACATGGACTTCGCACAATGGAGGATACTCAGTCGGCGACTGGCTTTGGAGGCCAGTTTGGAAATGTGGTTTTCCCCAGGAAAGATCATGGCAGATAGTGAGACCCAAAAGCTTGAGTGACAGAACTTCTTGGAGAGGATTGTTCAGAAAGTGGATGGGAGGGTTTTGCCAAATGGTCTTTTTCAGAGAGACAAAGTGAGTGTGTGAGATCTGTCAGACATGTGTTTGACCAGCTTGTAATTTTATTCGTCTGCAGAGAGTGAAGAGGCTGCTGCCTGCCGATCTGAGGGTTGAGATATGGAGTGGCAGAGAGTGGAGTCATCAGCAAAGAGATAGAGAGGATTTTCCAGAGAGTCAGAGAGATCATTGATGAAGATTAGAAAAAGCACAGGGCCCAGAACACTGCCTTGGGGAACTCCAGCCTGGACAGGAAGAGGAGATGAGAGAATTCCATTTGGAACCACACATTGACGATGACATGATGCTATGATGCATGAGCTATGCATGGATATTTCCATGAATACCATCAGAGGAGAGTTTGGCGAGCAGTGCGGGCTGCCAGACCGTATCGAAGGCACGTGATATGTCAAGCGAGACAGCTCTGATTTCCTGTTTGGCATTGAGGGCCTCCATCCATTGTTGAGACAGTCGAAGCAGCATGTCTAGAGTAGAGTGGCCTGGTCTGAATCCAAAGTGATGATCCGAGATCAAACCATTGGAGAAGAGGAAAGATTTAATATCCGAAGCAATGATGGATTCCATGACCTTGATGATGATTGGGAGCAGGCTGATTGGTCTGAAGCTGCAAGGATCTGTTTTTGCACCTTATTTGCATAAAGCGGTAATGTTGGCTGTTTTCGAAGCTGATGGCTGATGACTTTGAGCAAAAAAGAGGGCGAAGAGAACTGAGAGACGGTGATATAGAGCAGCAGAGCAGGATTTTCGGACCCGTGGGCTGATGCAGTCTGGTCCAGTGGCAGAATCAGTCGAGGTTTGACAGAAACTTCCCCACCTTGTAGGGAAAGAAGGACACAGAGTCCAGGAGCAGCTGGGTATGACTGGGTAAGGTGGGTACAGAGAGCGATGGGTTTGGGACACAAGATTTTGAATGGAATCACCCAATTGTCGTGCTCGACCAATGAGGAACTTCGGAACATGGCCTGTCGGCTTTGCCTGGCGTGAGCATCATTAAGGCGTGGCTTACTTGCCGAACTGCTCTGCCTCCTTGAGGTGGATGGTTGTTGTTGTTTTATGGATGGTTTTATGGCCGACTTTGTAATTGTAAAACCAGAGGGAAAAAACACCGAGAGCAATCACATGGTGGGGAAAAACTAATCTTAACCCCTATCTAATTGCCATAGCTTCACCCCTCATGTGAAGACATGTAAACAACTTAAGCTCCGGTTTCTCTACTTAATACATCGAGATGTCTCCTACTCGTCCACAGTCCATGCTATACCTATACAATCCTGCCTCCACTATGGTATTCCATCACCTACCCCCACAAACGTAACAATATATTGTTACGGTTGCCGGAGTGGAATCCCACTCCCGGCACCAATGTGTTATGGTGCTCCAGGTGAGGCAGGAATCATGCTCCAGAACACCGAATATGTTACGGCCCGGGATTCGGGTTTACTACGAGGAGGGTTAACCTCGATTCCTTCCCGAACTTACCGGACCTGCGGCTGCCGCGCACGAATAACTTTGTACATAGCAGGCTGCGAATCAGCAACGACGAACGCCGATTGGACCGTCGCGCAATAGCTTACCTGTACCACGTGACGGTCCAATCGGGGAACGCACCGTACCCTGCGGCAGTACACCAATTCATATGGCCGAGCAAGAACCGTTGGTAACCGCTGGAGTAATGCTAATGTCGTTACGGCCGATGTTAACCTGGGTGCGAACAATGGCAGATCAATGAAGGAAAAGACTGTCACGGACAGAGAGAAAAGAAACGTTTAACAATTTGATTTATTTACAAATATTTACAGTGTAATTATTCAATAGGAAAGAAAAACGGACGAGGAGCAGGAACTTAGCTTGTTATACGCCTTATAACAATCACTACAAATGACACCACGTGGGTCCAGTACACTTTCATGGGGGAGGGGAGGGGAACGAACAAACAAACGTAGGAAACCTGATAACACAAAGGCTACGATGTTCCGGATGCCTCTCCTCACAACACCCCCTGTCCCGTTGTCGCCACTGAGCAGCACAAACAGGTAATGATGATCCCAGCATGGACACTTTGGACAGGCAGAGTGAGGTCGATCGTCAGCACGGCAGAGTGACCCAGTCCAAGAGAGGAGCACACGTGCTAGGTCAACAATCCAGGCCCCAAGAGTGGAGCACACGTGCTCAGTGAACCCAGCAGAGTGAGACAGGCCCGGAGTCGACAAAGAGACAGCCCCAGAGTGTAGTAATCTAATCTTGCAGGCACGTGGTGAGTGCACAAGAGACAGGCCCTGATTGGAACAATCTTGCAGGCACGTGGTGAGTGCACAAGAGACAGGCCCAGAGTGGAATAATGCAGGTGTAGAGGCCTGTGAGAGGGAGACCAGCCAAGAGCAAAATGTCCACGTGCTCAGTGGGGCGAAAGAGAGAGTGGCCAGAGAGAGAATAAATGTCTTGAAAAATCCCTTTTGTTCACCCTTGCTGGGGGGTGGGGGGGGGGGGGAGGAATCTTGGAGGTATCCTGGCTCCCCATTGGTGGAGCCCGTTACTCCGCCCCACAAGTTTCCCCAAAAGTGGCTCATGCCCTGATTGGTGGGTTTCTGAACTTGGACACCATGGTGTGCCTTTGAGCCTGGTGGATTGCCTGGTAAATTATCCCTTATGAGAGGAGGACCTATCTTTACCTTTCCCCAACACATAAAGACATACTAACCCAAAATAAGGGAAAGGGACTAAGATAATGGTCTGCTATGAAATAACTATTCTAAGGGACCTGTATGGTGGTTGCCATTACTTTTTAGTGGTTTCCCAAAACTGCAACAATATTGTTGCGGTTGTGGGAATAAAGGATGACCCCCCCTCGTAGGTAGATGCACCACAACATATAGCCTCGCTGTAGTTCAGTTGTCTCTTAGTAAATGTAAGCATAGTCTCCTTTCCTGTGTTAGTTTTGTGTTGAGCAGGCCAGGGGGTAGGCCTCGATTAGGCTGGAATACCATGTGCTTGGCCTGGAACAAGTCTGGCAAAGCCGAAGGGAGGAGTGCAGGGGGAGTGGCCGGTAAGCCGCGAGCCGCCAATCAGAGCTCGAGGGGAGTGGCTCACCACAGCAACGGGAGGAGGGGCATGGAACAATGGAACATTCTGGTAAGGCAGGGGAGGGGCCACATAAAACCCTGCCCCGAGCCCCGAGTAAGAGAAGTCAGGAAAGACGAGAACGCACGAGGTCAGAGGTGAGAACGAGTCAGAGATCGTCAGAACCGCAGCAGAACGAGTGGATTGAACTGTTTGTAATAGCCTCGTTGTACACGAACTCTCCCCGTGCCCTGTGCCCTGCGCTCTGCGGCTGTATTAATCGCGCGGTGTGGAGACGATCCATCCCGGAGCCACCTATGCCGACGACCCTCCTACCTGGGCTCCCTGCATACGTGCCGTGACCACCAGAGGGCCACGCCGGGCGAGCCGTCCGGAGTGGACGACGCCAGGAGGAAATCATGGAGGACGCCAGGACGCGTTTGGGAACGCGAACTTTTCCTTCCTCCTTTTTCCCACGTGAGTGAGTGGGCCCTTTGTCTGGGCTTGTAGCGGCTGCCGCTGGGTTTTCACAATCGCCTTGCACCTATCAAGGACGCGGAGCGATCACCATGCCGGGCTCGTCCAGGACGCCCGGGCAGGCCCGCGCTCAACTTGCCAGGCCTCGGTCGGGACGCCCGGGCATGCCCGGGCATGCCCGGGCAGGCTCGCCCTCAACTTGCCAGGCCGCAGCCAGGACGCTGGGCCACGCCCCCTGGCGCCGGGCCTGGGCAAACGCTCCGGGATAATTGGTATATATATTGCTGCCCGATAAACGGGTTTTCAGTGTGCCTGAGTGTTTGATTTCATTAAAGCAACTCGGATGAATTCTAGCTTTTTGTCGCGTCCATTCTTCCGATCGACGTGGGAGCCCCAGCTCCTTCATTGGTGACCTATCGACATGGACATTGGACACGGCAGTCGCCCTTAAACTGCCTACCTTCTGGGAGGCTCACGCGGCGGTTTGGTTCGCGCAGGCGGAGTCCCTGTTCGCCCTGCGAGGCGTCACGGCCGACGACACCCGCTTCCACCATGTGGTAGCTGCGCTCGGGTCGGCTACCGCGGCCCGCGCCCTGAGCCTCCTCGAAAGCCCGCCAGCCGCTGACAAATACGGCGCGATTAAGAAGCTGCTCCTCGATGCTTTCGCCCTCCCATCAGCGGAACGCGCACGGCGCCTGCTCGAACTGCCTGAGCTCGGCGACACGCGCCCTTCCGAGCGAATGGACTACATGCTTTCACTGCTCGGCGAGCACTCTCCGGCATTCCTGTTCCGGGAGCTGTTCCTCCGTCAGCTGCCTAACCCGGTACGCCTCGCCCTGGCAAGCACGACGATCACAGATCCCCGAGCCCTTGCCAGAGAAGCCGACAAGATCTCCGCCGCAGGACAGCGCATCGCAGCGGCGACATGGGACCCACCGCCGTCCGACGCAACACCCATGGCGCCCGAGCACCCGGCACGGTCGACGGCCGAACTGCCGACGCAATTGGCGGCCGCTCTACCGAGCCGACCACCTCCAGCACGACGACCGAGGCCTCCACCTGACCAAGCGTGGTGTTACTATCATGCCAGGTTCGGACAGAAGGCCCGGACATGCCGACCCCCGTGCACCTTCGGCAGGCCGGGAAACGGCCGGGCCGGCGTTCATTACCAGCCATGAGCGCCGGCCACACGGGCAACTTACTGTTCATCATGGATAAAGCGTCCGGACGGCGCTTCCTGTGCGACACTGGCGCCCAACTGAGCGTCATACCTGCCTCCGACCAGGACAGGCAATCCGCGGTTTGCGGCCCCTCCTTGGTTGTGGCCAACGGATCGACTATCCGCACCTTCGGCCCGCGCAACGTCACCCTCTGCTTCGGCGGCCAACGCTTTGCTTGGACGTTTGTAACCGCCAACGTGCCCATGGCTCTGCTAGGCGCCGACTTCCTCTGCGCACACGGACTGCTGGTGGACGTCCAACGGCGTCGTTTAATCAACGCTGAAACCTTCAGCTCCCTGGTATGCACATTGAGCAGCTCCGCGCCGACCGAGCTGGCATGCACCGTCCCGGCGGCGAACGAGTTTGCTCGCCTGCTCACGGAGTTCCCGGCCCTCACGCGGCCGACGTTTTCGGCCGTCGCAGTACGGCATGGGATCGAGCACCACATACCAACCACGGGCCCGCCGGTCTACGCCAGGGCCCGCCGCCTCGACCCAGCCAAGCTCGCCGTAGCGAAAGCCGAATTCGACGCGTTGGAGCACCTCGGCATCGTGCGGCGCTCCGATAGCGCGTGGGCCTCGCCACTGCACATCGTGCCAAAGCCGGGGGGTGGATGGCGCCCGTGTGGCGACTACCGCCGTCTCAATGACGCTACCACCCCCGACAGGTACCCGATCCCGCATATCCAAGACTTCTCCGCCCGTCTGGCGGGACGGGTCATTTTTTCGAAAATTGATCTCATACGGGGATATCACCAGGTACCTGTCAGGGCGGCCGACGTCCCTAAAACGGCAGTCATCACGCCGTTCGGCTTATTCGAATTCTTGCGGATGCTGTTTGGTCTCAAGAACGCGGCTCAGGCGTTCCAGCGCTTGATGGACGGCGTGCTGCGTGACCTGCCGTTCCTTTTCGTTTACCTGGACGACATCCTCGTCGCCAGCACGTCCCGGGCCGAGCACCTCCTCCACCTCCGAACACTGTTCGGGCACCTCAGCGAGCACGGCCTCATCGTCAACCCGGCCAAATGCCACTTCGGCACGACGGCCGTTGATTTTTTGGGCCACCACATCACCAAGAACGGGGCCGTGCCGCTGCCAACCAAGGTCGAGGCCATCACCACGTTCCCGCGTCCCCGCACCATAAAGGCCCTGCAGGAATTCCTGGGAATGGTGAATTTTTATCACCGCTTCGTGCCCCGCGCTGCTCAACTCATGCGGCCCCTCTACGAAGCCCTCCGGGGCAAGCCGGCCAAGCACGACATCGCCTGGTCCGCAGCAATGGATGCGGCCTTCCAACGCTCAAAGCGGGCCCTCGCCGACGCAACACTGCTCGCTCACCCGGTGCTCAACGCTCCCATCGCCCTCACCACGGATGCCTCCGACTATGCGGTGGGCGCCGTACATGAGCAATGGGTGAACGGGGTTTGGCAGCCACTCGCTTTTTTCAGCCGGCAGCTCCGGCCGAACGAGCTCAAATACAGCACGTTTGACCGGGAGCTCCTCGGTCTACACCTGGCCGTCCGCCATTTCCGCCACCTCCTGGAGGGCCGACCTTTCACGGCGTTCGTCGACCACAAGCCGTTGGTTTACGCCATGGCCAAGGTCACGGAGCCATGGTCGGCCCGCCAACAGCGCCACCTCTCCGCCGTGTCGGAGTTTACCACGGACATCCGGCACGTCTCCGGCAAAAACAACGCCGTGGCCGACTGTCTTTCCCGGGCCAGCGCGAACGCGGTCCACCTGGGCGTGGATTTTGCGCTTATGGCGGCGGACCAAACCACCGACACCACGGTGCAAGCCCTCTGGGCGGCGGACACGGGCCTCCGCCTGGCCGACATCCCCTGCGCGGACACTGTCCTGCTCTGCGACGTCTCCCAAGGCCAGCCTCGCCCCATCGTGCCCGTCACCTGGCAACGCCGCATCTTCGCCTCCCTCCACGGCCTTTCCCACCCGGGCCGGAAAGCTTCCCAGAAGCTGGTGTCGGCGCGTTTCGTCTGGCACGGCCTTCGTCGGGATGTCCGCGATTGGACCAGCACCTGCACGGCCTGCCAACGGGCCAAGGTCCACCGACACACCCAAGCCCCGCTGGCACCTTTCACCGTGCCCGAACGACGTTTCGACCACGTCAACGTGGATCTGGTGGGCCCCCTCCCCCCGTCACGGGGGTTCACACACCTGCTCACCATGGTGGACAGGACCACCAGGTGGCCGGAGGCCGTTCCCCTCGTCTCCACCACCACCGCCGACGTGGCGCAGGCTTTCATCGCCACCTGGGTCGCCCGCTTCGGCGCACCGGCGGACATCTCGTCAGACCGCGGACCACAGTTCACCTCCGAGCTGTGGGGCGCGGTCGCCCGCAACCTGGGGGTCAAGCTCCACCGTACTACGGCCTACCACCCCCAAGCAAACGGGTTGTGCGAGCGATTCCACCGCTCCATGAAGGCCGCGCTCATGGCCGGCCTTCAAGACGGCGGTTGGGCCGACCGGCTGCCGTGGGTCCTTTTGGGCCTTCGCACGGCCCCCAAGGAGGACCTCCAGGCATCCACCGCCGAGCTTGTCTATGGCCAGGCGCTACGCGTCCCGGGCGAATTCGTGCCCGACGCTACCAGTCCCTGGTCCGCAGCTCACCAGCACTCGGACCTCCAGGAGGCCGCCCGACGGTTTGCCCCCGTGCCAACATCCCACCACGGTGACCCCCAGTCCTACGTCCCCCCAGCACTCCGCACAGCGGAGTATGTTTTTGTGCGTCACGACGCACATCGGTGGCCACTCCAGCCGCCGTACGACGGGCCCTTCCGGGTGCTGCGACGGGACGACAAGTCGTTCGTCATCGACATCGGCGGCAGGTCGGACCGGATTGCGGTGGACCGCCTCAAGCCGGCGCACGTGGACGTCGACCACCCACCACGGGTGGCCCTTCCGCCGCGGCGAGGCCGCCCCCCGTCCACGGTGCCCCCCACTCGACCGCCCACCACCTCACCGGACCCCCTCCCACGACCCGCCAGGGGTCGCTTCGGCCGGGTCATCAGGACCCCCCTCAAATTGACCCTGCCGGTGCAAGTCGATTCTGGGGGGACGTGTGTAGCGGCTGCCGCTGGGTTTTCACAATCGCCTTGCACCTATCAAGGACGCGGAGCGATCACCATGCCGGGCTCGTCCAGGACGCCCGGGCAGGCCCGCGCTCAACTTGCCAGGCCTCGGTCGGGACGCCCGGGCATGCCCGGGCAGGCTCGCCCTCAACTTGCCAGGCCGCAGCCAGGACGCTGGGCCACGCCCCCTGGCGCCGGGCCTGGGCAAACGCTCCGGGATAATTGGTATATATATTGCTGCCCGATAAACGGGTTTTCAGTGTGCCTGAGTGTTTGATTTCATTAAAGCAACTCGGATGAATTCTAGCTTTTTGTCGCGTCCATTCTTCCGATCGATGTGGGAGCCCCAGCTCCTTCAGGCTTTTAGTTAACATTGCTTAAGTGCCTGCTCTGTGTCTCTTCGGATCATTGTACATAAATAATAAACCATGTTCTTCCTCTTATTTGATCGTTCCCTTCATTTCACAATTGGCTTAGCATCGTACGAATAGAACCGCTCGAATCGGGTTCAATAAAAGGTAATGGCACGTGATACGCACACCGCTGGGGCGTATTCGATAAGCGTCGCTTGTGCGAGGTCCGGTCCCCATTTTCGTGGCAGCGTGGGTCAAAGGTACGTGCGGCGTCGACCCGATACCCTTTTTCACGCTCGCTGCGGAAGTGGCGATTCGGCCTCGTGGACACGAAGACCTGAGGGGGAAAAGGGGCTTAACCCCACCCTCTGTACGTCGACGGGCTTCGGGAGATCCGCAACAAATTGGTGTCAGGAGTGGGATCATTGGACCTAGAGTGCGCTTCACGCACTCGGAAATTTGTTTTACGAGCATACGAAATTTAGTTTTAAAATCAAATTTAAATTCGTACGATGGCTGGCCAAAGCGATCAAATGCCGGTGGGAGTAATGATAAATGAAGAACTAATGACCCAGGACCAACAGGGACAGTTGATAGTGGAGGCAGTAGATGAGGGTGCGGCAGTTGGTGAAGAAAATGGTGGCGCCTCGCACGTGGTGGCGGAAGCCGGGCCCGCTGTGCAAGCCGGGATTAGCATCGAACTAATCTTAGCTCAAATACAGGCATCCATGAAAATGGAATCGGATCGATTGGCTAATCAAATGGATGCCCAAAAGGACGATATGAAGGCTCAGGGTGAGCGATTGGGAAAACAGATGGGAGAAATGAAAAATGGGTTGGAAAGCAAAATGGACACTCAGAGGGACGAAGCCAGGTGCGAAATGGAAAAGATGAGGGCAGCGTCGAAGAAAGAAATAAAAAAATGGGGGTGGACATTGGGCGCAAGTTGCGCGAGGAAGTAGCAGTGGTACGCGAAGAGGTGAAACGGTGAGAGGAGCGCGTGGAGAGAGAGTTGAGGCAGAGTACGGTTAAATTACAGGGGGGGTATAGAGGAATTGACTCGGGAGGTAGAAAAACTGACGGCAGGACAACAGGAATTAAGGGAGAAAGTGGGGAAGAATAACGACATAATAGGGGGGCTGAAAGCAGCACAAAAAGAAATAAGGCGGGAAGTGATAGCGACAAAGAAGGAATGTCAAATGGTGCACGAGGGACTGACAAAGAGGATGGACGACGTGGTAGAGACGTTGGGAACGAGGGAACGGGAGATCGGGACCCATGTAGAGACGACCAGGGTAGTCTTATAAGGGGAGATTGCGGGGGCGCACCGGGAGATAGAAGGGGTGAAACAGAAGTTGGAGGAAGTAGAAGGGATGAGCGAAATTAAGAAGAGACGGAAGGAGACTAAAAATGAAATAAAGGAGGAGGTGATGGAATATGTGCAAGATCTGTGTTCACATCGTGATGAGGTGCTTGCTGACCAAATAAAAAGTTTACAGGTGTTGGAGGAGAAGCGTGGAGGAAGAAGCCCCGAGGTGAGTGGCGATGATGGCGGACATGTGTTTGGTGTAAGGGGAAGTTTGACGAGCTTGGGGGTCGGAATGGACCCGGGCATTCGTGAAAGGCCCTTGGCGAGGTGTGCGACTGTTACAGAGTGCGTGGAGAAAGTGTGCGCCGGGGTGTGTGATAATGGGGTGTGTGAAAGGTGTGTGTGTGTGTGCCTGGGTGTGCGAGCATGGAGTGGGTAGCGGGTTGCGAAGAGGCGGCCCAGGCATCGACACCGACCGGGATAGTCCTTAGTGGGACGGGTAACACACGTGAGCCCCCAAGAGGTAGTGTACTATGGGGGCCCGAACGGTTTGGCCCTGTGTCAACCCCACAGGGAGCAGCGTATGGGGTCCGAACGTCGGGCGGCCATAAGGTTCCGCTCGCGCCGTACAACGGCAAGAGCGATTTGAGGGCGTACCTGGCGCAATTCGACCACGTGTGTAGGGGTAACGGTTGGGGGCCGGACAAAGGTGGGATACACCTCGTGGCAGCCCTGCGCGGCGTGGCGGCGGAGGTTCTGACTGCTTTACCACCAGGTGCTATCACCTTGTCAGACCTCCGTTCAGCCCTAATTAATCGATTCGGCGTGGAACAGCAGAGCGAGCTTGTTAACGCTCAGCTAGCGGTGCGAAAAAGGAAACCCCAGGAGACCATCGGGGAATTGGTATATGACATTTGCCGCGCAGTGGGAATAGCACACGCAGACATGGCCGCGACCTCCCAAGAGAGCTTGGTGCTGGATCATTTTATCCAGGCCTTTTCGGACCCCGAGCTTCGGCAACAGCTCGCCATGTGGCGCCCGCGGACCCTGAGCCAGGCCGCCGACGCTGCGGCCCGTTGGGAGGCAGCGAGGCCCCTGGCCCGGGGGAGCGAGCGCGACGCAGTGGCGGTGAGACAGGTAGGGCCAATGGCTAGTGGCGGGTCCCTGAGAGGGTCTGCCCCTGAAGGGGGCCCTGACCTGGAGAACATGGTCCGAAGGCTGGTGGACCAGCGCCTAGCGGGATCTGGACCATGGCAGGCGGCTCCAGCGGTGGCACGCGGTGGTCCACTCTCAAATGCCCCAATTCGGGATTACAGGGATTTCCCCAGGCCATAACTAATTTGGACCAGGTGTTTGGGTGCCTCAGACAGGCAGGGTTGAAGTTGAGTCCGAGTAAGTGCACTTTGTTTGCCAAAGAAGTGGCCTATCTAGGTCACGTCATCGGTCGCGAGGGGGTGAAAACAGACCCAGGCAAAATTACAACGGTAGAGGAGTGGCCCGCACCTCGCAACATCAAAGAGGTGCGGGGTTTTTTGGAACTCTGCTCCTATTACAGGCGTTTTGTGGCAAAATTTGCGGAGATAGCCAGGCCCCTTCACCGGCTTACGGAGAAGGGGGCGAGGTTTAATTGGACAAGGGAGTGCAATGAGGCCTTCCTAGCATTGAAGGGGTGTTTGACATCCGCACCCATTCTAGCTTACCCCTCCAGTGACGGGACGTTTACCCTGGACACGGATGCAAGCCAGGAGGGATTGGGCGCGGTCTTGTCCCAGACACAGGGGGGCATGGAGAGAGTGATCGCGTATTATAGTCGGGCCATGAGTAGGCCCGAGCGAAATTATTGCGTCACTCGTAAAGAGTTATTAGCTATGCTGGCTGCCATGAGCCATTTCCACCCGTACTTGTATGGGCGGAAATTTCTGGTTCGAACTGACCATTCCTCCCTGCAATGGCTCCTCCGGTTCAAGGAACCTGAGGGCCAAATTGCAACGTGGTTGGAAAAGTTGCAGCAGTACAATTTCAGTGTGACCCATATGGCCGGAAAGGCCCATGGGAATGCCGACGCACTCTCTCGACGTCCCTGTTTGGGGGAAAACTGTAAATTTTGTGCGAGACATGAAGACAGGGAACAATTGGCAGACCCCACCCCTACCCTCATAGTCCGTGCAACCCGGGTGAGAGGGCCAATCTTGCCACTAACCGCTGATGAGGAATTTGGAACTTTGGCTTGGAGCACGGTGCCCAGTGGGAGGACCCCGTACTGGGACCGGTGCACAAATGGGTTCGATTGGGGAGAAGACCTAGTGGGGAAGAGGTCACCCCCCTCGGGGTGCCAACAAAGGCATATTGGGCTCAATGGCAAACCCTGGAATTGAAAAACAACATCTTGTACCGCAAGTGGGTAGAGATTCCCTCTGAAAGAACTTCCTGGCTGGTGATAGTCCCAGAGCAGTTTAAGACAACCATTTTACAGCAGGTGCATGGTACCCGCCCCGGCGGCCATTTGGGCAGAACAAAGACAACATCCCGGTTCCGCCGGAGATTCTATTGGGTAAATATGGGGCGCGATATACAGGACTGTTGTCGGAGATGCGACGCCTGTACTGCTAAAAAGGGACCAGTACGGAGGACGAGGGCCCCCCTCCAATTACACCAGGTGGGGGCCCCCCTTGAGCAGGTGGCCATGGACATATTAGGACCACTACCCCGCACCCGCCAAGGTAATAAATACATCCTAGTAGTTATGGACTATTTCACTAAGTGGCCGGAGGCCTATGCCCGCCCTAACCAAGAAGCCGGGGTTGTGGCACAGGCCTTCGTAGAAGGATTTGTATGTCAGCATGGGATTCCGGAGGAGCTGCACACCGACCAGGGTCGAAATTTTGAAAGTTAATTGTTGAAAGATGTGTGCAAGCTCCTGGCAATTCGGAAAACAAGAACAACGCCCTTAAGACCTCAATCTGACGGGATGGTGGAAAGGTTCAATCGAACCCTGGTCCAGCAATTGGCCCTGTTCACCACCACCCATCAGGACGACTGGGACGAACATCTCCCGTATTTGTTAATGGCCTGCCGCACTAGTCAGCACGGGGCCACCGCATGCAGTCCAGCGCTGCTCATGTACGGGCGGGAGTTGCAGGCTCCCGCCGATCTGCTATGCGGTCCCTTGCCAGAAGTCCCTAGTAGACCGCCGGGGGAGGGCTACGCCCATCACCTAGAGGAAGGCATGGAGAGGGTCCATGCCTTCGCACGTCGCCAGCTTCAGCTGGCGGGTGCCAAGATGAAGTGCAGGTACGACTACCGGATCCAGGGGAGCCAATATCCTCCGGGGATGAAGATTTGGTTCTTCAATCCCCAGAGACGGAAGGGCAGATGCCCCAAGCTCACGTCGCCTTGGCAAGGCCCGGGGGTCGTCCTGGCGCAAATTTGTGACGTGGTCATTAAGATCAAGATGGGACCACGAGCTCTCCCTCGGATCGTCCATGCCGACCGTTTAAGAGCCGACACGGGCGAGCAGGCGCCCTCATGGATCGCCTTGGCCTTAGAGGCCGAGGCAGGACCCAGTACCTCCAATGACGGGGGCTCATAGTTCAGAGGACTGGGGGGAGTAGTGTGTACCCCCCGTGGGGAAATGGTACTGACCATTCCTCACACGGGGGGGAGGGGGGGCATGAGCATTAGTTTAGGGGGATGGCAGTGATATGCCTATGGAGGGGCCAGCAATGGTTGCCTCCATGAGGTACCGAAGCCAGCCGAGGGAGGGCTAGGATAATGTTAGGGATTTAGACGACAGTAGAGACTGAGAATTAAGTAGTGACAACTGAACTATAGAGGGGACGTAGAGAGTTTAGGTGGATGTTAAAGAAAGAGAGTGCATTGTGTAAAGGGACGACGGGGGAAGCACGAGTTGTAGGGGAAATTAGTTAGCTAGATGATGCTGTGTGTTTGAGGAATTGTGTGTAGAAAATAAATGGAATTGTGTTGAGGTGTAAGACAAGTGGTGTGCAAAATAAATGGGGTGTGAAAGTAAAGGTGTGGAATGCTTGGTGTGAAGGATTGAATGGGGGAAAGTGGAGCCCATTCACGAAAGCCCAGGGGGGTGGGGGGGTGGGGGTCGTGTAAAGCCAGGTAGAGGGCATAGGTAAATCGTATGGATATTGACACCTGTGGTGCAGGTAGTAGAAAGTAGTGCTTTGTCGGGTGCATGAGACTGTGGAATGGCTGGGCGTGTGGCTTAATTGGTGAGTATGGTTATTGGGGCACTTTTGGTTTATTGGCACTTATGGTTATTTTGGCACTTATGGTTATTGGGCACATTGGGCCACTGGTAGTTTGTTGGCCAGGTGAGGCCGCAGGTAGGCTCTGGGAGCCGGATAGGTCAGTTGTGAGTGGTGCCCGAGGATCCCAGGAGAGGACCCGGTTTGCCCGATGCCAAGGTGGGCATAGAGGGGGTAAGTGCCAGGAAGGGCCTTCCCCAGTTAGGTAGTCGCAGGAGCAGGCAAACTCGGGAGACAGCTTCAGTGGCGGAGGTGCGCAGGTAGGTAGACCTGCTAGTGGAGCCACACGACCCAGCCCCGAAATTGTGCGAGGGCACAGTGTGAAAATTTGTGGGAGTGAGACCCAAATTCGGAGGGCACCACAGTGTGGGCAATGGGAATTCGGGTTCTTAGAACCACATCGTTTAAAGAGGCCGATTGGCAGGGTACGACCCCGGGTAGTTTAAAAGAGTAATGTCAGTGGTGTAGTTAGGATGAGAAATCCCTTCGTACCATCCACAGCCAGTCACTGAGGAGGACGAGCTCCACACCGAGACTCTGTGGACTGTTTGAGTGGTAAGACGCATCACGACGTAAGAGTGACATTGTGTTTGTTGCATCCCTTCCTTCTTGGGAGGGATTTGGGGACGAATTTGGAGTTAGAAGGGATATGAGAGACAAGACGTAGAGACGGATTGTAAATACAAGGGGGGCTAGGGTAGTGTAGCCAACGGTGGGGGGTACGGACGGCTAGGGACGAGTTTGCTCTGCTCGCTCTACCGCGTCCCTCGCACCACACCAGGCATGGTGGTGCCTGTTCACCTTGTTTTTCTGTGTACCACTGCGTCCTTTCCGTTTTGCTTGTTGTGCCTTGTCTTCCCTCCCCGCCCCAGGACCATTTTGGAGGCCGAGCTGCGAAGCACCATCGACCTGTGCAGCATCCCTTCTGCACCTTGCCGCCATGTCCTTGTCGCACCTGTGCAGCCGAACTGTGCAACATCTTTCTGCCATGGCCTTTTGCTGCACCTTTGCTACATCTGTGCAGCCGACCTGTGCAGCACTTTGCTGCCAAACCACCTTTTGCTGCACCTTGTTACACCTATGGACCACAAGCCTTGTGGCCTCGCACCTCTGCTGTGCAGCATCTTGCTGCAAAATCATCTTGCACCTTCGGACCACTTGTTTGAGTGGCACTGATGCCACGCAGTTGGACCACGTGGGAGTGGCCCTGCTGGCCAAATAAAAGCATTATTTGCTATTGTGTTCTCGGGATAAAGAAGATGTGTAAGTTTGAATGGCCCTGATGCTTCAAATGGCCTGTATGCCGGTCAGGGCCAGCCGGTTTTGTTAGCCGCACACAGAAGAAAAAGATGCAAGCAGCAAGTGCCACATTGAGTATTTTGGTGTTGTTTCTCTCCCCTCCAATCTTCTCTTCCTAAAGTACAGGTCCTGGGTCATAGAATTGTAAATATACGTGCCTGTAAATATAAGAATGTGCCCACCGGCTATGTGTTTAGTTTGAAATTCCGGAAATACTCGGGTAGATGTGGGTGTGAATCTGTTAGATAGTTGCTCAATGCAATAGGAGGGACATATCTAGTGCTAAAAATGTCGCACACATGGGTCAGAGTAAATGCTAGGGGAAATTACACCTATGTGTCACATTTAAAAGTAATGTTAAATTTGCGTGCCAGGCTCTACCGGTCGTTCCATTGTTGGAGTCGACTCGGGACGAGTCTGGTGAGAGAGGGGTGTAGTGTTGCGGTTGTGGGAATAAAGGATGACCCCCCTCGTAGGTAGACGCACCACAACATGTAGCCTCGCTGTAGTTCAGTTATCTCTTAGTAAATGTAAGCATAGTCTCCTTTCCTGTGTTAGTTTTGCGTTGAGCAGGCCATTGAGTAGGCCTCGATTAGTCTGGAATACCATGTGCTCGGCCTGTAACAAGTCTGCCAAGGCCGAAGGGAGGAGCTGCAGGTGGAGTGGCCGGTAAGCCGCGAGCCGCCAATCAGAGCTCGAGGGGAGTGGCTCACCACGGCAACGGGAGGAGGGGCATGGAACATTCTGGTAAGGCCGGGGAGGGGCCATATAAAACCCTGCCCCGAGCCCCGAGTAAGAGAAGTCAGGAAAGACGAGAACGCACGAGGTCAGAGGTGAGAACGAGTCAGAGATTGTCAGAACCGCAGCAGAACGAGTGGATTGAACTGTTTGTAATAGCCTCGTTGTACACGAACTCTCCCCGTGCCCTGCGCTCTGCGGCTGTATTAATCGCGCGGTGTGGAGATGATCCATTCCGGAGCCACCTACGCCGACGACCCTCCTACCTGGGCTCCCTGCATACATGCCGTGACCAGCAAAGGGCCCTGCCGGGCGAGCTTTCCCGAGTGGACGACGCCAGGACGCGTTTGGGAACGCAAACCTTTCCTTCCTCCTTTTTCCCGCATGAGTGAGTGGGCCCTTTGTCCTGGGTATAAGTTAACATTGCTTAAGTGCCTGCTCTGTGTCTCTTCGGATCATTGTACATTAATAATAAACCGTGTTCTTCCTCTTATTTGATCGTTCCCGTCATTTCACAATTGGCTTAGCATCGTACGAATGGAACTGCTCGAATCGGGTTCAATAAAAGGTAACGGCACTAGTCACGTGATACGCACACCGCTCTGGCGTATTCGATTAGCGTGGCTTGTGCAAGGTCCGGTCCCCGTTTTCTTGGCAGCGTGGGTCAAAGGTACGTGCGGCGTCGACCCGATACCCTTTTTCACGCTCGCTGGGGCAGTGGCGATTCGGCCTCGTTGATACGAAGACCCGAGGGGGAAAAGGGGCTTAACCCCCCCTCTATGTCGACGGGCTTCGGGAGATCCACAACAATATATATACTGTTGCGTGACTACGCTTGGTGAACACCGCAGGGTAACACGGATGACCCAAACTAGCTTAATATTGTCCTGTGGCTGGCTCTCAGTTAACACCGAGAGTATGCCACGGATGGCTAATCAAGCTTAATGAGGCATTTCCAATTCAATGGCGGATCATACACGAGCAGGGTGGGGGGTGGGGGGTTTGGGGGAGAATGCGGCGGCTTACCTGAAGGTCTGACGATGTCTTCACCCTGAAAATCAATTCAACCTGATGCGGATGTAAAATGTACAAAAAGAAATATTTATTAAACAGTACCCGATAACAAAGAACGCGACGGAAGAACTAAAACCGAGGTTGGGATCCCACTCACAGACTCCAAATACAAGACCAAGGGAAGGATAATAAAATAAAACGTTGTGTTGGGTTCTGTGGTGCGTCTTATCTGTCTCTGGATGTAGTGTCCGTCAGGAATCGTCCAGGCTCCGGTGTTCATGCTCCATCAGGCCTCACTGAGCGCCTCTGCCGGCAAGCCTTGCGCCCCTGCGTGATTGCCCGCAAGGTCCCTTGCGTGAACGCCGGGCAAGAGTATCGTCGGCGCTCCAACGTCTAACAAGTAGGGCAATCTCTGGATCGCAAGAGAAGAGGTCCAAACGGGAACGAAAGTAAAACAGGGAAGAGCTCCAAACGGGAAGGAAGCCAAAACGAGAAGGGCTAAAATGCCGGCGAGCCAGCTCGTTCTCTGACGTTAGCTCTCTTCCTCTCCCAATCAGTGCCACCTTTCCTTGTGACCTTTCGCGCCTTTACACGTCACCGGTGCTTCTCCTCCAACCAGTGCGTAGCTTCTTACCCGTCTTTTTGCGCCCGCCTCACTGATTGGCCGAGCGCCTTTGGGGTCACGTCATCTTGTGGCACATCCTTTATCCTCCCTACCGTCCAATCAGCAACCTGCCTCCAACTCGCCCCACCCCCCTGTCAATCACGAGTTCTCCTGGGCGTGGCTCTCGGCCTGCCTGTGCGATGTTTGTTTTCATGCCGGCGTTGTACGTGGCCACTTCTGGCCTAGCTAATGTCTATGGGATGTATTGCCATGAGGGACAATGGATAAATCACAGAGGGGATGACACACAATGGAGTTAGCATAATCCCTAGAACTACTTAACATGCCCCGCCCCCTCATGGCGGAGACACAGATCCAACTTATCCGACATCCGGTCTAACACAGAACTTATTACATCGAGATTCTCCAGCATGACAGACGAAGCACCTACCTATGTAGATCGACCTAAATCTATATACATTGCATTCAGAAAGTATTCAGACCCCTTCACTTTTTGTACACCGCTCCTTTCCTATGCCATCTCCAGGCATTGCAAATCGTCATTGCCGGGCACCAAAGGGGGCTCGGCAGTGACGCACGCTGAAAGAGAGTACTCAGTTTTCACTCTGGTTTCTTGTTTGTTTGTTTTCTTGGTTGTCCGGGCGATATCTCAGCCATCCTTTGAGCTAGGAAGCTGAAATTTCGGCACAGTAGTGAGCAAGTCCTTTGTCAAATACGGTATTTTTTGTTTTTTGAATAATCAATTAATTGAGGAGTTATTTAATTATTAGCGTTTAATTAAGTACTTATTTAATTAATTAAATTTCATTTCTCTTCTGACCATTATTAACTCAGGCACCTTTTGAGTTAGGAAGCTGATATTTGGACATGCCAATGACCAGGTGATTTGGCTGCAAAGGATATTTTTGATTTATTAATTAATCAATTAATCGATTAATTATTTAATTATTCGATTAATGACAAAAAAAATTTTTTTTTTAAAGTTACAGATTCTGATGAAATAGTGGTAGTTTATGTGTTCTCTGACCAAATTGATTAATAATTTAATTTTTTTATGATTATTATTTATTTATTTTCATTATTAATCATTTATTTATTTTCTTTCTCATTTGGCCAATATCTCAGGCACCTTTTGAGCTGGGAAGCTAATATTTGGACATGAGTGACCAAGTGATGTGGCTATCAAGGATATTTTTGATTTATTGATTAATCATTTCATCTATTAAGTATTTATTGATTAATCGATTAATTATTTATTGAGTAATCAATTAATTATTTAATTTTTTATAAATGACTTCTTTAATTAAATTTCTAAAAGATACATCTTCGGATGAAGCACTACTGGTTTAGTTATGCGATTAGCCAATTGATTATGAAAATATTTTGTGATAATCTTTTATTGATTTGAATTATACAATTAATCAATCAATTAGTGTACACCTCTCCCTCCCAATGGAGCCTCAATGAGCTGTACTGCGGTATTGCCGGGCGCCAGAGGCGCCCCGGCAATGCCGCGCTGCAGCATATTTAATTATTTGGCATGGGGCGGTGTACTTTGAATGTATGTGTACTTGTTTCACATTTTGTTATGTTGCAGCCTTATGCTGAAATCGTTCAAATTTATTTTTTCCCTCATCAATCTACACTCAATACCCCATAATAACAAAGTGAAAACAGGATTTTAGAAAGTTTTGCAAATTTATTAAAAAGAAAAAACTGAAATATCACATTGACATAAGTATTCAGACCCTTAACTCAGTACTTAACTCAGTTGAAGCATCTTTGGCATCAATTACAGCCTCTCCTCAGTGAAAGACACATGAAAGCCCGCTTGGAGTTTGCAAAAATGCACCTAAAGGACTCTCAGACTGTGAGAAACAAGATTCTGTGGTCTGATGAAACCAAGATTGAACTGTTTGGCTTCCGTCTGGCCACTCTGCCATAAAGCCCACATCGGTGGAGTGTTGCAGTGATGGTTGTCCTTCTGGAAGTTTTTACCATCTCCACACAGGATCTCTGGAGCTCAGCCAGAGTGACCATCGGGTTCTTGGTCACCTCTCTTAGCAAGGCCCTTCTCCCCCGATTGCTCAGTGTGGCCGGGCGGCCAGCTCCAGGAAGAGTCCTGGTTGTTCCAAACTTCTTCCATTTAATAATTATGGAGGCCACTGTGCTCTTGGGAACGTTCAATGCAGCAGAGATTTTTTTGTAGGCTTCCTCAGATCTGTGCCTCAACACAATCCTGTCTCTGAGCTCTGCAGGCAGTTCCTTCGACCTCATGGCTTGGTTTTTGCTCTGATATGCATTGTCAGCTGTGAGACCTTATATAGACAGGTGTGTGCCTTTCGAAATCATGTCCAATCAATTGAATTTACCACAGGTGGACTCCAATCAAGGTGTAGAAACATCTCAAAGATGATCAAGAGAAATGGGAGGAAATATAAAAGATCAAAAATAAATGTGTGTAATTGTAGTGGGGGACTTAGCTCAGAGCATCTCCGAAATCTCGTCAGGGATCGTCCGAGGTCGTCTTAGGCCTTGGCGTGGAAATGCACGTTCGTTGGTGCACAGCGCGTGGGCGGAAAGCCAGGCCTTGCTGTGCGTCTTTTCACTGCAGGCCTCGCGCGCGAATCGAACAGGCCGTGTGCAGCTCGCTCCTCCAGCCGTGCCTGTCTTCGGCGTCCTCACGCATGAAACTGCAGCCCTCGGTCCGCAGATCTGCCTCTTCACGACCACCAGCAAGATCTCGGAACATGGCCGGTCACGATGGTGTCCAAATCAGAAGGGGCGAGACGATGTCGGCACACAATCGTCCGCTGTGGCATCCAGTACGAGAAAGCGCAAGAAGAGATAAATGCTGATTGCACGTGATCAAAACCAGAAGCAGAGAGAGAAAATGTCCGCCAGCACGTTCCTTTATCGTTGAGGCTCTGACGTCATTTGTCCTTCCTTCACCAATCAGACAGTCGCTTCTTACCAGTCCTTTCCGTCAATCAAAACCCCGACCAATCACTGCTCTTCGGGGTGTGGCTCTCGGCCTGCCCGTTCTGTGTCCTCTTACCAAGTCGGGGTAATCAGCGGTAGCGCTCAATGTCCTGGCTACCGGTAGGTTTTTAATTAGGGTATTTAAATGCGCGATTTCTTACTAGGTGTGTGTGCTACGTATGTCATAAGGAACAAAGGAATAATTAGAGGCAATTACATACAGGGGATTAATTACCCATAATCACTTGCTAATTAACAAGCCCCACTCCTCTGATGGGGACGAAGACACAACTCCTCATTTGTTCCCCACTTGGGCGAGGGGAAGGGGGGAACGTGGTCATCGACACAAATTGTCGACACAAATTCCCTACTTAATAATAATATGGTACATCGAGATGGTTCTTCTTCTTCATGGCAGTCGGAGCACACTAATCTATACATTCCACCTGGTTTATAGTATCATTACCCCTTACAAACGTAACAATACACTAGCTGCCGGAGTTATGCTTCTGCAAGGATGCACGTAAATGTCTCTGCGTAGCTATGCAGAGAAAGGGTTTATGGGTAACCGTAGCCCGCAGAGGCTCGCATCGGGGTCGACGCGCACACCTCCAAAATCTCAACAATGCGTCGCGCGTAGATGTGGTCATGAGCATCAAACAAACGCAGGGAAGTATATCCGGTAGCATTGAGGGTTGGGCCCAGACAAAAAACGGAACTAAAATAAAGAACCAATAAAGAACCAAATTTCCGCACGTGAAAAAGCTGAATGCCTCAACTCTGTGTTTGCCTCTAAATCTTGTGTCCCAAACCCATCCCTCTCTGTACCCACCATACCCAGTCGTACCCTGCTGCTCCTGGACTCTGTGTACTTTCCTCCTGACAAGGTGGAAAAGTTTCTGTCAACCCTCGACTCTGATTCTGCAACTGGACCTGACGGCATCAGCCCACGGGTCCTAAAATCCTGTTCTTCCGCTCTTTCACTCCCTCTCTCTGTTCTCTTCACCCTCTCTTTTGCTCAAGGTCAACTGCCATCTGCTTGGAAATCAGCCAACATCACCGCTTTGCACAAAAAAGGTGCAAAAACAGATCCTAGCAACTACACACCAATCAGCCTTCTCCCAATTATCAGCAAAGTCATGGAATCCATCATTGCTTCAGATATGAAATCTTTCCTCTTCTCCAATGGCTTGATCTCTGATCATCAATTTGGTTTCAGACCTGGTCACTCTACTCTGGACATGCTGCTTCTGCTTTCTCAACAATGGATGGAGGTCCTCAACGCCAAACAGGAAATTAGAGCTGTCTCCCTCGACATATCACGTGCCTTCGACACGGTCTGGCACCCCGCTCTGCTCACCAAACTCTCCTCCTTTGGTATCCATGGAAATCTCCATGTGGCCCTGAATGGGTTTCTCTCATCTCCTCTTCCTGTTCAGGCTGGAGTTCCCCAAGGCAGTGTTCTGGGCCCCGTGCTTTTTCTGGTCTTCATCAATGATCTCTCTGACTCTCTTGAAAATCCTCTCTATCTCTTTGCTGATGACTCCACTCTCTGCCGCTCCATTCCTCTTCCCTCAGATCAGCAGTCTGCAGCCTCCTCACTCTCTGAAGACTTGGACAAAATCACAGACTGGTCAAACAAGTGGAACATGTCTTTCAATCCGGACAAATCTCACACTCTTACTATGTCTCTCCGAAAAGATCGACTGGACAACCCTCCCATCTACTTTCTCAAAAATCCTCTCCAAGAAGTTCTGTCGCTCAAGCTTTTGGGTCTCACTATCTGCCATGATCTTTCTTGGGAAAACCACATTTCCAAGCTGGCCTCCAAAGCCAGTCGCCGACTGGGCATCCTCCGTCGTGCGAAGTCCTTCCTCGGCACACCTGAGCTCCTCACCACATACAAGGCTTTCATCCGCAGCTCAATGGAATACTGTTCTCCCCTATGGGCCGGTGCTCCTGCCTCACACCTAGCTCGGCTTCACGCTGTTGAAACCAAAGCTTTCAGAATTATTGGAATCTCCCGTGATGAAGCTATCTCTGAGGGCCTTTCACTCACTCACCGCAGGCAGGTAGGTGGTCTTTCTGTCTTCTACCGACTCCTCTCCGGCCTTGCACCCCCAGCTCTCTCTGTGCTCTGTCCCCCAAATATTCCTACAGGTCGCACAAGATCTGCCAGCAACCCTCTGATGGTTAAACTGCCGAAATCTCGGCTCTCTGCTCACCTTCACTCTTTCATTCCTCTTTTCTCCCGCCTCTGGAACAAACTCCCTCACTCCCTTCAATCCCACTCCTCCCTCCAGGTCTTTAAAACAGCTGTTCACCACCATCTCTTATCTTCCCCCATCCAAAACCTTGATCTTTTCTACCCCCGCTAATTCACCCCAGATCCACCTTGTTTGAAATTCCAACTTCTTTCCTGGAAGTCCTGGCAGTGTCCATATGTTTTATACCTCTCCCACCACCCCCTTCCCTTGCCCCCCCCCCCAGGTCTTTAAAACAGCTGTTCACCACCATCTCTTATCTTCCCCCATCCAAAACCTTGATCTTTTCTACCCCCGCTAATTCACCCCAGATCCACCTTGCTTGAAATTCCAACTTCTTTCCTGGAAGTCCTGGCAGTGTCCATATGTTTTATACCTCTCCCACCGCCCCCTTCCCTTGCCCCCCCCCCCCCCAAAGCCCTCGCCCTCTCTCAGATCTCTCGATGTCTCCATGTCTCTCGGTCCCTGCTCTCAAATGTTGTGTTTGTGTCCTTCCCCCTCTCTCCCCATCTTGTCTACCGCTCCCTCCCGATGTTATATGTTTTATGTGTCGGTTTGTCTTTCTGTGTGATTAATGTTCGCTCTTTCACGAGCCTCGATCTTGTATACAAAAAAAAAAAAAAAAAAAAATTCAAACGGAATGTTTACACTTTTACCGGAGGTGGAAATGGGTGTCCATTTCTGGGTTCTTCTTCGTTTTCTGTACATTCTTTAGTTTTAGTAAATGCGACACTGCCCCATATTGCACGCGTTAACGTTATGTGCAAGTATGTTGGCAAACACCCATGCAGACGTCTGCGGGCGACACCCGTGCATGTTCGCAGACTCGCAGAAGCAGGAGTAGAAGTAGAAGTAGAAGCAGAAGCAGAAGCAGAAGCATAAATCCATCTTTACCCGGTGTTGCCCTGAAAATAAAGTCACGTGTGTAGTGGGCTTTTTAGTTTTTATAGTCAGAGGAAGCCACGCCCCTTTGGGCACCCCCCACTGCCACGCCCCTTGGGCACTCCCCTAGTCTAAATCTGATGCGCCTATTTTTTTTGTCGTGAAAAGTTACCTCCCCATGGACCCACTCTTCCCTCTCTAAGTCACTACCTTAGGCTATCCATGAGACACAACCGAACACACAGATGTTCACATTTATATGTATCAAAAAAATTAATAAATATATATATATATACCTTTCACTATGCTACATATGGAGGGGCACATGTTTGTCCCCCAATGGCTGGATCAGTGTATGTGGAAAGGCACATGTACATGTCCGATAATGGCCAGCGCATGAGTGACATGTTTGTCCCTAAAGTTGGTTTTTGTGGTCACACCAGAGCTGGTCGAATGAATAATCTGAAAAACGGTATCACTTTTGTCTTATTGCTCACCTCGTTGACGCAATTATATGTCGTAGTGAATTTGTCCTCACATGGGTTGTTGATTGAACCTTTTATAATACTGTACACGTGATGTTCCGTTTTAGGCGGAAGTACTGATAATGATTCGGACAGATCTCTTTCCCTCTCCATCGGGTTCCTATTTGATTGTCGGATTAATTGCTCGCATTTACAGGAAATTTCCTTCAGACGGATGACGATCGTTCCTCTCATTTCCCGCCTGTCGAATCAACTTCCATACTCACTTTAATCTTATTCTTACCTCCACGTCTTCAAGACACCTGTTCATCACCATCTTATATCGTCCGCAATCCAAACCATGATCTTTTCTTCAACCGTTCAACCCCCCACCCCCACCAAATCCCCCACCCCCCCCCCCCCACCAAATCCCCCACCCCCCCCCCCAATTCCCGCAAGCAATTTTCAGTTTTCACTTCCTGAGGGTTAGTTTGAGTTCCCCCACGACGCCTCATTCCCTCCCCACCCCTCATCCTCCTCCTCCTCCTCCTCTTCCCATTATCCTCCCCTTACGCCTCAAACCTCCTCCCCCACTCCTCACCCTCCCCCCTTGTCTTCACTTCTCCTCACCCACCCCTAATTCCCTCCCCCTGCTCCTCATTTCTCCCCACCCACTCCTCATTTCTTCCCCCACCCTTCATGTCTTTCCCACCCACCTCCCTCCATTCCTCCCCTACCACTCAGCCTCACCTCTCTCCTCATTCCTTTCCCCTCCCTTCATTCCTTCTCCACTCCTCATCCTCTCCCACTCCTCATACTTCCTCCCCACCCGTCATTTCTCCCCATCGTCTTCTCATTCTTCCCCCTTCCCCTCATTTCTCCCTGACACCTCACTCCTCATTTCTCCCTCCTCCCTCCTCCTCATTTCTTCCCTTCCCCACTCCTCATTTCTTCCCTCCCCCACCCCTCATCTCCCCACTCCTCGTCTCCCCGACACCCTTCATTTCTCCCACTCTACTCTCATACCATTCCCACCCCTCATCCCACTCCCATCCCACTCCCACCCCACTCCCACCCCACTCCCACCCCACTCCCACCCCACTCCCACCCAATGCTCATTTCTCCCCACATTCAAGCTCCCTCTATCTTGTCCCTCAACCCTGCTGGTCTATCCGATGTTCTAGCTCTTCCATGAGACTCGACTTTATATATATAATATATATATTTATATAAATATATATATATTTATATATCATGTATATTTATATATATATTTATATATATATATTTATATATATATATTTATATATATATTTATATATATATATTTATATATATATTTATATATATATTTATATATATATTTATATTTATATATATATATTTATATATATATATATTTATTTATATATATATATATATATATTTATTTATTTATTTATATATATATATATATATATATATATATATATATACTATATATATATATATATATATATATATATACGTATAAATAAATAAATAACAGATTCGTGCGATCATGGGTTCGACTTGCGAGTCGCCCTGTTTGCGCCATGCGGTGTGAAAATCCATCGGTGTCGCTCCGGAGAAATTTCCATTCACGTTACTTCAGGTCCTTCATACCCGAGGTCTTCACTTGGCTTTCGGGTTCATATGATCGAGCAATCTGCTGCGATACTTCGAAAAAGCGAAGACACTGTGCATTTAGACGCCATTACGCCAAATGTTTGGCGTCTTCGGTTAATGACGTCGACACGCCGAGCAGCGCCGTGACACCTTATCGATACGACATGACATCATCACGCTGGCGTGGAAAGGAGTAGGGGGGAGTTTATGGGGGATTTGCGAGCGCAGCGGAGAGCGAGCGAGAGAGCCCTTGGACTCTCCCGCCCTCCGTCCCTGTCCGGCCTCTCACGCGAAGGTGGAGGGAGCGGACGGCCCGCACTTGTCCGTCCCTCCCTGTCCGGCCCGCGCTCCGGTCGCCCCACGAGAACAGCGGCCGAGCGTGGGAGATGGAGGGGAGAGGAAGAGGGTGACGTGCGAGAAAGACAGCCTCGTCTGCACTCGGCCCCTTTTCTGTCTATATTTGTCCTTCTGTGTTCTGTCCTTTCGTCGTTACTGCGGAAATAAACATCTCCCTCGAATCGTCTCCTCGGCGCGATGGACGGCGCTTTGCGCGAGGAGAGCGTACGACTCTGCGAAAAGGTGGGCGAGGGGAAGGGGGGAACGTGGTCATCGAGCGGGTCCATAGAGGACCCCGAGCTGGGATGTTGTGTGATGTTGAGAGCTGGGGAGAATTGATTGTTGTGGAGAGACCGGTCTCGGGTGACTTTGAGAGGTAGTTTAAGTGATCCGGCGATGTCCAACCCCGACTCGCGTTTACTCTGTCATTGTCGCTTTGGTTCGCGGAGCGCGGCCCGCGCCGCCCTGTGGAGCGTTTGCCACGAGCCTGGCTCGCCTGTCCATCGCGCTCGTCTCTCCTTGCTCGTACAGCGACCTCGTCTCACTTCCTCACACTTTTCTCAACCTCACGTGTTACTCACTTCGCTCAACTCTGTCGTCATCAACACAGGGTTTCCTCACACCTCGACCCTCACTTCCTCACCCCTCGCTCGCGTCCTTCCACCTTCCTCACGTTGGGCCCTCACCGCCTCCCACCTCTCTCGCCTTGAAACCTCACTGCTTCTGTCGACTCGGATCCTCACCGCCTCACCAATCCCTTGCGCCCATCCTCACCAATCCCTCGCTCCTCATCCTCACCGCCTCACCAATCCCTCGCGCCCCATCCTCATCGCCTCACCAATCCCTCGCGCCCCAACCTCACCGCCTCACCAATCCCTCGCGCCCCAACCTCACCGCCTCACCAATCCCTCACGTCCTATCTTCACTCATTCCCTCGCTTCAGACCCTCACCATTGTCACCTCGGAACCTCACTGCCTTCCACCTGCCTCACGTCGGGTCCTCACATCCGCCCCCTTCCTCGCTTCGGATCCTCACCGCCTCTCACCTAGGTCCCTCACTGCCTTCCTCTCTCCTCACCTCAGAGCCTCACTCTGTCATGCTTTCATCACCTCAGACCCTCACTGCCTCCCTCCTCACCTCAGAGCCTCAGTCACACCTCGTCACCTCAGACCCTCACTGCCTTCCTCTGTCCTCACCTCAGATCCTCACTGTCTCACTTTCATCACCTCAGATCCTCTTTTCCTCCCTCTTGCCTCACCTCAAATCCTCACTGTCTCTCACTTACCTCACATCAGATCCTCACTTTCTCATGCTGTCCTCATATCTGGTCCTCACTTTAGATCCTCACCTCAGATCCTCGCTACCTCATGCTCTCATCACCTCAGATCCTCACTGTCTCACTTTCATCACCTCAGTCCCTCAGACTCACCTCAGACACTACCTCGTGCTGTCATCACCTCAGAACCTCACTACCTCATTCTCTCCTCACCTCAGAGCCTCACTGCCTTCCTCTCCTCACCTCAGACCCTCACTGCCTTCCTCTCTCCTCACCTCAGACCCTCACTGCTCTCCTCAGAGCCTCACTGCCTCCCTCTCTCCTCACCTCAGACCCTCACTGCCTCCCTCTCTCCCCACCTCAGATCCTCAATGTCATGCT